>NC_142684.1:102250000-102557500 GCF_056320005.1 Nelumbo lutea
ATGGGTGGGGAAGCCTGCAATGGGAAGTGCGGGGGGGGGGGATTCTAACATTATGGGATTATACATTGCCAAATTACTAATGTATATGGCCCTAATGCTGATAGGGAAAGACGGCTCTTCTGGGAGGAACTGGCTGAGATGAGAGGAAGTTCGACATCGCCATGGATAATTGGGGGTGATTTTAATGTTTCCAGGTTTATTGAAGAAAACAAAGGTGCTCAATGTAGAACTAGGGCAATGCGGGACTTTTCAGACTTTATAAACAGATTTGAGTTGGTAGATTTACCTCTCTTAGGTGCAAAATTTACTTGGTCCAACAATCAAGAAGACCCAATTCTGGTAAAATTGGACAGATTCCTAATCTCAGCTGAGTGGGAGGATTGTTTTCCAGGCTCAAAACTAGAAGCTCTACCACTTCCACTATCAGATCACTGCCCTATTCAGCTGACCTCTTGCAGAAAAATCACTAAACATGCTCCTTTTAGACTTGACAATAGTTGGCTTGAAGAGGACGAGCTAAGGAATTTAATTGCAGAGAAGTGGAATGAAGTGCATGTGGAGGGTACAGGTTCTTATGTGCTGGCCAAAAAACTAGGGGCAATCAAGGCTGTCATAAAAAATTGATGAACAGGAAAAGCTACTTTAACTAAGCAAAAAAAGTCTGAATGCCTGGAGCTGATCAAGGAGTTAGATAATCTAGAAGAACAAAGAGTGCTTTCTGAAGAAGAGAGAAGAAAAAGAGATGAAGCAAAGATCATCTTTGACAAATTAGCTTACAAGGATGAAATAAGTTGGCGGCAGAAAGCAAAAGTGAAGTGGCTAAAGGCAGGAGACAAAAACTCCAAATTTTTCCATAGGATGGCGAATGCACTATACAGAATAAATAACATTAACAGGTTGGAATTCGATGATCAGGTAGGGGAGCAGCTGAGGGAAATTCAGAATATTGCCACAAATTTTTACAAATCTCTTTTTTTGGAGCCTTGGAAGAGTCGTCTTCTGCCAGAAGGGATACAGTTTAAAACTTTAAATGAAGTTCAAAAAGAGGATTTAGAAAAACCTTTTTCGGAAGAAGCAATTTGGGAAGCGATTGAAAAGATGGACCGGGATAAATCCCCAGGGCCTGATGGATTAACTAATCTGTTCTATAAGAAATGCTGGAATGTTATTAAGGCTGATGTGTTAAAGGCGTTTCAAGAGTTTCATGATTCTGCTTCTTTGGTGAGAAGTTTAAATGCTACCTTCATTACCTTGATACCTAAGGTGGAAGGGGCAGTAAACCTCAAAGAGTTTAGACAAATAAGCCTGCTGAATAGCTTCTATAAGCTTCTTGCGAAAGTGCTGGCCGAAAGATTAAAGAAGAATTTAGGAAGTGTAATTTCCGAAAACTAGTTTTCTTTCATTGGGTGAAGACAAATCCTGGACAGTGCTCTAATTGCTAATGAAGTGATTGATTCAAGACTGAGGGCAGGAAAACCAGGAATTCTATGCAAGGTGGATCTTGAAAAAGCATATGATCACGTTAATTGGAGATGCCTAAACTTCATTCTTGAGAAAATGAATTTCAGCCAGAAATTGAGAAACTGGATGAAGGTATGTTTTTCTTCATCAAAATTTTCTGTTATAATTAATGGAAACTCATCTGGCTTCTTCAAAAGTTCAAGAGGCATTCACCAAGGAGATCCCTTGTCACCTCTGATTTTCCTTTGTGTAATGGAAGTCCTGACCCAATTCATCAATTGTGCAGGACAAGCTGGTAAGCTGGTCTTTGGGAGGGCTTTGAAATTAAGCCTGGGGGTGAAAAGGTCAATGTGCTCCACTTTTCCGATGACACCTTGTGTTTCACTGATGCTTCTTTTGCTCAATTAGAAACACTAGTGGGGATTTTTTCTTGGTTTGAAGTGGCAACAGGACTAAAGTTGAACATGGGAAAATCTGCTTTGATTCCAGTAGGCAGAATTGAAGACATTATGATGTGGGCAGATGCTCTGGGTTGTAAAGTAAACAAGCTGCGAACTACCTACCTTGGCCTTCCATTGGGTGCAAAGTGTTATTCTAAAGCAATATGGGAGCCAGTGTTGGAGAGACTTGAGAGGAAACTCACTTCCTGGAAGGAAAAATACCTTTCAAAAGGGGGACGAGTTACCTTGATTAAAAGCACTCTTGCAAACCTGCCAACTTATTTTCTATCTCTCTTACCCATTCCTAGGATAATAGCAAAGAGAATTGAAAAATTACAGAGAGATTTTTTATGGAAAGAGTGGGAAGATGAAAAAAAGATCCACATGATTGCGTGGGATCAGATCTGTACCCCTCGGAATTCAGGTGTTTTGGGACTGAGAAGAATCAAAACCTTGAACACAGCCTTATTGGGTAAGTGGATCTGGAGACTTGGAGTGGAAGAAAATAGTTGGTGGAGGAATCTCATTGCATCCAAATATGGTCTTCATACCGGGGGGGGGGGGCAACTGCTCTCAACTTGCCTTCATATGGATGCTCGATATGGAAAGCTATTTTGAAAACTCTTCCTAATGTCCTAAAAGGGGTGAGTTTCAAGTTAGGTAATGGGGGAAGAATCCGCTTCTGGAAGGATAAGTGGCTTGCCAAGGTCCCTCTGGAAGAGAAATTTCCTATGCTCTTCTCAGTGGCTGAGGATAAAGAGGCAATGGTTGCCAACTCTTTTGAATTAGTCCAAGGTAAAGTGATATGGAAGCCTAAGTCCGAAGAGATTTCCATGAGTGGGAGGAGGTGGATGAAGTTGTGGATCTGCTAAGTAGCTTAGATACATTCTCTTTTAAGCCCCACTCAGAAGACCAATGGATCTGGAACTGGACTGCTGATGGAAAGCTCTCAGTTAGTTTGTTTGCTGATGGTCTGACCATTAGAAGGGCAAGTGAGTTCCCCTGTAAACAGATTTGGAACCCTCATTCCCCCTCCAAAATCAATATCTTGATGTGGGCCTCAACATGCCTAACCAGAAGCAACCTAACAAGAAGAGGTGTCAGCCTGGATGACATAAGCTGTGGGGTATGTGGTCTTGAAGAGGAATTCATTGATCATCTCTGTATTCATTGCAAGCTCGCTTGGACTATTTGGTCCCAATTCTTGGATGCTGCTGGTGTTTGTTGGGTAATGCCGGGTACAGTGAAGGATCTGCTTCATAGTTGGCACCTTCCAGGTCTCTCAAAAAAAGGCAAATACATATGGATAGCCTTACCAGCAGCAGTAATCAGTACTATATGGTCTGAGAGGAATGACAGAGTCTTCAGAAAAGAGAAGAAAGATCCAGAGGTGTTAGTCCAGTGTATTATGGCCAGACTTGCTTCCTGGCTTTCTATCATCCCTGAATTCTGTAATCAGAACTTGTTTAGGATGCTTAGCTCAGTTAGTCTGTGGGAGTTATGGGCATACCCTTTGGGGGCGAACTGGCTTGTGGTTTCCCCCATTGTTGTATGTTTATCTATTCATCATAAATAAACTATACTTTACCTCTTTTTTAAAAAAATAATTCCTTGTTTTCTTTGTTTATATGAGTCATTATTTAGTGTGCAGTCTTGACATCTTACTGCATTTAACCTTCTATGCAAACCCAGGAATTTTACAATGGGGACCTGATGAATTGTGAGCAAAGCTTTGATAAAAAGGGGCGTACTGCTCAGGTCTGAGGTGTTGTGGTTTTTCTGTATTGAAATGAAATTTAATATTGTCGAAGTGTTCTATATGACCTTCAAAGTTGTAGGGTAGTTTCCTTTTTTTTTAGTTAAGGTAGGGTAGTTTCCTTAAACATTCCTTTTATGTTCTTGCAGGTAAATATTGTATGTGGAAATTGTTTAAATGGTGGATGTAAAGGTGTGTAAGCTTTTCTTCTTGTTCTTGGTTTACTCTTAAATTTCTCTACTTGAGAAGAAAATATTTTTGTATTGATCATCGACTGGTTCATTATGACTTTTAAAACACAGTACCATCTTTTTAAGTTCTTTTTGCTTACTAACCCGAATAATACTTCTTTTTGAGAAGGTAACTGAATTTATTTTGTATATGGTAAACAGTAAGTACATGAGAGCAAGGATTAAAATATCAATATGAATGCCCAGATATATATCATATATCGGTGTACCCTGATATACTTGGATACACTAATACAAGGGTTTTTTAAAAGCTTTAAAACTTTAAAGTAATAGGTGGGGACCCTCTAATACTTATAAAATTTAGAAAGTAAACCGAAAAGGTTGGGTTGACTGAGGCCAACCAAAACTGATCAACAAGGAGGGGAAACTGATCTCAAATTTACATTTTGCTTGACATCAGTTTAATCAGTTTTAGTTAAACTAAACCAAAATCGATGCCTGCAACTTAAAAGGTCGATCATAAATAAGTGGCCCTAGCCTCTACCTATATTCTCCCTACACTTGACCATTTTCATTTGGCCAGTTGCAGTGTTAGTCACTATTTTCATCTATGTTATCTCTTCAATCTTCTCTCCTAATCCCATAAAGTCACAATTAGCTTTTACCTTTTGTTAGTAGCTGTTAGAGTGAGCCGAATAAGGGTAATTTAGTAATCTTATGTCAGTTAAGTACTTTGCTTATGTGGCTGTTTTATTAGAGTACTCTGCCCCACACTTAAGTGAGGGCAGTTTAGTCTTTGTAAGTGTAATTAGAACCTAATAAACACAAGGGGGTCGACTGAATGGGAGACTAATCAGTTCGACTAAACCCTCCTGTTCTCTCTTTCTCTTGTCTTCTTCCTCATCTTCTTCCTTCTTCACTGGTTCGGACTACTGTAGCTGCTCCAAAACATGGTATCAGAGCAAGGTTTCTGACCTGCTTCCGCTTGCAAAGCATCTCAGCTGTGTTCGTGACACCCTCCTCTTCGTTTCTAGTTGGTTAATGGAGAGAGCTGGTTCGCCCTAGGTCTGAGACATCACAGTTCGTTGCTCTCTGCTGCGCACAGTTTTCTTCATCAAGGAAGGTGATTTCAGCAGTGAATGGTTGGCTGATACTCTCAAAGGAAGGTTGATTATTTAGTCCTCTTGTGTTGCTGGTATTTCTGGGTAGGAACCCTTCAAGAATCAGTTAGTACTGATTAGAACCTAGAGAACTAGGTTCATTGTTGCCCTAAAAAGGGCTGTGTGTTCAGTAGCCGAATGGTGTAGGGCTGCTGTGAGTTGTTGAGTGGTGTTAGGGCTGCTGTAGGTGGCCGAGTGGTGTAAGGTGGAATGCAGTGACCTTGCCAAGCTCCTTGTGGTCGTGTAATGCCCTCTTAAGTGTGTTAAACAAATCTGAACTGGGTGTAGCAGTTTGACTGTGTTGTGGTGCTTGTGATGCGCAATTTTTTTATTGAGTGGTTGTAAGAGGGCCTACTGTTGTATTGTGGTGCTTGTGATGCTTATGTGGGTCGTAGGTGTGTGAAGTCAGCAGTAGTGTAAAGAAGAACAAGTGTGTGCTCCCACTGTTGTGTTTAGGGGCTGCAATAGGTGCTGAAGTATCAAATTGTGAACAACATCAATCAGCTTGTAGCTGAGAAGTAAGGTTAGAGGCAACTGTGAAAGAGTACAATGGCAGCAATAGGAGATGGCTACAATGATCAGAAACCTAATGTGGTAATTTCCTCCGACTACCTAGGGGTACAAATGACCTCAATTAAGCTGAATGGGGAGAACTATGTTCCATGGGCCAAATCAGTGGAAGTGTTTCTCAAGGCAAAGAAGAAAGTAAAGCATGTAAGAGATGAAAAGCCATCGGAGGACTCTCCAGGGTTTGATGATTGGGAGCAAGAAGATGCTCAAATCATGACTTGGCTGTGGAATAGTATGGAACCTAAAATTAGTGCCAACTTCATGTTTCTTGATACGGCTAAGGATATATGGGAGCATGCTAAGAAGCTATATTCTGGACAAGATAACACAACAAGAGTGTATCAGCTTTATCAGGAGTATTTTGATTTACAACAAGGAACCAAAACACTAGAAGAGTACTATGCCAACATGAAGAATATAAGGAATGAACTCAATGTCTATCACCCCCTTACTCCAGATATTAAAGTTCAGCAACAGCAAAGGGAGCAACTAGATGTTACAAGATTTTTAGTGGGGCTGAAGTTGGAATATGAACCAGTTAGAGCCCAAATATTGGGGGGCTCTACTCTTCCTACACTTGAGGAAGTATTCTCAAGGCTTCGTAGAATCTCTTTGGGACAGACAGAGAACTCCACACAGTCTAATAGATCAGCACTTGTGACAGCTCGAGGGGTTGGATATAGTACAAGAGGGGGAGGTCATGCTCCCCGAGGAGGCCGTGGTAGTTCCATGATTAGTCGGGGTGGTCGTGACTCAGGGGGAGGTCGTGGCAGAGGGAAGAATAACTCTACAAGGAAATGCACTCATTGTGGTAGAGAGGGACACACAGTGAATTTCTGTTATGATCTACATGGCCCTCCCTCTAAATGGGCTAATCATGCTGTAGCGGGTGAGGTTGATATCAGTGACAGTAAACCGGCAGACCGAACTCATCCCACATCTACATCTACCTCTGGGAGGGAAATGGTGAGTGTACCGCGTGATGAGTATGAACGGTTCCTTCAAACTACTTCACAGCATACCACTGCCACACTTGCCCAATCAGGTATTGCTTGCATGTCATCTAAAACCTCTCCCTGGATTATTGACTCTGGAGCCTCAGATCATATGACCGGGACTCCAGGTGTGTTCTCTTCTCTCTCTGAAACCTCCACATCACAAACTGTTACACTTGCCAATGGGTCCTCATCTCCCATATGTGGTGTTGGTAATATTGACATGGCTCCTGTGCCCTTATCATCTGTTTTATATGTCCCTAAGTTTCCATTCAATCTTATGTCTGTTAGTAAAATAACCAAAGCTCTTAACTGTTCCGTTACCTTCTTTCCTTCCACCTGTGTTTTTCAGGATCTCAAGACGAGGAAGAAGATTGGTGGGGGGCATGAAGCTGGTGGAGTGTACTATCTTGACGGTGGTGGATCTTCAATTGCTCTTCAGACTTCGCTTACTCCTCTACAATGGCATTGCCGATTGGGACATCCATTTCTCAAGGCTCTCAAGATTTTGGTCCCGTCATTGAGTCATTTGTCAGTTTTGCAATGTGAGTCATGTCAGTTTGGGAAACATCGTCGTGTGTCCTTCAGTCCAAGAGTTGAGAGTCGTATGTTGAGTCCTTTTTCTTTGGTTCATTCAGATGTTTGGGGTCCAATCAAAATAGAGTCTTATAATGGGTACAAGTATTTTGTCTCCTTTATTGATGATTGTTCAAGAATGACATTGATTTACTTAATGAAAGAAAGAAGTGAATTGTTTTCTATTTTTCAAAAATTCCATGCTGAAATACGCACACAATTTGGTGTTCCAATCAAAATTCTCCGTTCAGATAATGGTCGTGAATACTTTCTTACTTCATTTCAACAGTATTTAGAACAGCATGGCATTATTCATCAGACATCATGTGCATACACCCCTCAACAAAATGGGGTAGCTGAACGGAAGAACCGTCGACTTCTTGAAACTGCTCGGTCTATTCTTCACCACATGAATGTTCCTAAACGTTTTTGGAGTGATGCTGTACTCACTGCATGTTTTCTCATTAATTGGATGCCCTCCTTCATTCTTCATGGTCGGTCCCCCTTCTCTATCTTGTTTCCCACTTTATCTCCATTCCCATTAATTCCTCGTGTCTTTGGTTGTGTGTGCTTTGTCCACAATCTGAGCCCTGGAATAGACAAGCTAGATGCACGCTCAATTAAATGTGTCTTCCTTGGCTACTCACGGACTCAGAAAGGGTACAAGTGTTATAATCCCATTACCCAGAAGTGCTATGCCTGTCCTGATGTCACCTTTTTTGAGTCAGTCCCCTTCTTCTCAAGTCCTGAAGCACCCTCGTCTCCACCCGCACTTCCTCTTCCTCTCCCTGTCAGTGATCCAGTTCTAGATGTTGTTGTTGGAGTAGACTCATCACCTCATCCCATGCAGATCACCACCGAACGTCCACCAATCCGGCAAGTGTATACACGTCGAACGGCACCGGCCCCTCCTCCAGCTTCTACCTCATCTGCGGATCCTCTCATGGCTCCTATTGTTGAACCCTCAAACCTTGATCTACCCATTGCCTTACGGAAAGGTAAACGCAGTTCTACCCTCCATCCCATTCCCAATTTCGTTTCATTATCTCGTCTTTCTACATCACATCGCTAGTTTGTTTCCCTTTTATCCTCTATTTCCATACCTAACAATGTCCAAGAAGCTCTCAGTTCACCTGATTGGCGGCAGGCAATGGAGGAGGAACTTTCTGCTCTTCAACATACTCAAACGTGGGAACTTACTACTCTCCCACCTGGTAAGCATGCTGTGGGATGTAAATGGGTGTATACTGTGAAATACTTGCCAGATGGTAGTGTAGAGCGTCTGAAGGCCAGACTTGTTGCTAAAGGTTACTCCCAGTTGTATGGAGTAGACTACATGGAGACATTCTCTCCGGTGGCTAAGATTGGTTCTGTTCGTGTACTAATTTCCCTGGCAGTTATGTATGATTGGCCTCTGTTTCAGCTTGATATCAAGAATGCCTTTCTCCATGGTGATCTTGTGGAGGAGGTATATATGGAGCAACCACCTGGGTTTGTTGCTCAGGGGGAGGATGGTAAGGTATGCAGATTGAAAAAGGCAATTTATGGGTTGAAACAATCGCCGCGTGCTTGGTTTGGGAAGTTCAGTGAAGTGGTGAAGAGTTTTGGAATGAAGCAGTGCCAGGTAGATCACTCAGTGTTCAGCTATGACTCAGAAGCTGGGAAGATTCTATTAGTGGTCTATGTGGATGATATTGTCATTACTGGCAGTGATAAATTGGGGATTGGCAAATTAAAGGTATTTTTGCAAAACCATTTCCAAACAAAAGATCTTGGAACATTGAAATATTTCTTGGGAATAGAGGTTGCCAGGTCAAAACAAGGTGTAAATCTGTGCCAAAGAAAATATGTTCTTGATCTATTGGAAGAAACAGGACTGTTAGGTGCAAAACCGGCTGAGACCCCTATGGAACCAAATGTTAAGTTGAGCAGTGATACAGGAGAAGTATTTGAAGATCCTGGAAGGTATAGACGACTAGTGGGGAAGCTGAACTATCTAACTATCACGAGACCCGACATATCCTTTGCAGTCAGTGTGGTGAGCCAATTCATGCAGGACCCTCGTATACCTCACTGGGATGCAATTCTTAGAATTGCGAGGTATCTGAAAGGAGCTCCAGGCCGTGGACTATTGTATAAACCAGGAGGAAAACTTGAAGTAGTGGGGTATACAGATGCAGACTGGGCAGGCTCAGTGAATGATAGAAGATCTACTACGGGCTATTGCACATTTCTTGGAGGAAATCTTGTGACGTGGAAGAGTAAAAAGCAGACGGTTGTGGCCAGAAGTAGTGCTGAAGCTGAGTATAGGGCCATGGCACATACTACCTGTGAGTTAGTGTGGTTGAGGAATCTTCTACAAGAAATTGGGTTTCACATGGATAAACCTGTGAGACTGTATTGTGACAACCAAGCTGCACTCCATATCTCATCCAATCCTGTATTTCATGAGAGAACAAAGCACATAGAGGTTGATTGCCACTTTGTGAGGGAGAAGGTCCTTGCTGGAGAGATAAACACAGAACATGTGGGCTCGAATGATCAATGGGCAGATTTGTTTACAAAAGCTCTAAACTCAGGGAAAGTGAATCATCTATGTAACAAGCTGGGATTATATGACATATATTCTCCAGCTTGAGGGGGAGTGTTAGAGTGAGCCGAATAAGGGTAATTTAGTAATCTTATGTCAGTTAAGTACTTTGCTTATGTGGCTGTTTTATTAGAGTACTCTGCCCCACACTTAAGTGAGGGCAGTTTAGTCTTTGTAAGTGTAATTAGAACCTAATAAACACAAGGGGGTCGACTGAATGGGAGACTAATCAGTTTGACTAAACCCTCCTGTTCTCTCTTTCTCTTGTCTTCTTCCTCATCTTCTTCTTCCTTCTTCACTGGTTCGGACTACTGTAGCTGCTCCAAAACAGTAGCTTTTACTTCTTTGGATTTTTGTGGAAGTACGAAAGAAAAGCATGAGTATTGAGTGAAGAAAGAGATGGGTGAGATGATCGAATATAGAGAGTACCGGTTGTCAATCAAATGAAAAAAAAGACAAAAGGCATAATATATATGCTTTATATGTGTCTGTCGGTTCAGTTCGGTTTCACTTTGGGTTACAAAAGGCATAATTGCATTTGAACCAAGACATTGGGTTTTGCCATTTCCTAAACCAAGACTGATTGAATCATTTTAGAAACTGACCTAGCATGACTTGGGCAATGCTAGGCATTGTTCGAAACAACACTGTTTGAAACCTTGGGCCATGCCGAGTAGTGTTTTAAAAGGCATGGGAGGCGTACGCCTGGAGGAGGCGCTCCCAAAATGCCCCGAGGCATATGCCAGAGGCACTGACACCTCTGAGGCATACGCCTCAGGTGCAAGAGGTGTACACCTCATGCACTTTTTTCATGAGGCATGCTAGAGGCGCACTCCTCATGTGCCTCATGCACATCTTATATAAAAAGACAAAAAGAAAGAAAAAAGAAAAGAAAAGAAAAGGAAATGAAAGGAAAAGAAAGGGAAGGGAAAGAAAAAGAAAGAGAAGAGAAAAGAGAAAAGGAAAGAAAAGAAAAGTAAAGGGAAGGGAAGAAAAGATAAGGGGAAATAAAGTGGTTTGCCTCCTGCCCCTTCGGTTGGGGGGCTTTGCCCCTTGAACCCCCTGCCCCCTTTCTGATGGAGCCCAATTTCTTTTTTTTTTTTTTGAGCAAGCTCACTTCGCTTTGTTCACCTTGCTTCAACAAGATCCCCCTTTCAACTAATGTTATGCATCTTTATTCTTCTTAATATCAAATGTTTTTATTAAAAATAAAGAAAAAAATGAGATCCCCCTTCCTCTTCATCCTCCTAACCCCCCTCCTCTTAAGGAGGCTTACGGCTCTTGTGTTTTGAACTACGCCTCACGCTGGAACACCTCGTGTCACGCCTCTGCATTTTAAAACATTGATGCTGAGCTTAGGGGGTCTAGGCCCATGAGTTGGCATGTCATTACATAGGAAAATGGCCAGGCCTACCATGACCCACATATATATAAATTTTTATTTTCTATTTTAATTTATTTTATTTTTTCATTATTTTTTTTCAACTTTTCTTAAAAAACTGTTGAGGTCCCCTCTTGGCAAATTTGTGCCAAGCAAGCACAATCCACTATAGTGTGGGCAGTTTGAAAAAGTGAACCATGGCAGCCCAATTGGGTGTATTGATATTTTAATCCTTGCATGAGAGGATGTATATAAACAAACAAGCTATGACTAGGCAATCCTTCCCTTTATAAAGAAAGGTTGATTCACAAAAATACCATTTTAATACCCAACCTGGTTATACTATTTGCTATTATTACCTTAAAAATCATTTGCTATTACATTCATATTCATGGGAATCCATCTTAAATGACCATTTGTGTTGTATATAGTCTTCCTTCATGACTTCATGTTCAATTAGTGGGCTATCTATCATAGTGTCACGAGGTTAGGTTTGGTAGTGGAAGATACCCGTGCGGCGTTCGGGCCATGTGCGGTTGGGACAAACCTTTTGTGTGTAAGGGTCATGTGTTGACCCGTTGAATGGCTCCACCAAGGTCAGTGGCACTGGATTATAACCTCATTGCACATGGTCGGGGCTCTATGTTGGCTCTTGCCAGTCCATAAAAGGCATCGCTTACATGCCAAAGGGGGACTATGCCAATGATGTACCAGGAAACTATTGGGTTGTGTGAACACACCCATGCACTATAGACATGGATAGCTCAAGTAGCTTATACACGGGGCTGGCGAGGTGTAGGGGCATGCTTAGGACAGATCCACGTGTAAACTGTGCAAAGCCTCCCCTTCATGTATGTTGCATAGTGCCGGTCCATGCGCTGTCCCCATGAGCGGTTGTGTGCCCATGAGAAACCTTGGTAGCCATCCTAGCCATTAACCAAGGCTGCCCCACAAGGGATGTTGGTCTTGAGAGTTCCAAGGATAGGCATCTAAGGAGGTCAACCACCCATTCTCAAAGAGGATGTTAAGTTTTTGGAGGTTTGCTAGAAGGATACATTACTTTTTCGAAAAATCATATTGATAGAATTTACGATAATGCCACTCAACATAGGCCACCAAGCGTAGGTAAGGCTACGTCAGTGTTAGATCATGACAGGCTCCCCCACTCAATCTGTTGTCATCCTCGACAGCGCCTCCTTTATGAATGGGTGTGTGTCCCGCCTCATTTATGGGTACTCCAATTTAACTGTACGTTGCCGCAATCAGGGCTGCCAGGTCTTTCCTATGTTGGTGTCCATGTATGGGGACAGAACCATTCCACCATGTTGGCCTACCTGAACTTCACCCGCTGTGTTGGGATTACTCAAATTGTGCAATGGCTATACCCTCTATGTGTGTGTTTGGTCCTCGAATATATGCATGTGTGTGTTGCTTCGCAAAGGTCCACCTCATGTTCTCTTTACCACAAGGCTCACTTCTTGGTAACTTTTCAGTGGTGCTATTGAACACAATGTGATAGTCTTCTCCTACTATTGGCATTGCTTCCCTTGGGAAACCTTTTCACCATGCTGACTTGCGGACTTCACCTCATTGTGTTTGGGTTACTCAAACCATGCCATGGCCTATACTCTTTTGGCCTTCCAAACTACACTTCGCCTCGTTATATTCAGGCTACCTTCTTCGCTCCGAAGGACCCCCCATTGTTCTCTGCCTCAAGGATCTGATCATGTTTTATTTTGGGTGGTGGCAACTTTTCCCATGATGTTGCCAAACATGCACCCGTTTGTGTGATGTGTGTTGTTGCTGTTAATATTCCGCTTGTGTGTTTTGAGCATGTCCTCCGATGCATGATCTGGTGTTGTGCTGCCATGCTCCAACGGCTAGTGTACCCACATTCCTAACATTCCAATATTGTAGCTTCAAATGAGGACCCTTTTGATGCTTTTGCTGCCACCTTAGTAATATCCCTTGACCAATCATCAACACCAACCAATTTCGGACTGTTGTCCCTGCCTTAGTTGTTTCTCTGACAAGCTACGAAACAATGGCTCATTCGTCGTGAAATCAAGATGTAAGCGCACCACCCACACCTCACCAAAACGAACACTGACTAATGTTCATGAGGAAGCATGACACTCTCCCACTCAAACTGAAGGGATGAGAGATCCATCGTATGGACGCCCAAATCTTGTGGAATAAGGTGGGCGAATTTCAAAAAAAATTCTCTCCCTTCAACTAGGAATCGCATTACCTATTTTAGAAAATCATATTTTCAATGACCAATCTTGAACCATAAATTGAACCAGATCTGAATAAAGGCAGTAGGAGAGGATTATACTTGATACAGAGAAATATTCTCTCTCAATGGAGGTGTTCACGCCCAAGGAAAGATCCAAAGACTGCTCCCACTGAATATGGCGCAGTGTAGGATGGAGCAGAATTCGCAGTGTTCTCTCCAAGAACCTAATCCTTCGCAAGAAGTAGCAAGATGGCACGTGAGCACAATTTCCTATTAGTCCCTTCACAAGGAATTGATGTCAAGATCGAATCTTGATTTATCCCACTGAACAGGAGATCAAATTGGCAGGGTAGGCAGCAACAAGAAGGAGGCGGCAAGAAAGACTTTCGCAGGGATGCTTAATTCTTCCTTCAGTGATTTCAGCTCTCAAGAGGATGTGAATGTATATCTTCTAAAGGTTGCTGCCCCTTCGTTCTTTTGTAACCTTAAAGGATCAGCTCCTAATCCCATTGGGAGTTGCTGATCCAAATCATATTTGGATCAGACATCTCTTTAGGTGATAAGGATAAACCCTTATCGTATCTGCAAATTAGATCAGCCTTCTCCTAATCTCATTAGGAGGTTTCTAGATCTGAATCACATTCAGATCTGGACTCTCTGAGTGGATAGGGTTAAGACCCTATCCTATCTGCTAATCCATTCTAGAATTCGCCCCATATTTAACTAATTAAATTAGCCCAGTTCGAAATGGGCTTTAGGCCCATTAAGGTTATGTGCTCACTTAGCCTTCCTAACTGTTGCCCAATTGGGCTTCCTTGTATGGCGTGGGACCCAAACATTGATCTACACATCACCCACATGGGTTCAGCCTAGCTTTTGTTACAAGGCCTGGCCGAATACACTGTTATGGACAGTGCACCCCCTGAAACCCATCACATGAGCTCTATGGGCCCAACACTTACCCTAAGTGGTCCCTGGTTCAAGCCACCTTGTAACACCTAGGGACTGTGGGCAGATGCAAGATTAGCCCATCAGGTATTACCCTCTATGGTCTTACACTTAACCTCTTAGCCCATAATGATCAAACACTGCCCAACAAGAGATGACCTCTCCCTCGGCTGCAAGGAACAATGTTGCACTCTCTGCTTATATGGATCCCGAGAATTAAAACCTTTTGCAAACATTTCGAAACCATAACATATATATTTATATATTTTGCAAGAACAAATCTCAACGATTGAAATCGACTGCTGACAGTTTTGGTTTCCATCAGTGAGAGTGCATCCCCGATCATTACCTTTGTCCGACAAAGGGGCCGATCCTCTCACTATGATCATCCACTCGATGAATTCTTAGATTGTCCCAACATACCCAGGTTTTGACCACCGCTAAGAATCTCACTGATTGGTACATCAAAGATAGCCCAATCCGACACCCAGTGTAGTACCATAATCGAGTCTAGGGGTCGGGTGTAACTTTCCAGTTTTGCCCATTAATCTCTAAGGTCCAAGGCAATACTGGAAATCTGGTCTGGTTCAAAGATTCAATTAATCCTACACTGCATGTGCCTAGGGTCTTACCTTGGCGGCTGAGGCAGGCTACCCCAACCGACTTGGTGGCACATCAGTGTCAGCCTTATTAGGATAGATCTCCCCAGACCGACCCACTGGTTGTGAACATTCTAAACTAACACGAGTCCCATTAAGTGTCTAGTTTAAGAGTATTACACAGAAACACACCACAGGAACATGAATCAAATATGTACTTTATTCATTTACAATAAACTCATAATGTACATCATTCCGATTGGAGCTAAGGGCATACAACTGTCTAATAGCTCCCACTTGCACTTAGGTCCAATCTGGTATAAGCCGGAGTCCCATGCTTTCCACGTGTTTCTCAAACACTTTCTGTGATAGTGGCTTCGTCAATGGTCTGCTACATTTTCCGCTGACGCTACCTTTTGAATCAGGACGTCCCCTCTACCAACAATCTCCCACAGTACGTGGTACTTCCTCTCGATGTGCTTTGACTTCGAGTGGGCTCGTGGCTCCTTAGCTTGAGCAATGACTCCATTGTTGTCACACAACAACAGGATGGGTGATGTGCTGGACGGAACTACTCCCAACTCGTGAACGAACTTCTTCATCCACACGACTTCTTTGGCAGCCTCACTTGCCGCAATGTACTCGGCCTCGGTCGTGGAGTCTGCAGTGGACCCCTGTTTACTGCTTTTCCAGCAAACATCACACGATCCTATCGTGAAAACATATCCAGATGTAGACTTTCTATCATCTGGATCTGACTAGAAATCGGCATCAGTATACCCCTGGATCTGTAGTGAGCTACCATCGAATACCAGACAAAACTCTTTTGTCCTTTGAAGGTACTTAAGTATGTTTTTCACAGCAGTCCAATGCTCCTGCCTTGGGTTGGCCTGAAATCTGCTTACCACACTCACTGCCTGAGCAATGTCGGGTCGAGTGCACAGCATGGCATACATGATGCTCCCTACGGCAAAGGCATAGGGAACGTCCTTCATCCCCTCAATCTCCTCAGAGGTCTTGGGAGACATCTTCTTGGAGAGAGTGACTCCGTGTCTGAAAGGAACATTTCCTTTCTTGGAGTTTTCCATGCTGTATCTTTTGACTATTTTGTCAATGTAAGTAGATTGGGATAATCCTATTATCCGCTTCGATCTATCTCTATAGAGTCGAAGACCCAATATATAGGAGGCTTCTCCAAGATCTTTCCTGGAGAATTGCTGTGAAAGCCATATTTTCATTGTAGTTAACATTCCTACATCATTCCCAATGAGTAGAATGTCATCTACATACAGAACCAAGAAGGTAACCTTATCCCCATTGGATTTCCTGTAAACACAAGGCTCATCCAGATTCTGCTTGAAGTCAAACGATTTGTCTGCAGAGTCAAAACGGATGTTTCAATTCCTAAAAGCTTGCTTAAGTCCATAAATGGATCTATTGAGTTTACATACTATGTGTTCCTGACCAGCAGCAATGAAGCCTTGCGGCTGCTGCATATAGATATCTTCAGTAAGATCTCATAATCGTGGTATGCTGCTACAGCTAGCAAGATCCTAATGGATTTAAGCATGGCCATAGGCGAAAAGGTTTCCTCATAATTGATGCCCGCTTTCTAAGTGTACCCTTTCGCCACCAGACGAGCTTTGAAGGTCTCAACCCTACCATCGGGGCCCTTTCTCCTCTTGTAAATCCATTTGCAACCAATTGCTTTTACCCCAGAGGGCGGATCTACTAGAGTCCAGACTCCATTGGTCTCCATTGAGTCCATCTTAACTCTCATGACCTTCACCCACTTCTGGGAATCTATGTCCAACATAGCTTTCGCATAAGTCACGGGATCCTCCTTACTAGTCAAGGTTTCCACCAGGTAACTATCCTGGTCATAACCATAACAGACCGGTGGCCTGGATACCCGAGTGGATCTTCTAGGTTGGTCACTACCTGGAATTTGTGGGACATCTCCCATTGCTCCTGAGATCTCTTCATCAAGAACTATTTCATGACGATGGGTGTCCAGGATGTAATCGGTTTCCAAGAATTGTGCATTTTGGCTGCAGAACACCTTCTGCTCACTTGGGTCATAGAATAGGTAACTCACAGAGCCTTTTGGGTAGCCTATAAATAGGCAATGGCTGGTCTTGGATTCCAACTTGTTTGCACTTGTTCTTTTAACGTGTGCTAGACAACCCCAAATCTTCAAGTGTCTGACACTTGGTTTCTTTCCTGTGCAAAGTTCATATGGAGTGCTCAGATCCGATTTGGTTGAAACCCGATTCAGCACGTAAATCGCAGTAGGAGAGGATTATACCTGAACCAGATCTGAATAAAGGCAGTAGGAGAGGATTATACTTGATACAGAGAAATATTCTCTCTCAATGGAGGTGTTCACGCCCAAGGAAAGATCCAAAGATTGCTCCCACTGAATATGGCGCAGTGTAGGATGGAGCAGAATTCGCAGTGTTCTCTCCAAGAACCTAATCCTTCGCAAGAAGTAGCAGGATGGCACGTGAGCACAATTTCCTATCAGTCCCTTCACAAGGAATTGATGTCAAGATCGAATCTTGATTTATCCCACTGAACAGGAGATCGAATTGGCAGGGTAGGCAGCAACAGGAAGGAGGCGGCAAGAAAGACTTTCGCAGGGATGCTTAATTCTTCCTTCAGTGATTTCAGCTCTCAAGAGGATGTGAATGTATATCTTCTAAAGGTTGCCGCCCCTTCATTCTTTTGTAACCTTAAAGGGTCAGCTCCTAATCCCATTAGGAGTTGCTGATCCAAATCATATTTGGATTAGACATCCCTTTAGGTGATAAGGATAAACCCTTATCTTATCTACAGATTTGATTAGCCTTCTCCTAATCTCATTAGGAGGTTTCCAGATCTGAATTTCAGATCTAGACTCTCTGAGTGGATAGGGTTAAGACCCTATCCTATCCGCTAATCCATTACAGAATTCGCCCCATATTTAACTAATTAAATTAGCCCAGTTCGAAATGGGCTTTAGGCCCATTAAGTTTATGTGCTCACTTAGCCTTCCTAACTGCTGCCCAGTTGGGCTTCCTTGTATGGTGTGGGGCCCAAACATTGATCTATACATCACCCACATGGGTTCAGTCCAACCTTTGTTACAAGGCCTGGCCAAATACATTGTTATGGACAGTGCACCTCTTGAAACCCATCACATGGGCTCTATGGGCCCAACACTTACCCTAAGTGGTCCCTGGGCCAAGCCACTTTGTAACACCTAGGGACTGTGGGCAGATGCAAGATTAGCCCATCAGGTATTACCCTCTATGGTCTTACATTTAACCTCTTAGCCCATAATGATCAAACACTGCCCAACAAGAGAGGACCTCTCCCTCGGCTGCAAGAAACAGTGTTGCACTCTCTGCTTATATGGATCCCGAGAATTAAAACCTTTTGCAAACATTTCGAAACCATAACATATAATATATATACATATATATATATGTATATATATACATATATATATGTATATATATACATATATATATGTATATATATACATATATATATGTATATATATATATATAGATATATATATATATATACATATATATATATATATATATATATACTTTTATATATTTTGCAAAAACAAATCTCAACTATTGAAATCGGCTGCCGATAGTCTTGGTTTCCCTCAGTGAGAGTGCATCCCCGATCATTACCTTTGTCCGACAAAGGGGCTGATCCTCTCACTATGATCACCCACTCAGATGAATTCTTAGACTGTCCCAACATACCTAGGTTTTGACCATCGCTAAGGATCTCACTGATTTGTACATCAAAGACTGCCCAATCCGGCACCCGGTGCAATACCATAATCAAGTCTAGGGGTCAGGTGTAACTTTCCAGTTTTGCCCATTAATCTCTAAGGTCCAAGGCAATACTGAAAATCTGGTCCAGTTCAAAGATTCAATTAATCCTACACTGCATGTGCCTAGGGTCTTACCCTGGCGGCTGAGACAGGCCACCCCAATCGACTTGGTGGCACATCAATGTCAGCATTATCAGGATAGGTCTCCCCAGACCGACCCACTGGTTGTGAACATTCTAAACTAACACGAGTCCCATTAAGTGTCTAGTTTAAGAGTATTACACAGAAACACACCACATGAGCATGAATCAAATATGTACTTTATTCATTTACAATAAACTCATAATGTACATCATTTCGATTGGAGCTAAGGGCATACAATTGTCTAACACAAACCACCACAGTATGCCTTCCAAATGATAGCCCACGCGTCTGCCCCCGCATGAATGGCTTCTTGCGACGCCTAATGTGGGATACTTGCTTGAACCCGAGTGGGAGTGTCGAGGGAGTGCACCCCATGATGTAGTTGCTTGACATGATGACTGTCAAGACTGCTGGAACAGACCAATAGAAGGCAGTTAATCAGTTTTACAAGAGGAGGCCACGTTAGCACAACTAACCAGCCACTTGTAACAACTGCCTTGTAACAACTATAACAATCAAGATTGTAAAACTATAAGTAGTAGAGCAAAAAAGGGAATAGGACATTGATTTTTTCAACATTAAACTCTCTCTCCCTCTCTCTCTCTCTTTCTCTCTCTTCTTCCCTGAATTTAGGAGGTTGGCCCCTCGAAGAGCCCTAAGTTAGGCAAGTTCCTAACAATTTGGTATCAGAGCCAGCTTGACCAACACAAGAAACACGTCAATAGACACCCGAGTGGATCAGATGGAGGTAGAGATCTATTGAATGTCTTCAGATCTCAAAGAAATGAAGGAAGGCTTCACTGCTCTCCTCCTTCGACTGGAGCAGGGGGCAACGAACATTGACAAAGGAAGCCAAGAAGAGTGCAGCAATGAAAACAGCCGCAGAACAAGGGTGACAACAAGAATATTCAAAATCGACTTCCCCATCTTCTTAGGCGGCGACCCAACTCCCTGGATTCTCAGAGCCGAAAGGTATTTCGATTACCATGAAACACCGGGGCAAGATAGGGTAGCTCTGGCTTCTGTGCATCTTGAAGGGGAAGCTATCCTCTGGTTTCAATGGTACCGAGGGGGGCACCCTCGTCAAACCTGGGCAGACTTCACGAACGCCATGACTGTCCATTTTGGATCATCTGGGTTCGAAGATCTTGATGAAAATTTGGCAAAGTTGCGGCAGGTGGGATCAGTAAAAGAATACAAGATGGAGTTCGAAAGGCTGGCCGTGAGAGTCCAAGGGTGGACGGAGAAGGCGTTGGTGGGAAGCTTTGTCGGCGGCCTAAAAGAAGAACTGCGACTGGAAGTGAAAGTGATGCAGCCCACTTCAGTCATCAATGCAGCAGCACTAGCTAGATTGTATGAGGACAAGTTCAGTCGAGCAAGAAAGGTGCAGCGACCATGGGGTCCCAGAGCAAGAAGGGCGCAAGAAAGGACGTCAGCACCAGACAAGGAGGAAGGAGTATTGGGCCCAGGCCCACTAGTTCCTTTCAAACGGCTGACCTGGGCAAAGATGAAAGATGCAAAGACAAAGGTCTCTGTTACAACTACGAAGAGAAATTTGGGCCGGGCCATCACTGCAAGAAACAACAAGCGTTTCTCCTCCAAACAGATGCCGAAGAGGAAGATGACATCACCGGTTGCAGAGAATCTAACCCAGGGTGGGAAATACAATCCAATGGAACGCTTTAAATATCCTTACAAACCCTTACGGGACTTGCGTCCCCTCGGACAATGAGAGTTGCAGGGCTGATCCTAGGACGCCAAGTGTCAATCCTCATAGACAGTGGCAACTCCCTTAACTTCATAACTCAGGTCTTGATGGATAAAATGGGACTTCCGGTTCAACCAACAATGGATTTTACGGTTCATGTGGCCAACGGTAACAACCTATCTTGCAATAGCATTTGCATGGGCCTACCACTAAAGATTCAAGGTCATCAGTTTGCTGTGGACCTATATCCTCTCCATCTCAGTGGAGCGGACGTGGTGCTAGGCATTCAATGGTTAAGACAGCTAGGACCCGTGGTTTGTGACTGGGCCCGTCTCACCATGGACTTCACATTAGGAAACTCTACAGTCCATCTACAAGGGAAAACATGCAAGGGCCCAAGGCCCATCAGTCTTGCAACACTGACAAAGCAAAGAGGAGATCCAGATCAGCCCATATTCATGCACATGGACTAGAGACTTCCAAAGCCGCCTACAACAACTCCTTCAGCACTATGGCAACATGTTCAAAGAACCCCAAGGACTGCCACCACGCCGGGAGCATGACCACCGCATCCCCCTCATGCCGGGATCAGCCCCGACCAATGTAAGGCCCTACTGATACTCTTACTTTTAGAAATCTGAAATCGAGAAGCAAGTTCAAGATATGCTTAAACAAGGGATAATACAGCCCAGTCACAACCCATTCTCGTCACCGGTACTATTAGTCAAGAAAAAGGATGGGACGTGGCGGTTTTGTATTGATTACAGAGCCCTTAACAACATCACCATTAAAGACCAATTCCCGATACCAGTCATTGATGAGCTGCTTGATGAACTTAGTCAAGCCACCATATTCTCAAAACTGGATTTACGAGTTGGGTATCATCAAATAAGGATACATAGGGAGGATGTTCACAAAACGGCTTTCAGGACACATGATGGCCACTATGAGTTCCGGGTCATGCCATTTGAGCTGACCAATGCTCCAGCCACATTTCAAGCATTGATGAATGACATATTCCAGCTATATTTACGTAAGTTCATCCTTGTTTTCTTTGATGACATATTGGTCTACAGCCCCAATTGGGAGGAACATCTAAACCATCTACAGGTCACCCTTGCAACACTTGAGGCCCACCAGCTGTTCGCTAAAGAGTCCAGGTGCTCCTTTGGACAAAACCAAGTTCACTACTTGGGACATGTTGTAGAAAAGGGGACTGTAGCGGCTGACCCAGATAAAATCTCCAGTATACTGAGCGGCCGCAACCCAAATGTGTGAAAAATTTGAGGGCCTTCTTGGGACTGTTCGGGTACTACCGCCGCTTCATCAAAAACTATAGCCCGACAAGCTTTCGAGCAATTGAAACAGGCAGTTGTGAGCCCTCCAACATTAGCACCTCCCGATTTCACAAAAGATTTCATCATTGAGTGTAATGCCTTCGGCCAAGGTATTGGGGCTGTTCTTGTTAGACAGTTTTGTATGCCCTTAGCTTCAATCCAATTTGATGTACTTTTGACATTTAGTGTAAATAAACAAAGTACATGTTTGATTCATGTTGTTTGGTATATTTCTGTGTTAGACCCTAAAATTGGACACTTATAGAGACTCGTGTTAGTTTTAAATGTTCACAGCCATTGGATAAGTCTGGGGAGATTTATCCTGCCAAGGCTGATACTGATGTACCACCAAGTGTTGGGATGGCTTGTCTCGGCCATCCGGGTAAGACCCAAGGCACATGCAGTATGGGATT
This sequence comes from Nelumbo lutea, assembly GCF_056320005.1. NCBI lineage: Eukaryota > Viridiplantae > Streptophyta > Magnoliopsida > Proteales > Nelumbonaceae > Nelumbo > Nelumbo lutea. Next base: position 102,272,350 of record NC_142684.1, read on the forward strand.
GCTTGAATCCTTGAACCGGACCAGATTTCCAGTATTGCCCTAGACCTTGGAGACAGATGGGCAAAACTGGAAAGTTACACTTGACCCCTGTACTCGATTATGACATTTCACTAGGTGTCGGATCGGGCTGTCTTTGATATGTCAATCAGTGAGATCCTTAGTTGGGTCAAAACCTGGACATGTTGGGGTAGTCTGAGAATACATCTGAGTGAGTGATCATAGTGACAGGATCAGCCCCTTTGTCGGACAATGGTAATGATCGGGAATGCGCTCTCTCTAATGGAAACCAAACTGCCGGCAGTTGATTTCAATCGTTGGAATTTTGTTTTGCAAAATTAATATATTTATATGTATATGTACGGTTTCAAAAACACTTGCAAAAGGTTTTAATTCCTGGGATCCATGTGAGTAGAGAGTGCGGCACTGTTCCTTGCAGCCGAGGGAGAGGTCTTCTCTTGTCGGGTAGTGCTTGATCATTAAGGGCTGAGAGGTTAAGTGTAAGACCATTTAGGATAATACCTGATGGGCTAATCTTGCACCTGCCCACAATCCCTGGGTTTTTATAAAATGGCTTGGCCCAGGGACCACTTAATGTAAGTGTTGGGCCCATAGGGTCCATGTGATGGGCTCAAAGGGGTCATTGAGTTTTTCAGTGAATTCAGTTGGGCCTTGTAATAAAGGCTGGGCCGAACCCATGTGGCTAGTGTGTAGATCAATGCTTGGGTCCCACGCCATACAAAGAAGCCCAACTGGGCAGCAGATTGGAAACTAATTAAACACTGAACACTTAATGGGCCAAAAGCCCATTACGAGCTGGGCTGATATGATCACCCATCTGTGGGGCGAATCTGAGATTAATGTTAGTAAAAAGGATTGGGCTTATGACCTTATCCACTCTAGGAGACCAAATTCAAATCAGAGTTGAATCTGGTAACCTCCTGATAAGATCAGGAGGTTTCTTAATCAAGAAGAAAGGAGGAGAAAATAGGGTTCGAATATACTAGATTTCGAACTAAGTTTTGAAAGAGAGAGAAGAAAGTCTTCTGCAACAGAGATTTGATCTCAAGAACTCCGGAGAGAAGAAAAGCTGTTCAACAATTTTCGTCCTAGGAGTTCTCCTCCAGCCGCCGCCAACCCCTCTTGCAAGATTCGATCTTTGTAGGAGAAAGAAGTCAAGAAATCAGTTCTTGACATCAGTCTTGCAGAAAAGACTGAAAAGGATTCAGTGTTAAGAGTTTCCAGTGGGTTCTTGCGAAGGATCCAGTGTGTAGGACACACCCTGCTGGTTCCATTCCATCAACAGCTGTGTCATCTTCAGCAGGAGCGGATCTTGGCATCTTCTTTGGGCGTGAACACCAACTTTGGGAGATATTGTTTCTCCGGATCAGGTATAATCCTTCCTGTTTCCTTTTGGTTCAGATCTGATTTGATTATGGTTCAAGTAGAATCCTTGAATATTGTATTCTAAATTTACGGAATATGATTCTCAGTTGGGAGAAGGTAGGAAAATTTTTGAAATCCGCCCACCCATTCCGCACCTTTCTTGGCATCCATTAGATGGATCCTACCCTTCTTTCAGTTCTCATGCAAGCGGGGCGACCACTAGCCTTTTTCAGCAAGGCCTTAACATCACAAAAGTGGGCCAAATCAGTTTATGAGCGAGAATTAATAGCAATAGTCTTAGTAGTCCAGCGTTGGCGATCCTACTTGATCGGTAGATGGTTCACAATTTGGACCGACCATCAAAGTCTGAAGTTCTTATTGGATCAATCAGTTCTATCCCTAGAATAGCAACGCTGGATACCAAGCTACTGGGGTACGACTACAGAATTGAATACAAAGCAGGGGCTGCTAACCGAGTGGCGGACGCCCTCTCACGGCATCCACAGTCATTTCAGTTACTAGTATCTTCCCCAACTTCTCCACTCCTGGATCTACTACGAAAAGAAGCCCAATCCCATAAGGAGTTACTGCAATTGAAGGCCCAAGTATTGGAAAATCCCTCACTGCACCCCGGGTACACAATTAAGAATGATCTACTCTTCTTCGAAGGACGCCTGGAAATCCCGGCAGCCTCTGCTCATCTCAGGAAGCTCCTAGAATTATTCCATGCCTCACCCACGGGTGACCACTTCCGCATCCTACGAACACAAAAACGCATCGCCACGCAATTTCATTGGAAAGGCATGCGTACATCTATCTAGAACTTCATAGCCGAGTGTGCAGTATGCCAACAAAACAAGTCAACCACTACAACACCAGCAGACCTCTTGCAACCACTCCCAATACCAACCCAAGTCTGGGATGATATATCAATGGATTTCATCATGGGATTGCCCGTTTCTGCTGGCAAAGTAGTTATCCTTGTGGTAGTAGATAGACTGACAAAATACAGTCATTCCCTACCTCTATCACACCCATTTACATCAGCCACAGTTGCTGAATTATTCCTCTAGGAAATTGTGCGCCTACATGGGCTCCCCAGCTCAATTGTATCAAACAGGGACCCTATCTTTATGAGCCATTTCTGGGCTGAGCTTTTCCGCCGACAGAGGCGGTTAACAAGAGTCTCGAAACATATCTGAGATGCTTTGCGGGAGATCGACCAAGACAATGGGTGAAGTGGATCCACTGGGCCGAATGGTGGTACAACACCACTTTCCATAGCGCTGCAGGGATGACACCCTTCAGAGCTTTATATGGTCGGGACCCTCCCCCTCTACTTCCTTATGAAAAAGGAACCACCATAGTAGCAGCCGTTGAAGAACAGCTAACACAACGGGATGAGGTGCTGAGGGAACTGAGACATCATCTCTTACAGGCACAGCAATGGATGAAGCACACCTATGATAAACACCACAAGAATGTCCAATACGAAGTAGGTGATTGGGTGTTTCCCAAATTACAACCCTTAAGGCAGATTTCAGTTGCAAGCCGACAGTGGAACAAACTCAGCCCGTGCTATTTTGGCCCATTTAAAATCTTGGAGAGAATAGGATCAGTGGCCTACAAACTGGACCTTCCGGCAACATCCAAACTGCACCCTGTATTCCATATCTCCTTACTGAAGAAGGGGCCAAAGTCAGGAGTCATTACAAGTGGGACCCTTCCCATATTTTCAGAAGAAGGACAAGTGCAGACTGAGCCAGCCCGCATCATTGATTTCAGATGTGTGCGCCGGGGAGGCAGAGTCATACCAGAGGCATTAGTTGTTTGGTCTAACCTTCCGGAAGAGGATGCAACTTGGGTATCCTACTTAGATCTGCAATCAAATTTTCCTACATTAGACCTTGAGGGCAAGGTCACTCTAAAGGAAGGGGGGATTGTCAAGACTGCTGGAACAGACCAATAGAAGGCAGTTAATCAGTTTTACAAGAGGAGGCCATGTCAGCACAACTAACCAGCCACTTGTAACAGCTGCCTTGTAACAACTGTAACAATCAAGATTGTAAAACTATAAGTAGTAGAGCAGAAAAGGGAATAGGACATTGATTCTTTCAGCATTAAACTCTCTCTCCCTCTCTCTCTCTCTCTCTTTCTCTCTCTTCTTCCAAGAATTCAGGAGGTTGGTGTTAGACAGTTTTGTATGCCCTTAGCTTCAATCTATTTTGATGTACTTTTGTTATTTAGTGGAAATAAATAAAGTGCATGTTTGATTCATGTTGTTTGGTTTAATTCTGTGTAAAACCCTAAAACTGGACATTTATAGAGACTCATGTTAGTTTTAAATGTTCACAGCCGTTGGATAAGTCTGGGGAGATTTATCCTGCCAAGGCTGATACTGGTGTGCCACCAAGTGTTGGGATGGCCTGTCTCAGCCATCAGGGTAAGACCCGAGGCACATGCAGCATGGGATTACTTGAATCCTTGAACCGGACCAGATTTCCAGTATTGCCCTGGACCTTGGAGATAGATGGGCAAAACTGGAAAGTTACACCTGACCCCTAGACTCGATTATGACATTTCACTAGGTGTTGGATCAGGCTGCCTTTGATATGCCATTCAGTGAGATCCTTAGCGGGGATCAAAACCTGGGTATGTTGGGGCAGTTTGAGAATTCATCTGAGTGGGTGATCATAGTGACAGAATCAGCCACTTTGTCGGACAAAAGGTAATGATCGGGAATGCACTCTCTCTGATGGAAACCAAACTGCCGGCAGTTGATTTCAATCGTTGGAATTTTGTTTTGCAAAATTAATATATTTATATATATATGTACGGTTTCGAATTGTTGGAATTTTGATTTCAATCGTTGGAATTTTGTTTTGCAAATGGTTTTAATTCCCGGGATCCATGTGAGAGGAGAGTGCGGCACTGTTCCTTGCAGCCGAGGGAGAGGTCCTCTCTTGTCGGGCAGTGCTTGATCATTAAGGGCTGAGAGGTTAAGTGTAAGACCATTGAGGATAATACCTGATGGGCTAATCTTGCACCTGCCCACAGTTCCTGGGTTTTTATAAGATGGCTTGGCCCAGGGACCACTTAATGTAAGTGTTGGGCCCATAGGGTCCATATGATGGACTCAAGGGGTTCATTGAGTTTTTCAGTGAATTCGGCTGGGCCTTGTATTAAAAGCTGGGCCGAACCCATGTGGCTGGTGTGTAGATCAATGCTTGGGTCCCACGCCATACAAAGAAGCCCAACTGGGCAGCAGATTGGAAAGTAATTAGACACTGAACACTTAATGGGCCAGAAGCCCATTTCGAGGTGGGCTGATATGATCACCCATCCTTGGGGCGAATTTTGAGATTAAAGTTAGTAAAAGGATTCGGCCTTTAGCCTTATCCACTCTTAGAGACCAAATTCAAATTAGATTTGAATCTGGTAACCTCCTGATAAGATCAGGAGTAAGCTAACTCTATCTGCAGAAAGGATTAAGATTATCCCCTATCCAAATACTGATTTGGATTGGGATAACTCCTAAAAAGGAGGTTTCTTAATCAAGAAGAAAGGAGGAGATTTCGAACCACCTTGAAGAGGTATAGAATATCTCCTACAAATTCAGATCAGATCTCATACTCTCTAGAAAAAGAGAAAAAGCAGTTCAGCCATTGCAAAATTAGATCTTTGCAGAAAAGAAAGTCAAGAAATCTGTTCTTGACATCAGTCTTGCAAGAAAGACTGAAAAGGATTCAGTGTTTAGTACTTCCAGAGGATTCTTGTGAAGGATCCAGTGTGTAGGACGCACCCTGCTGGTTCTGTTCCATTCACAGCTGTGTCATCTTCAGCAGGAACGGATCTTGGAGCATTCTTTGGGCGTGAACACCAACTTTGGGAGATACTGCTTCTACGGATCAGGTATATTCCTCCCATTTATCTTTTGGTACAGATCTGGTTTGATTATGGTTCAAGTAGGATCCTTGAATATTGTATTCTAAATTTAGGGAATATGATTCCCAGTTGAGAGAAGGTAGGAAATTTTTGAAATTCGCCCACCCATTCCGCAACCTTTATGGCGTCCATTAGATGGATCCTACCATTCTTTCAGTTGGCCCCTCGAAGATCCCTGAGTTAGGCAGGTTCCTAACAATGACCACTTAGGTCTAGCTAGCTTGTTTGCTCTGATACCAACTATGGCAGTAGTTAGCTAATGGCTTTGATACCAATTGTCATGGGGTTAGGTTTGGCAACAGAAGATACCCGTGCAATGTCCGGGTGTAACAAGGGAGGGACAATCTAATAACTAGCATAGAAGTGGATGGATAGGAGGTAACAAGGGTGGAGAAGATAATCACAGTATTTGTGAACCATTTCAAGACTTTCTTTGCCACCTCAGGGGTGCAAAGCTCAAATCTTCTTGATTTTCCTTGGGAAAGGGTGCTAGAAGACCTAGCGGAAAGTTTGGAAAATATGTTTACATTTGAGGAGATTAAAGAGGCAGTGTTTTCAATGGAAAGATCTAAAGCCCTGGGGCCAGATGGATTTTCCATTGGCATTTTATCAAGATTGCTGGTAAATCATAAAAGGTGACCCACTGGAAGTTTTTAATGAGTTTTTCATGATGGGGAAATCCCTCAAGGAGCAAATTCAACTTTTATTGTTTTGATCCCCAAGAAGAGGGCAGCCGAGGTACCTAGAGATTTTAGACCGAAAAACCTAGTGGGTAGCCTCTACAAGATATTAGCAAAGGTCATGATAGGAATATTTAAAAAGGTGTTGCCTCTAGTAATCTCACAGTTCCAAGTAGCCTTTGTTGAAGGGAGACAAATCATCGACCAAATCTTGGTGGCAAATGAGTGTAGCAGAGAAGAGGCTAAAGAAGGAAAAAGGCCTGATTTGCAAGCTAGATCTAGAGAAGGCATATGATCTAGTGGGTTGGTCTTTCATTCTTGAAATACTAGAGAAGATTGGGGTAAGTGATAGGTGGAGAAAGTGGATTCGAGGGTGTTTAAGTTCAGTGCATTATTTAAGTCTGATAAATGGAGTGGCCAGCTAAACAAGGTTTGAGATAGGGAGATCCCTTATCCCCTTTCTTAGAGGATGGAGGGTAGGCAGAAATAGGTGGCAATGACTCACTTGCAGTTTGCAGATGACAAATCATTTTCTGTGAATTCGAATCAATTTCTAATCTGAGAGTGAACTTGGGGAAGAGTTGTGTTGTAGGAATTAATGTGGAGGAGGAAGAATTAAGAATGTTGGTAGAGATCCTAGGGTGTGAGGTAAGGAAGTTGCCTTTGAATTATCTTCGTCTTCTGCTAGGAGGAAACCCAAGGTCAGAAGATTTTTGGAAGCCAGTAGTAGAGAATTAGTTTGTTGTGGATGGAAGCAACTTTAGCTAATTTACCTATTTACTACCTTTCCACCTTTAGGAGTCCATCTAGAGTTGCGAGACAGCTGGAGAAGATCATGAGAGATTTCCTTTGGGAACCAGGGGACGAGAAGAGGGACCATTTAGTAAAGTGGGAGCGAGTTAGTAGACCCAAGGATTAGGGAGGGATTATAATAGGGAACCTAATTTGTAGAAATACAGCACTGTTAGACAAATGGTTATGGAGATTTCCATTGAAAATGATAGACTCTGGCATATGGTAATTGCAAGCATTCATGGTACACTGAATAATGGATGGGATGCAAAAGTAGCCCCATCTTCAACATCATTTTCTCCTTGGAAATCAATACAGACAGTATACCCAACTTTCATCAACTTCACCAAATACGATGTGGGAAATGGGACCCAAGCTTTATTCTAGGAAGACCTTTGGCTGGGTGAAACACCCCTTTGGTTTGCTTTTCCTAGCTTTTATTCCTTGTCTAACTATAAACAACAGCCTGTCTCAAGATTTGTTACCTTTTCTCCTCTAGGGGTAAATTGGGATTCAGGTTTAGAAGGGGTTTGACGGACTGTGAGTATGAGGCACTTATCCAATTTATCGGGTAGACTTCAATTAACTTTCATGAATTAGTCAGTGGGGGACACTAGAGTTTTGTCTTGTACTTCTAATGGGATTTTTACCTATGCTTCCTTAATGCTTTCTTGTAATCCAATAATTTGTGAGGGAACTTCCCTGTGAAAGAGATTTGGAGCAAGCCTATCCCATCTAAAATTCAAGCATTGTGTTGGGAAATCTTTCTTGGAAAGATAAATACTTGTGATATGCTTCAGAAAAGAAGGCCAAATAAATGTCTGTCATCTCACATATGCTTTCTTTGCCGTGCAAGTGGTGAATCCTTATCTCATTTATCGCTTTGTTGTTCTTTTGCACTTGGTATTTGGGAATTCTGTTCTCTTTTTGGTTGTAGGTGGGCCTCTCCACAGGTTGTAGTGAGCCTATTTAGCCCAAGTTTCCTAAGACGACCAAGAAAGAGAGGAAGAATTATGTAGAAAGCAATTTGGGCTGCAGTAGTGTGGACTGTCCGGGAGGAAAGAAATGGGAGGATCTTCAATGAGAAAAGTAGATCAAAAGGGGAAATATGTGAAGCTATAAAAATTAGAACGCATTGGATAAAGACTCTTGACATATTCAAAGACATCTCAGCAAATGACACAATAAGAGCTTGGACTGAAGTGGCAGCTTCCACTAAAGAAAGGAAAACATGGTTATGGAGTGGTCACCCCCAGAAACTAATAAAGTGAAACTAAATTTTGATGGGAGCTCTATGGGAAGCACTGGAATGGCAGGTATTGGAGGAATCAGCTCCAAGCTCCAGTAAGGATAGTAGCAATGAAGGATCGTGCCTGGGAAGATTCCAGTGACCAGCACAAGCTCCTGATAAGGTGGATAAACTGGATTTTCCTAGTTTTTTGGATTTATAAGGTCTTCACCCAAAAACTAGGAAAATCCAGTTTATCCACCTTATCAGGAGATTGTGCTGGTCACTGGAATCTTCCCAGGCATGATCCTTCATTGTTACTATCCTTACTGGAGCTTGGAGCTGATTTCTCATGGTGGGAAATGGTGTCTCCTTAATCTCCTTCAATTTCGTCGTGACCTTGTGAAGCTTGACCTTGATCCAGTTGAACCTCTCCTGCATGGTGGAGGCCCTTGTGTTAGGCATCGCCAGACCGCCGCTCTGATACCAACTAGTAGGGTACTGTGTACCTCAGGTGACCCTTCAAGGGAGCCAAACCTCCTCAGGAATAGAAAAAGAGAAAAAGAAGATGTTAGGGCAAATGTTCTATGTTCATTGTTTTAGCTAAAGCCTCATATAAAGGCTTTCAGTGGCACTCAAGAGCAGCTGTAGTGCTCGTAACAAACTCTGACAGTTTGTTAGCTGACGTTGCTTTGTGCTTCCTAGAAATACTCCAACCATAGCTGGCCAAACAGGAAGCTTTGGTGTGGTGGAATCCTTCTAAGTCTGGGCCCTAACAAATTCCTTCCACAAACTCTAGTAAATTGCCAAATAGAGGAGGTATTATAGTCACAACATTCACTAGGGTTTAAGAAGTATCAATGTAGTGAGAGATACGGTGGTGATTGTTGATTCTTGACCCTTCCAAGGACTGAATCTTGGAAGCTATAGATGAAGCAGAAGAGGATTGTTGAAAATCTAACTGTTGTGCACTTTTGCCTTTTTGGTTCTATTGTTTTTTATTTATTTATTTTCTTTTATTTTCTTATGTGAACTTTTCCTCGCTTCCATTATCTTGTGCCTTATGTGTTTAGATTGCATTTGGAATTCCTTATTATAAGGACTTAACTCCTTTTTGTAGTTAAAGTGCCCCTATGAACACTGGGTTTTTAACAGCAAAAAGGAGATAAGTCCTTAAAATAAGGAATGCCAAATAGACTTATTTTTCATCTTGTCATTTAATCTCCTATTATTTGTATCACTTGCATCCTATATTTGTGATTAAATCTATTTTTTGATGAATACCCCCTTTGACCTTGTTATCCACTGAATTATGTATGGTACTTACTCCTGTAGGTCTATGTATTAAAATCTCGTTTTGGTTTCTCTCTCAGGTGACCTTGGCTGCATATGCAGTGTAACCTATGATACAACTTGCAGGTCTGTACTTAATCTTTTCTGAATTGTTATCTATTCTTTTATTTTCCCTTTAATTGTGCATCAATTGATTCATTTGTCCATCATGAGTTTTGGAGTAGTCCATTAGTCTCTTGATTACATGCTAATGCCTTTAGATTGGTGCTACATGATCTCAACATTTATGTGAAGTTTTGTAATTTTTTTTTTCTTTTAGTCATCATCATCAACAACAGAAGCAGCAGCACTGAAATGTATCAGTTTTTAATTTATAAGATACTGCTCTGAATAACATGATTACCACCATTCTTGGCTCTGCTAAATATTGTAATGCTTGGCTGTGTAGGCAAACATATGTCTTTTGGCACTAGGGAAACTTGTGGGTATTATTCAAATGCGTAGAACATTGGAAACAGAATTTGTTTTCTTAAGTTCTATAGCAACAAAATTGAAAATGAAAATAAAGGGAAATGGAAAAGCAGGTGAAGAGGGAAAAAATAATATATTTACAATGAATTAAACTTTTCTGTTATACCATTGATTTTTTCACTGTTCCAAATTCTACACATGCACTTGTTTGAAATCTAGGGTTCTTGTTGAGCTTGCCATCCCATGTCAGAGACGTGGCCCACGGGTGTTTGAAGGTTTCACCATTGGTTTTCATCCTCGATCATGGGAAGTTGTAAGTATGCGTTTTTCTCTTTCTGGTATCTTGATCTTGTAAAAAAAAACCAGCGTGTCATTAGGAGGGATTACCATTATGGACTTGTAGGTTTACAATGGAATGACTCAACCAGGTTTTGAAAAGGCTCGCCATGAATTCAGGTATGAGAAATTTCTGGTGAGTTTTCATTCTTTCAGAAGGACCTATCCTCCACTTTGTTAAGCATGTAACTTTTTTGAAGGTGATTTATTCTGTCTTCTGTATTTGGAAAAAGATAAGTAACCTTGCGCCAAGTGTTCTAAAGTTTATGAATTTAGTTATTCCCATACAGAGGCCTAAAGTATTTATTTATATTAATTAACAATTATTCTGTTTGATACTTATTAGAAGAAACAAGAAACAACCTTAACAATTATTCTATTTCAGAAATAGTTTCTTAGATATGTTTTTTTTTTTTCATTTTGGCGTGTTTTGCACCAAGAAGTCAAGGAGTTAGTACAAAATGGGAAGGCGAATATCAATAAATTGGTTGAGAGGGAGGTCGAGATAGGAATGTCTTTCAGGTTAGTTTTTTGGGGAGGGGAAGGCTTTGCGAAAATAGCATTTGAGAAGTTTGAAAAAAATAAAATAGAAGAGAAAAAGAAAAACCAATAAGGGAAAAACTTAAAGTTTGGTCTAATCAACACATTTCTTCCTCCACATCTTCTTCTTCTTCTTCTTCCACCTTTTCTTCTTTTCCTATAACAAAAATAGTGGTTCAGTCCCCATATTTATTGAATTTTCTTCTCTTTCTTATTTTTCTTCTCATAAATATGTTGATTTTCTAGACATAAACATGAAGTTTATAATTTTCTTATGAAAATTATGGATAGTTATTAACGAAAGATGGTTATGGAACCTAGGGAACTACCTAGGATATGTATTTTTCACTTAAAAAAATCACTCGCCTAGGCGACTAGGCGATAAGGTGCCCCCCTGTCGCCTAGCCTTGCTTTGGTGCCTTGAAAACTATGTTGTTGGTATGTTCCTCCATCATCTAGTACGGTTTTCATCATAGGATTCTGAAATAAATTTGTTGCTGAACTTTGCCATATTGTCACTGTTTACATTATATATACTGAATTTGCAGCTTTGGAACTCAACAAACTCATGTGTCCCTTTATATGACTGCGATTTCTTCTCTTTCCAATCTGGTGGGAAAGCCCAGTATTAAGGTACCCCATTTATTTGTGCAAACCTATTAATCCATTACTATAATATAACTAGGAGTCTTGATAAAAGAGGAACAAAAAACATTGCAACTTTATGCATTTATTGATGTTTCTTTGGCAGATCATCTTAAAAGCTATAACTTTATTTCCTTCTACCAGGTTAACCCAGACAAAGGCTTAGAGGTTCAGCTATCAGGCTCAGGAGCAAGTGGAAGTCCACCTACAACCTTGTCACCTACAATATTGATGCTAGATTGGAGATGTATGATCATTTTCATCTATCTATCTATCCATATATCAAGTACATAATTTTCTGGTGTTTTGTTTCCAGGTCAGAAGGCTCATGATAGTCCATATGAAGTTAATATTTCTATACCAGTGACGGGTTATGCGCCAATTGAGTTTACTCTTACAAAAACCTGTGGTAATATCTTCGCTTGCTAGTTGTTTTGAATGACGATAACTGTTGTGTTCTCTCAGATTTAACACTAATTGAAGCAAAAATTCCTTGTAAAATATCCTGCTTTTTGAATGGATGAAAAGATCTGGCATTAGTCCTTAGTTTTTTTTTTTTTTTTTTTTTTTTTTTGGTTTGAAGCACTGCAAAAATATTGGCTGGCTTTAGTATTTGTCATTTTCTTCATATCAATTTATCATGGTTATAAAATGACACTGTTTTCATGTTACTTGAGAAAATCTTAGCCAAGCTCAATTCATCCATGTTTGTTTTTTGAAATGTAAATAGAGATTTATATTATAATCAGAAAGGATATACAAACCCCCTTTGAGGAAAAGGGGGAAAATCAGGTGCAGTACCTGCAATAGAAGCAAACACTAAGCACACTTGAGAGTGATAAAAGACTGAAACAAAGAGACTAGCCCAGCCCAATGATCGCTCTCACTCTTCACTGAGCTGCTGAAATGATAAGCCCTGGAAGTCTTTATGAGTTGCCCAGCTGAATAGAGACTAACCTCCAGAGGAGAAGCTGCCTTCCCCTTAAAGATTCTACTATTTCTCTCAGAACTCAGAATCCAGCACCCTGCCAGAGGAGCCATCAACCACAACTTGCCTTCCCTGCTGAACCCAGCATTCAGCCACCAAGAGAAAACCACTGATGTTCCATGGGTCACCCACTGAATGCCAATCAACTGAAGGATGTGGATCCAAAGAGACAGAGAAAAAAGAAAGTGGATTAGAAGGTGAATCACCAATTCATTGTCATTCACATAGAGGGGGCATCGTTTAACTAGCACTATACCTTTGACTTGAGATGATCGATAGTCTGGATTTTATATTTTATAGCAGTCCAGCAGAAGAAAACCATCTTCATAGGAACTCCATACCCCCAAATCCATTTACAAGGGACATCCCCAACATTCAAAGACATCAGACACTTGAAATAGGATCTCACAGAGAAAGAACCACCCCTGCTCCCCTGTCACCACACACAATCTGTGGTGTGGGGAGGGGTAGACCGGATATTGACCTAACCTTTAACCTTTGACTTTTTTGCAACAAATGGCTTCTCTCAGACAGAAACCATGTTCTCATGCTTGTCCTTCTCACCAAGCAATGGCCCCTAAGGTTAATTCATCCATGAACTCCTCCGAAACACCATAACCCCAAAACTTTCCAGTTTCCATTTGACTTCCTTGATAAAAATAAAAAATAAAATAAAAAGTTCATTATTGATTTTTGAGATCAAGTCCTACTCTTGTTGGGAATAATTTTCCCAGTTACAATTCTCAACCAAATCTGTTTAAGGTCCCTTTTTTTAATTATATTTCTTTTTGTAATGAGATTTACTATAAAAAATATTTTCCTATAAGCTTACCTTAGCAACATATTTTTTATGTATTTGCATGAATTGGATAGTTTTGGGGGTTATTGAAAAAATAAAATAAAACTAAGAGGTTGACTGATAGAATCAAAAAGAGGTTGATGGACCAACATAATCAAGATCATTGACAGCAACATTAACACCTTGTATTAGGAGTAAACCACCCAGGGATTGAACTCTTTTGTTTGAGCTTGTATTTGTATTTGCAGAGAGTTGCATGACAGGCTGGCTCTTGATTTACTGTATTGGGGATGGTTAAGATGTACTGTCTATTACTTTTTTCCGTGCTTACTATTTTCTTACTCTAAATAAAAACCCTGATCAGTTACAAATTAACAAGAATATAAAAGAGTAGTTTTGCAATTCTTTTATTCTAACCCTTCTCTGTTTTGGCTGCAACATGGCTGGGCCTGGGTGGTTTTAGGACCAAGAAAGGCCTGACATTATAGCTGGTGTCCACTCCAAGGCTTAGTTCAGTTGGGGTAAAAACAGCGTTGGACAAGTGCAACCTGAGCTGATCCCTGATACAACTTAATGTGTTCTCAGCTGCTCCTTTCCAAACCTTTCTAATCTATTTTCTTTTGGTTATACAATCCAATTTAAGGAAAAAATAAAAGATATTGGGTTTTTCTTTCCAAACCTTCCTGATTAGAGAATATAATCAGAATAGATGCAAGAAGCAAGAAAGAAGAAAGAAGGGTTCGGATGATTAGATAATCTAATAGATCTCCGAGTCCCCTTAATCATTTTTATTAGATAAAATTTTAAATGCACAGAATTTACAATCTTGCCCCTAATGGGGCATTGCAATGAATAAATAACTAAGAGATCTAGTAGGACCATTACAACTCAAGCCCACGAACAATAAAATAAAAGTAGAAAGGCTCAAACACGATTACTCAACATTTCTCAAGCTGTGCATAGATGTCAATCATGCCCAGCTTGCTTACACAGTCCCAATTTGTGTCAGGTAACCCCTTTTGTAAAAGACATTGGCTAGTTGTTTTTCTGAAGAAACAAATGGAAGACACACTTCCCCAAAAGCCACTCTCTCTTATGAAGTGTCTATTCACTTCAATATTTTTTGTTTTGTCATGCTGAATTGGATTATGAGCTATATTGATGATGGTCTGGTAATCACAATATAGCGTCATTGGTTTCATGAACAACACCTAACTCTCCAAGGATGACCTCAGCCACAATAGTTCTACACTCCATGGGCCATTGCCTTGTACTTTGCTTCTGTTGAGGACCTTGCTGCTACTGGCTATTTCTTATTCCTTTTAGAGATTAGATTACCAACCACAATAATACAATATCCGGATGTAGACTTTTTATCAACACAACCTGCCTAATCAACACCTGTATAAACCTCTGTTTTTCAATGTCAGTGATTAGCAAAACGTATCTCTTTCTTAGAGTTCTCTTTAAGTAGCAAAAAAACCCTTTGAGTGGCTGCTAAATGAGTGTCTCTAGGAGCATGCATAAACTGACTAATCCCACCCACAGCATAGGAAATATCAGGTCAGGTTAACAAGTAAGACAGACTTGAAAAATACAGTGATTAACTAAAATTTAATGGCAGAAAACAAGAGAGAAATGTTCAGAATAGAAGCAAGAAGGAAGAAGGAAGAAAGAAGGGTTTTAGTGATTACAGAATCTAATCGATCTCCCAGCCCCCTTAATTACTTTTATTTGACAAAAATTTAAGTGTACAGAATTACAATGTTGCCCATAGTTGTCAAGACGACGCCTAAGCGACAAGGCACCCTTGGAGGCTCACCTCGCCCAGTCGCCAATCAGTTTTGCATACTGTGTAATAAAATACTTTTATATTGTTATTTTTTTGAGATTATAATTATAAAATAGACATTATTAAAGAAAAATATTCATTTTTTGTGTTTATAAACTAATTTCTTTTTATTATTTTCTTATTTGTTAGGGTTTAATCAACACAAACATTGTTAACTGCTGTATTGAACCCTCAATGACTTCAAAATCTGAACCAATAAGTAAAGGAGGAACTTAAATTTTGTCTAATCAACACACTTCACCTAGCCTCGCTTTGGCGCTTTGAAAACTATGATGTTGCCCCTAATAGGGCAGCTGCAACGAGTAAATTACTAAGAGAGCTAGTAGGCCCATTGCAACTCAAGCCCACTAGCAACAAAATAGTTGAAAACAGCCCTTTGAAGTATGGGACTGTGTAAGATTAGATGAAAACCAGAAAACCAAACAAATGAGAAGATTGGAGAATATAAGAGAGAGAGAGCTGGCGACAAGGAGTGTTAAGAGGATGGGAGTTTCGAACTAACTCTCCCTCTAACACACTAATACAATTTTATTAAGTTAATTCTTGAATAATTACAAGAGAGGCCGTTGGTTGGGCAAAAAATTACAAAAAATACAGCATAGAAGAGTATGGGCCCAGAATAAGGCACATTACAGAGAAGAACATAAATATAAGAATAGAATAACAGCCTATGGGCCATTCGGCCCATCTTCTCTACACTCCCCCTCAAGCTGAGCATAGATGTTAATCATGCCCAGCTTGCCAGTGTCATGCAGAAGCCTTGCCTTGGGAATGCCCTTGGTGAGAAAATATGCCAATTGTCCTTCAGAAGTGATGAATGGAAGACACACTTCACCCGAAGAGACTCTTTCTCGAATAAAGTGTCTATCAACCTCAATATGCTTAGTTCTATCATGTTGTACCGGGTTGTGGGCAATGTTGATGGCGGCCTGATTATCACAGTACAACATCATTGGCTTTGTCATGATCAATCCCAAGTTCTTCCATCAATGACCTTAGCTACAACAGTTCAGAGACTCCATGTGCCATGGCCCTGTATTCTGCTTCTGCTAAGGGTCGGGCCACAACTGATTGTTTCTTGCTCCTCCAAGAGACAACATTACCAGCCACTAGACTACAATACCCTGAAGTAGATCTTTTATCATCAATATTTTCAGCCCAGTCAGCATCAATGTAGGCTTCAAGTTTTAGATGGCCATGCTTGGTAAACAAAATTCCTTTTCCTAGAGAGCCTTTCAAATAACACAATTCGTTCTGGCTAATACAACCGACAGCATATGCAATATCTAGCCGAGTCATGCAAAGGTACAGGAGTTTCCAAAGAAGTCTCTGAAAGACCCCTTTGTCTTCCAAAAATGTTCCATCTAAAGCAGAAAGTTTGTGACTCATATCAATAGGAGTTGCAGCTGGTCTAGCACCTATCTTCCCTATTTCAGAGAACAAGTCAAGGAAATACTTCCTTTGGGAGATAAGAATCCCATCATTGGATCTAGCGACTTCTATGCCAATGAAGTATCTCAACTCCCCTAGGTCCTTAATCTCAAATTTTGTACGAAGGAAAGACTTAAGGGCACGAATTCCTAAGGCATCATTATCAGTCACAATAATGTCATCAACGTACACAATAAGATATACTGCTAGAGATCCACTTCTCTTCACAAAAAGAGTATGATCAGACTATGTCTGAGCATAGCCGGATTTAACAAGTGCTGCTCTAAATCTCTCAAACCGTGCTCTAGGAGACTGTTTGAGGCCATAAAGGGATTTCTTCAATTTGCATACCTTTCCTTGCATATCACTTCCATACATTCCTGGAGGGAGAGACATATAAACTTCCTCATGTAAGTCACCATTCAAAAACGCATTCTTTACATCCAACTGATAGAAGGGCCAGTCAAAGTGAGCTGCCAGAGATAAGAGAACCTTCACAGATGTCATCTTAGCAATAGGTGCAAAGGTCTCTAGATAATCAATCCCATACGTCTGTGTATAGCCTTTTGCAACCAGTCTGGCCTTGTACCTCTCAATAGTCCCATCAACCCGGTATTTAATGGTAAAAACCCACTTGCAACCAACCGGATCCTTCCCTTCAGGCAAATCCACCACTTCCCAAGTATCATTCTTGCGTAGGGCATCCATTTCAGATTTCATGGTATCTCTCTATTCTGGAATCTCAAGAGCTTCTGACACAAACCTAGGAATAGGATTAGAAGCAACTGAAGAGAGATAGGCAAAGTATGAAGGAGAAAGCAGACCGTAAGAAAGGTGTTTGGAAATACAATGTGCAGTGCACTTCCGTTTTCCTTTCCTAACAGCAATGGGAACATCAAGATCAGGGAAAGATGGTTCCAAAGAGGTTGAAACAACACCTGTTGTCTCATCTATGATTGGTAGTGCATGAGGCTAACTAAGGAAGATACACTTGTGGGCTTTTGGTTCAAACTTATGTCTCTGGGCACTTGGAATGTGTACATAACAGGTGTAACCAAACACACGAAGAGGAATAGGGAAGAGATCATTGTCTGGATGAAGAAGACTGAAGGGGATTTTGAAGAAAACTGAAGATAAGAGAGTTGAGGGTTCGGCAATGAGGATCTAAGAAGAGGATTTCGAACACTCCCTCTCTCAGCCCCCTAACACTGTTTTATTAGAAATATTTGAATAATTACAAGGAGGCCCTTAGTTGGGCAAGAATTTACACAGAACTTAATATTGACAGGATGGACCCAGAATAAGGCCCATTACAGAAAAGAAACATAAATAACAAGAAAGAATAAGCAATCTATGGGCCATTCGGCCCATATTCTCTACACTCCTTCTCAAGCTAAGCATAGATGTCAATCATGCCAAGCTTGCTGGTATCATGCTGAAGTTTTGCCTTGGGAATGCCTTTGGTGAGAAAATCTGCCAACTGTCTTTCAGATGTGATGAAAGGAAGACACACTTCACACAAAGAGACCCTTTCCCTAATGAAGTGTCGATCAACTTCAATATGCTTGGTTCTATCATGTTGCACTGGATTGTGAACACTGTTAATGGTAGCCTGATTATCACAGTACAACATCATTGGCTTGTCATATTCAACTCCAAGTTCTTCCATCAAAGATTTTAGCCATAATAATTCAGAAACCCCATGTGCCATTGCCCTGTATTCTGCTTCAACAGAAGGTCGAGCAACAACCGATTGTTTCTTGCTTCTCCAAGAAACAACATTACCAGCTACCAAGCTGCAATACCCAGAGGTAGATCTTCTGTCATCAATGTTCCCGGCCCAGTCAGCATCGGTGTAGGCTTCAAGTTTCATATGACCATGCTTGACAAACAGAATACCCTTTCTTGGGGAGCCCTTCAAATAACATAGGATTCTCTCTGCAGCTGCCATATGAGTGTCTCGGGGAGCATGCATGAATTGGCTAATGCAACTGACTGCATATGCAATATCTAGCCGAGTCATGCATAGGTACAAAAGTTTCCCAAGAAGTCTCTGAAAGATTCCTTTGTCTTCTAACAATGTCCCTTCTGAGGCTGAGAGCTTATAACTCATATCAATAGGAGTAGCAACTGGTCTAGCACCCATCTTTCCAGTTTCAGAGAGTAAGTCAAGAACATACTTCCTTTGGGAGATAAAAACCCCGTCCTTGGATCGAGCCACTTCTATGCCAAGAAAGTATCTCAATTCCCCCAAATCTTTAATCTCAAACTCTATGTGTAGAAAAGATTTTAGATCATGAATTCCTGAGGCATCATTACCAGTCACTACAATATCATCTACATACACAATGAGGTATACTGCCAGAGGTCCACTCCTCTTCACAAAAGGAGTATGATTGGATTGTGTCTGCACATAACCAAAGTTAACAAGTGCTGTTCTAAATCTCTCAAACCATGCTCTAGGGGACTGTTTTAGTCCATAAAGAGATTTTTTCAGCCTATATCAGTTCCATACATCCTTGGAGGAAGAGACATGTAAACCTCCTCATGTAACTCACCATTCAGAAATGCATTCTTTACATCCAATTGATAAAGGGGCCAGTCGAAGTGAGCAGCTAAAGATAGAAGAATCCTCACAGATGTCATCTTGGCAACAGGTGCAAAAGTCTCTAAATAATCAATCACATATGTCTGTGTATAGCCTTTTGCAACCAGCCTAGCCTTGTACCTTTCAATGGTGCCATCAGCTTTGTATTTGATAGTAAAGGCCCACTTGCAACCAACAGGATCATTCCCTTCAGGCAAATCCACCACTTCCCATGTGTCATTCTTGTGTAGGGCATCGATTTCAGATCTCATAGCATCCCTCCATTCTGGAATCTTAAGAGCTTCTGACATAGACCTGGGAATAGGATGAGAAGCAACAGAAGAGAGATAGGCAAAGTATGAAGGTGAAAGCAAGCTGTAAGAAAGGTGCTTGGAAATGCAGTGTGCAGTGCACTTCTGTTTTCCTTTTCTAACAGCAATGGGAATATCAAGGTCAGGAAAGGATGAATCCAAAGGTGCTGAAACAGTATCTGTTCTCTTCTGTGACTGGAAGTGTATGAGGCTCAAGTGTTGAAGGAGAAACAACCTGAACATTTCTAGATCTTTGCCTGTGATACACCTTGGGATTGAGGATAGGACGAGGAGGTAGAGAACTGGGACAAGGAGAATGGAGCGACTAATCCACCCTTGATTCATTTGAAGGAGAGGTAGACACATCAAGAGACTCAACAGGGATAGGAAGAGGAAGAGCAAACACCTGTGTCAAATTCTCCCCCTGTGGACAATGTCCTTCTGGACAGGAACCATAAAAGGGGGAAAGCTCATCAAAGGTGACATCCATCGAGACATACCGATTGCCAGACTTTGGATCAAAACAACAATAACCCTTCTGTGTGGGGGAATAACCAAGGAAGATACACTTTTGAGCTTTGGGTTCAAATTTATGCCTTTGGACACTTGGAACATGTACATAACAGGTGCAGCCAAAGACACGAATAGGAACAGGAAAAAGATCCTTGTCTGGATGAAGAAGAGTGAAGGGAGACTTAGACCCCAAAATCTTGGATGGCATGTGGTTTATAAGGTAGGTAGCAGTAAGTATAGCATCACCCCAAAACCTGGTAGGAATATGTGAGGCAAATAAGATACTTCTTGCAATCTCAACAATATGCTTGTTTTTCCTCTCAGCAACCTCGTTCTGTTCTAGGGTCCTAGCACATGAGCTTTGATAAATAACCCCCATGTCAGAAAGATAGCAGGATAGATTTTTCTCAAAGTATTCTTTTGCATTGTCCGATCTGAAGATCTTAATCCTGGTATCAAATTGGGTTAGAACAAATTCATGGAATTGTTTTACAAGTCTTGGAACTTCATCACGGGATTTCATCAGGAATATCCAAGTGAACCATGAAAAGTCATCAATAAATAGGATAAAATATTTGTAGCCACCCATGGAGGTTAAGTGGTAAGGTCCCCACACATCAGAATGCACAATATTAAAAGGAACAAAAGATCTTTTATTGCTCAAAGGATAATTGCTTCTACAATGCTTTGACAATTCACAAGACTCACAATGTAGACTGGACAGACTAATTCCCTTAAACAATTCAAGGAATAGATAACTCAAGGCAGAAAAAGACAGATGACCAAAACGATAATGACACGACATAATCCGACTAACAGACTCTGAATAGACAGATCCAAGAGCATCATTCCCAAGATGATCAATGCATTGTCCCGGAGTATCAAGCAGGTACATTCCGTTTGCCTCATGGCCACTCCCAATCACCTTCTGAGACTCCAGATCCTGAAAAACACTGTAGGAAGGAAAAAAAGTTACACAACAGTTTAGTGACTTGGTTAAACTACTCACAGACAACAGATTTGTATTTAGTTTAGGTACATGAAGGGCAGAAGGTAGGTACAAGGAATTCATAGCCTTAATGGTTCCCTTACCAGAGTTAGGAGCAAGTAAACCATCAACTAAAGTGATTTTATCACGTTCAGGAAGTAAGTCATATGAAACAAACAAGGTAGACAGATTGGTCATATAGTCAGAAGCACCTGAGTCAATAATCCAAGGAATCTTGAGATTACCTAAAGAGGTAGCATGATTGGCAGAAGCCCTTATACCTAAATGAGCAAATGCTGAAGTAATAGTATTTCTTGAAGGGTTGGAAGGAGAGGTCACATCACTCAGTTGATTGATCATCTTCCCAAACTTTTCATATTCTGCTCTCATGGCTTCCAACTGTGCAGAAGCAGACATCTCTTCACTATTTGGCCCGACAGCTACATTTGCACTTCCTGATCTTTTACTGTAATGTTTTTTCTGAAACCGAATGGGAACAAGATTAGGATGCAACTTCCAGCATTTGTCTTTTGGTGTGCTTTGGCTTCTTGCAGTACTCACATATAACTTCTTTCTTTCCTATACCACTAGAAGTTCCAGCATTACCTTTAGGTTTAATCCCCATATTAGTAAAGTAATCATTAATATCAGCCCCTTGAACCTGAACAACCCTTCTGCTCTCTTCACTACTCACCAATGCATAAGCTTGTGACAAAGAAACACACTCCTTGGAAAGAATATTTTGTTTTGTGATATCATATTCTGGGTTTAGTCCAGTTAAGAACTCAAAAACCCTGTTCCTTTCAACCAATTTTCTATAGGTCTCTACATCATTGGTGGTGTCCCAAGTTACAGCTTCTATTAGGTCAATCTCTTGCCATAGGGACTTAAGGGTTGAGAAATATACAGCAAGAGGTTTCTCTCATTGCCTTAAATTCTTTACATCACTTCTCAATTTATATGCCCGGGCCACATTGAATTTTTGGAATAGGTTTCTGCAACACTGTCCCAAATTTCCTTTGCTGAATTCATCCATAGGTAGTGTTGACTGATTTGTGGCTGCATTGAGTTCACAAGCCACCCAATGACAGTGTAATTTTCTTGCATCCACTTCTCGTAGGATGGATCATCTTCTAGGGGAGCCTTCTTACTCCCGGAAATAAACCCCCACTTTCCTCTACTACATACATGAATCTTTACTGATTGTGATCATGCCAGATAATTAGTTCCATCTATTTTAACTGTGATCACAGTCAATAAGGAGTCACTTGGAGTCCCCTGAATCAGTCCATATTCAGCACCACTTTTGTTTTCAAACTCTGAGGAGTACATCATGTAAACACTCCAAATATGGTTTCAGATGACTTCTACAAGTATACTGAATAAGGACAAGCAAGAACAGAGTTCAGCCGACCACACGAAGGCAATACACTGAGTTCAGCCTTCAAGAAGTAAAACAGAAACTTCTAGATACTCAACCGAAGTACCCTTTTCAAATCTGGACTTCAAAGTAAATACCACTTGGCACTCAGCCGAAGTACCCTTTTTACAAACACAATGTGGGCAATAGAGACAACCCCATTGTCAAGAGAAAAAAGGCCTCAAGAACAGTTCATACAGCCCCCCAAAAACAACTAGATATAAGCAACAATCCACAGCCTTGTTACAGGGATGTTTCGGCTGTTTGACAGTCCAATAAGGAGTGAAAAAACAGCCCAGAAATTTCTAGGTTAAACCAGATTCAATGGCAGCCGAAGGTAGTACAGAACAACCAAAGCTTTCAGACAGTTCAACAGTCCAAACACAACCGAAAGAAAATTGAATCCAGAAATCTGAGTACAACTTACAATTTCGAACCAGAAATCTGAGTACAACTTACAATTTCGAACCAGAAATCTGAGTACAACTTACAGTTTCGAACCAGAAGAAAACTGAACCCAGAAATCTGAGTACAACTTACAGTTTTAAGCTTCAATAGAACCGAACTGCTCCTCTTCCCCTTTTTCTTTTCTCTAATTCTTCCTAGCCACCGAACCACTTCTCCAAGAGATTCAAGTCTTGGGCACTTCCAATGACCTCCAAGAATTAGGCAACACGAGTCAAGCTTCCAGCCCTAGGATACTGAAGTTCAGGTATGCTCTGATACCATGAAGAGAACTGAAGAGAAGAAAGTTGAGGGTTCGGCAATGAGGGTCTGAGAAGAGGATTTCAAACACTCCCTCTCTCAGCCCCCTAACACTGTTTCATTAGAAATATTTGAATAATTACAAGGAGGCCCTTAGTTGGGCAAGAATTTACACAGAACTTAATATTGATAGGATGGACCAGAATAAGGCCCATTACAAAAAAGGAACATAAATAACAAGAAAGATTAAGCAACCTATGGGCCATTCGGCCCATATTCTCTACAGATTTAAACCCTAAAACCCTGGATGGCATACGGTTTATGAGATAGGTAGTAGTGAGAACAGCATCACCCCGAAATCTTGTGGGAACATGTGAGGCAAACAAAAGGGCTCCTTGCAACTTCAACAATATGCCTATTTTTTTTTTCAACAACTCCATTCTGTTCAGGGGTTCTAGTACAGGAGCTTTGATGAATAACCCCCATGTCAGAGAGATACAAGGATAAGCTCTTCTCAAAATACTCTTTCATTGTCAGATCTAAAAATCTTAATCCTGGTATCAAATTGAGTCAAAACAAATTCATGAAATTGCTTCACAAGTCTTGGAACTTCATCACGAGATTTCATTAGGAATATCCAAGTGAATCGAGAAAAAACATCAATAAACAGGATGAAGTATCTGTAGCCCCTCATAGAAGATAAGTGGTAAGGCCCCCACACATCAGAGTGCACAACATTAAAAGGAAAATAAGATCTTTTATTGCTCAAAGGGTAATTGTTTCTACAATGCTTTGATAACTGACACGATTCACAATTAAGACTGGACACACTGATTCCCTTAAACAATTCAGGGAATAGATGACTTAAAGCAGAAAAAGGTAAATGACCCAAACGACAATGACTCGACATAATTCGACTGACAGACTCGGAAGAGGTAGAACCAAAAGCAGCATTCTTAGGATGATAAAGGCATTGTCCAGGAGTGTCGAGCAAGTATATTCCATTCACTTCATGGCCACTCCCAATCACCTTCCGAGACTCCAAATCCTGAAAAACACAGTGGGAAGGAAAGAAGGTTACACAACAATTTAATGACTTAGGTAAGCTACTTATAGATAACAAATTGGTATTTATTCTAGGTACATGAAGAGTGGAAAATAGAAATAAGGAGTTTGTAGCCTTGATAGTTCCCTTGCCAAAAATAGAGGCAAGAGAGCCATCGGCTAAGGTGATTTTGTCATGACCAAGAAGTAAATCATATGAAACAAACAAAGTGGAAAGGTTGGTCACGTGATCGGAAGCACCTAAGTCTATGATCCAAGGGGTCTTAGGATTACCTGAGGTGGTTGCATGGTTAGCAGAAGCTCTTATACCTGAGTGAGCAAATGCAGATGTGGCTGAACTTCCTGAAGGGTTGGATGATGAAGTTACACCTTTGAGATGACTGATCATCTTCCCAAACTTTTCATACTCAACTTTCGTGGCCGCCAACTGTGTACAAGTAGACTCGACTTCAGCATCTGTACCCGTGGCTACATTTGGTTTCTAGGAGTAGGTTTCTACAACACTGTCCCAGATTTCCTTAACTGAGTTCATCCAGAGATAGTGTTGACTAATCTGTGGCTGCATTGAATTCACGAGCCACCCAATAACGGTGTAGTTCTCTTGCATCCATTTCTCATAAGAGGGATCATCCACCGAGGGAGCCTTCTTGCTCCCGGAGGTAAACCCCCACTTTCCTCTACTACAAATATGAATTTTCACAGATTGTGACCACGCCAAGTAGTTGGTTCCATCCAGTTTAACTGTGGTTACAGTCAACAAAGAATCAGTTGGGGTTCCCAAAGTATGTCCATATTCAGCAACACTCTTACTCTCAACATCTGAGAAGTCCATCAGCAACAAACACAGCCACCCACAAGGCCAGTTCAGACCTGATAGCCGTGAGAATCAAGTTCGGTGGCAGCTCTTTCAAGAAGAAGAAGGCCTGATTCAGCCTTTAAGAGACAACCAGCAGACCTTCAAACACTATGTACCCGATTGGAGTCCCTTTCTAGTTAGGGATTCTATGTTCCCAACAACAAGTGCCCTCAAGAGAGCAAAAAACACAGACCACAGTACTTAAGAGGCCTTTTTACAAACACTATGTATGCAGTAGTGAACACCCCACTGTTAACTAGTAAGAACCACTTCAAGAGCAATCCGTATAGGTCCAAGAAGCAACTGAACTAAAGTAGAAACTCGTACTACTGAGTCCAAACAAGTTTCAGCCACTTGGCAGTCCAACAAGATGAGAAACTAACCCAGAAATCTCTGAGTTAAATCAGGCCAACAACAGCCGAACAGCAGAGCAGATTTAGAAGGGTTTCGAGCACTTTAACAGTCCCCCCAAATCAGAAAAACAACCCAGTAATAACTGAAGCAACTTACAGTTGTATAAATCTCTGATTTGAGCTTCAAATCAGGCCGAACAGTCCTTCTCTCTGATTCTTCCTGGTCACCGAACTATTCTCCAAGCGAATAGAGCCTTGGACACCCTCCAATGACCTCCAAGAATCAGGCAAATGAGTCTAAACTTCCAGTCCTAGATCACCCTCATGCAGTCGGCTGGACTATACCCACATGAGAGCCACGCCAAGCTCAGGCCTGCTCTGATACCAAGTTGAAAACAGCCCTTTGAAGTATGGGACTGTGTAAGATTAGATGAAAACCAGAAAACCAAGCAAATGAGAAGATTGGAGAAGATAAGAGAGAGAGAGCTGGCGACAAGGAGTGTTAGAGGATGAGAGTTTTGAACTAACTCTCCGTCTAATACACTAATACAATTTTATTAAGTTAATTCTTGAATAATTACAAGAGAGGCCCTTGGTTGGGCAAGAAATTACAAAAAAACACAGCATAGAAGAGTATGGGCCCAGAAAAAGGCCCATTACAAAGAACATAAATATAACATAGAATAACAGCCTATGGACCATTCGGCCCATCTTCTCTACAAAAATAAAAGAAGGCCCAAACACCACAGCTCAATAGGTACCCTAGGTTTCATCCCAAAACTGGACTTTGGGATACCTTAGACCCCTAAAATCCAAGCCTAACTAGTGCAAAAGCTGGACTTTGGCTGGGCCAGGTTTGGATTAGGCCTGCCCAAGTTGATCCCCTTTATACTTACTGTATATGTTGAGATGTGCTCAGGCTGCCATGATTTGGACGGTATTGGGAAGAGAGGAACAACAGAATTTTCAATGGTAAAGAAAGGAATGAGGAAGCAGTGTAAGAATGTTTAGTAAATAGGGCTACACATTGGGCTAAATCTTTAGACCTATTCTCAGAGTTCTCCTATGGTATATGACAAAATTGGGTAGCTGTAGCAAGAAGTTCTACTGTGAAGGACAAACCAGTTGTTGTTTGGATACCCCTGAAGAAGGTTTATCAAGCTAAAGTTTGATAGCAATGTTCTTGGAAACCCAGGCCGGCTGGCACAGGAGTTTTTAGAAATACTAAAGGACACATTCTTGCTGTATTTTCAGGTCCTGTGGGAGTAGGGGGTTCGGTGTATGCTGAGTTCCAAGCAGTCTTGCAAGGAGTACAAATTGCTAGAGACCTAAACTATGACAGATTGGTAATTGAAAGTGACTCTAAATTAATTGTAGGGTGACTGAAGGAACAGAAAACTGTGGTTTGAAAATATAGGCAATCAATGAAAATATTTAAATGGTTAATTAGAGATATGACAATTATCATCCAATGGGAAAGGAGGTCAGCAAATGGGTTAGCTGATTATTTTGCAAAACAGGGGGTGCATCATAAGTCTGAACTATTTTTTGCTCTGTTTGAATTCTTTTATTGTAATACCTTTTATTGTCTTATAAAAATATCATTATTTACCAAAAAAACTTTTATATGTCTTGACTTGGTGTTCTGATTTCAGTGTTGCTATTTGTGGACATTCCCTCAAGTGCTTTTCTAATAATTTTGCAGAATATAGGCAGGATAGAGAAGGTGAAGCTACAAGAGGATGGGCAACTTTTGGAGTGCTTTCTTGTGTGTATGTTGAACTCAACTTTCTCTCTCTGATGCTGACCTATGAGAATGATGTCTGTTATACATTTCATTTCTGTAGATAAATAGATCACAAAAGCTATATGAGAAGGAAGCTGCATAATGTTTGTTGGAGCCTAGAAAATGTATTATTTAGTATTTACATGGTCCATCAACTTGTTGATGAGGACTATTTTAACAGGAGGTCATTCTTTGGATTGATTTGCTTCAGAGAATACCTTTCATTCGTTTGGGAGCCATTGTAGTGCATAGGCTGATACTTATGGTGTTCTAACATCTTTATGGCCAATATTACTTTTCTGCAGTTTCAATCTGAAGCTTTTTGAACTGACACACGCAGGTTCATTGTGATATCATCAATATTCTGTTGTGGAGGCTTTGTTTACAAGACGCGTGTGCAACATCAGGTTTTGTTGTTATGTTTACAAGCATTATCCAAATAACTTACTTTTTGCCTCATTTCTTTCAGGAGATGCAATTTTCTTTTCCAACAATTGTTTATTTTTATTTGCAGCATGGTGTTGATGCTTTGCCAGGCATGACAATTTTATCTGCCTGTCTAGAAACTGTAAGTGGGATTGTAATCTAGTGCGCAATTTTATTTTGTAACATTTATTATGGCTTATATTGATGTTAAATAACTAGTACATGTCATCTGTTTACTAAATTGAATTATAAAGACTATTGGCTGCTTCAATCATCTATTAGCTGACTTATTACAGATCCAAAATTTGTATTTGCTAATGGCAGACAAGGCAATCTTATTCAGCTAAGCGCATGCCTGATGCTGAATCATTGAAGTATGTTTAGTTTATTTCTATCTCCAGTCATTAAAATTGTCTGGTTTTTTGTTGAACTGGAAAAATTAGGTGAGTGTGGGTGGGGGTGGCTGCACACCAGCGGAGGATCTTAACAGCACCTTCATCAATCAAGCCTCTTGGGAGCGCCAGCCGGTAACTTCTCGAGGAAAAGAAAGAACAAATGAAAGAAAATATGGTTCGATTTGAAACAAAGCTTACAAATATTGAAGCTTCATGTTGTCTATAGTTCAATTTCAACTTATCAAAATTTTCACACCATAAAACTAACTATTTAGGGCTGATAATTTCCTTGTTCTAGAATAGTCATTTTTAATTAGTTACTTTGTAATCAAGCATTTGGCAGCATTTCCATCTTTACTGTTATTCTGTATTATCACTCAAGCTGCAGTAATATTAAATTTACTGTTTTTGTAAAAGTAAAATCAACTACTTATTAAAATGATTATTCTATTAGAAGATTAAAAGTAATTATTAGTCTTGAAGATTGTGAAACTTCTCTTTTACGTGTTCCCATGGCCTTATTATATCCTTGATTTGGTGTTATGCATTGTAGATGCTCCCATGCTGCAAGGGCATAGGCTTTTCTTCTACTAGTTCCCTTAATAATTTTACCCCCCCCCCCCCAATCCAGTTATGCCTTTGAATTTGAACATGATTTCCATTCCATATTTTCCTTGGTTGATGCAGCTTGTAATCATGCTCCAAGAAGCAATAAATCATTTTGAAAGGAAAAGACACAGAACTACATTTAAGCTCACTAGCGTTCTTCCAAGTTCATAGTTCCAAGTTCCAATAGCTATTTTAGTTGGTGGATTTCCAGTGGCTAGTTTGTTCATGCACTTCCAACAGCTGGTTTGGTTTTTTTAAGAACAACTAAGAAAGAAAATTCATTAATAAAAAAACAACGATACAACCATTCAAAGCAACAGGTGATAAACAATCACCTCTTAGGAAAAACAAAAAAGTAAAAATTATGTTTCAAAAGCCCCCATCAACAATCTCCAATATAGACCAAAAAATCAGACCAAAAGACTCCTTTTGGACGTTTAAAAAATCAGGTAAGATTAAAATCCAGTTCAATACCCAATTCCCAATCTCCAAATACAGCTTCTTCTTGATAGTGGGTTTCCTACAACTAGTTTTGCTTTAAATGCTCCTACAACTATATTCTTCTTTATATAAAGCATGTAACCTTGAGCAAGAGGCATCCAAATTTTTTCCATTTCTTGTAATAGTTTGTAGCTAAGAGCCTTCCTTTTTGAGTTAAAGAGTCCTTTTTTGAGCAAGTGAGTTCCCAAATATTTTACATTCCATATAATCAATTACTTTGTCTATAAAGTTACATTGGTTTCGTTTTTCTTCTCTTGTCCTTTGTAGAGAACATTGATGAACATTGATGTGGGCCGCACATCTGTGGTCCCACTCTGTCCGTAGGGTAGAATGTATCTAGTCACAGCAGTGGTCGATTTATGATTCTGTTATTCTAATTGTTATTTACTTTTCAGTTTTATATTGTTATGTGTTATGATGTAAACACCAAGGGCAGATGTGTCCTTTCATGTAACTAGCATAACATATAAATATTAAATTAAAAGTGGCAGCGGCAGAATATTGAGATTATGTTCTTCTCCTCAAAACTGTGTTCTACTGCTCTCTCACCACTCTTTCTCCTCCTTCACTTTCTCTTCTCTTTGAACCTGAAATTTCTTAGTGATCAAGACTGATAGTGGTCTTGAACAACTACATGGTATCAGAGCCAACTTAGGGTTTCTCATGTGAGTCTAATACCAGTCAACCACATGAGAATCTCCTAGAACTAAGAGCTGAAAAGGAGGAGTTCGCAGACTGATTCTTGGAAGATCGCCAGAAGTGCTAGCAATTGTTGGAAACTTGTTAGGGTTGCAGAGTGTTGGTGGTCAGGAAGGATCAGAGAAGACTAGGGTTCGGGTAACCCTAGAAGGCAGCGAACATTTTTTCCTTGTAAGTTATTTACTTTCTAAGAGAAGTTAGATCAGAGAAGATAGGTTGGACCTATCTGGAGGGGAAGGCCGAACCATCCTAGGGTTTTCTCACTGCGATTCACTAGGGCTTTACAGCAAACCCTAGGCCGAACTGTCTCAACTGTGTTTCTCTCTACTCTAGGGTTTGAAAGTAATCTTGTGGCAAGCCCTAGTGTTTGGACTGAACCTTGAGATTTATATATACAGATTCTAGGGTTTCTTATTAACCCTACTGCAAGTCTATATATACACAGTACTGAGTGGATTGTGCAACTGAATTGTTCACTTTAAGGACTGATTAAAACCCTAACTCTCCCAAGTATATCAGACCTCTTTTAAGCTGTTTTTCAGAGTCCTAAGGGGTTAGAGCTCTACGGACAGCTACTGTTGTGTTGGCTAGTTGGTTTCAGATCAGAATTATTCCAGTTTTGTGCACATACACTATGAAGACAGATCAGGCCCATACTGTTTTTTGATTGTGATTGGTAGTTCAAGTGCTGTTTTGAGACTTGACAGAAATGGAGTTTAAAAATCAGGCAGAAGGCAGCCTTGGGAACATCAGTTATGGTAATGTTTTTGAGATGGGTGGTCAAATTACGACTGTAAAGTTTGATGGATCAAACTATTTGGAATGGGCCCAATCAGCCATGATGGCTATTGGTGGAAGAGGTAAATTAGGGTACCTCTTGGGAGATATGAAGGAACCTCCCAAGGGAGACCCGACATATACCAAGTGGATTCAAGAAAACTACTTGGTTATGATATGGCTGTGTAATTCTATGCAGTCTCATATGAATTGAAATGTGAAGTGAAGAATCTTAAACAAGGAGAGAGACCGGTTTCAGTATATTTCTCTTCCTTGCAGTCCTTGTGGCGTGAGATTGATCACTTAGAGACTCTTGAGTGGGAGAGTCCCAAAGATGCATAGATATATAGAAAGCAGGTTGAGACAAACCAGGTATTTGAGTTTCTGGCGGGCCTAAATTCAGAGATGATTTTGTACGGCAACAGATTTTGACTAGAGACAGTGTGACTCTCTCTCAGGCATACTCATTTGTACACAGTGAAGAGACTAGAAGGAAGGTTATGATGCAACATTAGCCCCCCACACCAGCCTTTGTAGCGGTCACACCCAAATCAGGGGGTGATTCAGAGAAAGACAGGAGGAAGGAAGACAAGAAGGATGTGGTATGTGAACATTGTAAGAAGCCCAAACATACAAAAGAGACATGCTGGAAACTGCACCCTCACTTGATTCCTGCGAAGTTGAGAAGCAAGAAGGGCACTGCTCATGTAGCCGTGAACACCGATTCAACATCTTCATCTGACACAAAAGGAACATCTTTAGAGACCTTAGCAGCAGTTCGGGCTGCCCTAATACAGTTAGAAAAAGAAGATGGAAATTCAGCTCAGCCACCGCAGTCTTCATCAGCACCTGCCACATCTGCCTTCGCACATTCAGGTACTCGAGCTTTAGCCTATCATGCCTCAGCTCTAGGTACTACTGAACCTTGTTGGGTAATAGACTCAGGTGCATCTGATCACATGGCTAGCTTGCCTTCATTGTTTACTACTTACCATTTGTCTTCTGGTAGGGATAAAGTATCTATTGCTGATGGCTCCCTAGTTCCTATTTCTAGAAAGGGTGACATCAAGTTATCAGATACTATCTCCCTGTCATCTGTCTTGCATGTTCTTAAGTTTGATACTAACTTTCTTTCAGTCAGTAGTATTACCAAGCATATGAACTGCTCAGTAACCTTCTTTCCTGACCGATGTGTTTTTCAGGACTTGGAGACGAAGAAGGTGATTGGGACTGGCCGTGAGACGAATGGGATCTATCTGCTCGGGGAGAGGTTCCATCAGGGAGAGTCAGTTGAGAAGATGTCTTTTGTTTCTCAGAGTGTGAGTTCGGTTATGCTTTGGCATAACCGATTAGGTCATTTGTCTTTACAGAGTTTGTTTCCTGCTTTATTTGAGTCTATTGAGTTGTCTCAGTTACAGTGTGAAAGTTGTGAGTTTGCTAAGCATTGTAGAAAGCCTTATTTATTGAGTAATAAAAGGAGTGATAATTCTTTTGATATTGTGCATACTGACGTTTTGGGGCCTTATCATATCCCTTCCATGGGTGGGTACAGATATTTCTTGATATTTGTTGATGATCATACCCATTTTTCTTAGGTTTATCTCATGTGTTCACGAGATAAGGTACCTTCCCTGACCCAAAATTTTCACCAAATGATCCTAACCCAGTTTGATGCCAAGATCAAAGTTCTCAGATCTGATAACGCAAAGGAATACTTTGCTAAATCATTGACATCTTATCTTCTTCATCATGGGGTTATCCACCAGAGCTCTTGCCCTCATACACCTCAGTAGAATGGAGTTGCCGAAAGGAAGAATAGGCACATTTTGGAAGTGGCTAGAAGTCTTTATATGAGATCTGGGGTGATGCTATCCTCACGGCGGTATTGAAAGAATGGCAGGATCCATCTAATGGACGCCATAAAGGTTGCGGAATGGGTGGGCGAATTTCAAAAATTTCCTACCTTCTCTCAATTGGGAATCATATTCCCTAAATTTAGAATACAATATTCAAGGATCCTACTTGAACCATAATCAAACCAGATCTGTACCAAAAGATAAATGGGAGGAATATACCTGATCCGGAGAAGCAGTATCTCCCAAAGTTGGTGTTCACGCCCAAAGAATGCTCCAAGATCCGTTCCTGCTGAAGATGACACAGCTGTGAATGGAACAGAACCAGCAGGGTGCGTCCTACACACTGGATCCTTCACAAGAATCCTCTGGAAGTACTAAACACTGAATCCTTTTCAGTCTTTCTTGCAAGACTGATGTCAAGAACAGATTTCTTGACTTTCTTTTCTGCAAAGATCTAATCTTGCAATGGCAGATGGCGGCGGCAGGAGGAGATCTCCAAATCGAAAAAGGCTGAACTGCTTTTTCTCTTTTCTGGAGAGTATGAGATCTGATCTCAATTCGCAGGAACCTTTCTTGCGATTTTTCTTGGTTCGAAATCTGCTGTAATTCTCTCTATCTTGGTTCGTTTTTCTCCTCCTTTCTTCTTGGTTAAGAAACCTCCTTATTAGGAGTTATCCCAATCCAAATCAGTATTTGGATAGGGGATAATCTTAATCCTTTCTGCAGATAGAGTTAGCTTACTCCTGATCTTATCAGGAGGTTACCAGATTCAAATCTAATTTGAATTTGGTCTCTAAGAGTGGATAAGGCTAAAGGCCCAATCCTTTTACTAACTTTAATCTCAAATTCGCCCCAAGGATGGGTGATCATATCAACCCACCTCGAAATGGGCTTCTGGCCTATTAAGTGTTCAGTGTCTAATTACTTTCCAATCTGCTGCCCAGTTGGGCTTCTTTGTATGGCGTGGGACCCAAGCATTGATCTACACACCAGCCACATGGGTTCGGCCTAGCCTTTAAAACAAGGCCCAGCCGAATTCACTGAAAAACTCAATGAACCCCTTGAGTCCATCATATGGACCCTATGGGCCCAACACTTACATTAAGTGGTCCCTGGGCCAAGCCATCTTATAAAAACCCAGGGACTGTGGGCAGGTGCAAGATTAGCCCATCAGGTATTATCCTCAATGGTCTTACACTTAACCTCTCAGCCCTTTATGATCAAGCACTGCCCGACAAGAGAGGACCTCTCCCTCGGCTGCAAGGAACAGTGTCGCACTCTCCTCTCAGATGGATCCCGGGAATTAAAACCATTTGCAAACAATTCGAAACCGTACATATATATATAAATATATTAATTTTGCAAAACAAAATTCCAACGATTGAAATCAACTGCCGGCAATTTGGTTTCCATCAGAGAGAGTGCATTCCCGATCATTACCCTTTGTTCGACAAAGTGGCTGATTCTGTCACTATGATCACCCACTCAGATGAATTCTCAAACTGCCCCAACATACCCAGGTTTTGATCCCCGCTAAGGATCTCACTGATTGGCATATCAAAGGCAGCCTGATCCAACACCTAGTGAAATGTCATAATCGAGTCTAGGGGTCAGGTGTAACTTTCCAGTTTTGCCCATCTATCTCCAAGGTCCAGGGCAATACTGGAAATCTGGTCCGGTTCAAGGATTCAAGTAATCCCATACTGCATGTGCCTCGGGTCTTACCCTGGTGGCTGAGACAGGCCATCCCAACACTTGGTGGCACACCAGTATCAGCCTTGGCAGGATAAATCTCCCCAGACTTATCCAACGGCTGTGAACATTTAAAACTAACATGAGTCTCTATAAATGTCCAGTTTTAGGGTTTTACACAGAATTAAACCAAACAACATGAATCAAACATGCACTTTATTTATTTCCACTAAATAACAAAAGCACATCAAATCAGATTGAAGCTAAGGGCATACAAAAAACTGTCTAACAGGTATACCTTATTAATCAGGTTCCTTCCATTGTCCTTGATATGAGATCTCCTTTTTTCCTTCTACACCCACGTGAGGACTTGTTTTCTATTCCCCTTAAGACATTCGGTTGTACATGCTCTGTTCAGCTTCTTGGACCCCATCACTCCAAGTTCGAACCCAAAACCTCCAAATGCATCTTCCTTGGTTATGCACAAACTCAAAAGGGTTATTGCTGCTATGATCCTGTCTCAGCGAGGAAGTTTGTCTCCATGGATGTCACTTTCTTTGAGGGGACACCCTATTATCCTCGGGTTTCCCCTCAGGGGGAGAGCAGTGAGAGTGAGGGTTTGTGTCCTTGTCTTCAGGGGGAGAGCAGTGAGAGTGGGGCAGTTCCTTTACCTATTCCATTGGGTGATGAGAGCTGCAATGGTGAGGGTAGTCAGAGGGATCAGGAGTTGAGGGAGAGCTGCAATGTTGAGGGTGGTCAAAGGGATCAGGAGTTGAGGGTCTATCGTAAGCGGTGCAAACAGGTTGATCTTGATCATCAACAGTCCAGGGATGGTGAGGGTGGTCAGAGGGATCAGGAGTTGAGGCTCTATCACAGGCGGTGCAGACAGGTTGATCCTGATCATCAACAGTCCAGGCCAACTCCAATCTCACCTCCAGCTCCAAGTCCAGGTACTACAGTGCCATCCATTTCACCTCCTACAGATGATCTTGACCTTTCGATTGCAGTTCGTAAAGGGAAACGACATTGTACCACATCTACAGCCCATTGTATTTCCCACTTTTTATCCTATGATCGCCTATCTCCTACCTATAGGTCCTACCTTAGCTCCATTTCGAATGTCCCTATTCCAAGAACAGTGCAAGAAGCCCTATCCGTCCCGGAATGGAAAGATGCAATGCAAGCTGAGATGGATGCCCTGCTGAAAAACAACACCTGAGAGGTAATTGATCTGCCCAAAGGAAAGAAACCAGTTGGATGCAGATGGGTATTTACGGTGAGGCATAATGCAAATGGATCTATTGAGAGGTATAAAGCTCGGTTAGTTGCAAGAGGGTTTACATAGACTTATGGCATAGATTACTTGGAGACGTTTGCACAGGTAACCAAGATGACCACTATTCGAGTCCTATTATCCCTTGTAGCAAGTCACACTTGGCCTTTATACCAAATGGACATGAAAAATGCCTTTCTGAATGGAGATCTACAGGAAGAAGTTTACATGCATTTGCCTCTTTGATTCTATGATGCAGAGATAGGTAAGAAGGTCTGCCGGCTCAACAAGGCTTTGTATGGTTTGAAACATTCACCTAGGGCTTGGTTCGATAGATTCAGACTAGCCCTTGTGAAGTTTGGTTATGTACAGACCCAGTCAGATCATACCCTATTCATCAAGAGGGTGGAGTCCTCCTTGACGCTACTGGCAGTATATGTTGATGATATTGTGGTCACAGGGAATGATAGCCATGAGATTGAGTCCCTTAAACAGCTCCTTCATCAAGAATTTGAGTTGAAAGACCTTGGTGTACTCCGGTATTTTTTGGGTATTGAGGTTGCTAGATCCAAACAGGGGATCTTTATCTCTCAGAGGAAATATGTCCTAGACTTGTTGGCAAAAACTGGAAAGTTAGGTGTCAAGCCTACAGATACACCAATTGAACAGAACCACATGATTAGTGCCGAGAGTGGGGAGCTTCTTGAAGACAAAGTTATGTTCCAGCAATTGGTAGGAAAGCTCCTATATCTCTGTCTCACTCGGCCAGATATTACTTATGCTGTTAGTGTTGTCAACCAATACATGTATTCTCCTAGAACCACACATCTTCTTGCAGCAGAAAGAATCTTAGCCTACTTGAAGAGATGCCTGGGTAGGGGTATACTGTTCAAGAACAACAACCACATGAAGGTGGAGGTCTATACAGATGCTGATTGGGCTGGGAGTGTTGATGACAAAAGGTCTACCTCAGGATGTCGTGCCCTTGTGGGAGGAAACCTTGTTTCCTGGAGAAGTAAGAAACAAAGTGTTGTCTCCCGGTCAAGTGCTGAAACAGAATACAGGTCTATGGCCAACGGAATGGCTGAAATCCTATGGCTAAGATCTCTACTTGAGGAGTTGGGCATCGAGTATGAGAAGCCCTTGATGTTGTATTGTGATAATCAAGCAGCCGTTAATATAGCACATAATCCAGTGCAGCATGACAGAACCAAACAAATTGAAGTTGACCGGCATTTTGTACGAGAGGGGGTCTTATCTCAAGAAGTATACCTCCCTTACATCACATCCAGTATGCAACTAACGGACATCCTCACTAAAGCCGTATCAAGAAAGAAGCTAGAAGCAGATCTATCCAAGTTGGGAATGATAAACATCTACTCCCAACTTGAGGGGGAGTGTAGAGAACATTGATGAACATTGATGTGGGCCCCACAGCTGTGGTCCCACTCTGTCCGTAGGGTAGAATGTATCTAGTCACAGCTGTGGTTGATTTATGATTCTGTTATTCTAGTTGTTATTTACTTTTCAGTTTTATATTGTTATGTGTTATGATGTAAACACCAAGGGCAGATGTGTCCTTTCATGTAACTAGCATAACATATAAATATTAAATTAAAAGTGGCGGCGGCAGAATATTGAGATTCTGTTCTTCTCCTCAAAACTGTGTTCTACTGCTCTCTCACCACTCTTTCTCCTCCTTTTTCTTCACTTTCTCTTCTCTTCGAACCTGAAATTTCTTAGTGATCAAGACTGATAGCAGTCTTGAACAACTACATCCTTTTTGGATTATTTATTCCATTTTATTTTTTAGTTACTTGAGCTACATCACAACTCCACTTGCAAGTGAACTACAGTCATTAGCCAATCTTGGCTATTTA
Organism: Nelumbo lutea; assembly: GCF_056320005.1. NCBI lineage: Eukaryota > Viridiplantae > Streptophyta > Magnoliopsida > Proteales > Nelumbonaceae > Nelumbo > Nelumbo lutea. The sequence continues at coordinate 102,309,425 of NC_142684.1, forward strand.
TAGATTGTTCATCATAACTTTCCTTTTAATGTTGAGATGCATGTTGTGTAACAAGTTATTCATACTAAAATCTCTGTCTCTATTTATGTTGTAGCTTTTTAAGTGAGAGGTCGAGATCCAGCTTGTTTTGTGTCTTGATACACAGTATCAGTGTGGGGACAAGATTCCTAAGACAGCTGTAAGGTGGGGCTGATGTCCCACCATCAGATGTGCCCCACAAAGGAGATATCCATATGTTCAGTTGTTACACCACACATAAATCATGAAGGTTGCATATGGAAACCTTTCGAAGTCTTTTTCCTTGTCTTTCTTTCCCTTAACAGTCCAAGACAAGTTGGTATACCTAGGGCTCCTAAAGTCTGAAACCCAATCCGACATCTGATCCGATTATTTTGGACTTGGATGATCCATTTACATAATCAGATCGGACAGGATTTAACCACATTTGATCTGTTCCAATTATTTTTTATATATGATAGCTGATAAATTATCTAAAAAATTATAACAAATAAATTCAATATTTCATATTTATATAAATGTATATATCATAAATTAAAAAGTAACTAGGTTTTTAAAACCTTTTAGTTGATTTTGGATAGAATTCAGATTTAAGTTTCCAATAATTGGATTCGACTTGGATGTGGCTGGATCCTATCCGAATTTGACCCGATTACAGTCCTAGGTATACCTGATTGCTAGGATTCTTGTGCATGTTTGGTCAAATTCTGGCCTCAGAGATCTCCTTCATTGGCCACAGGCTCCTTTCATGTTTTACACATATATGAGATATGGAAGAAAAGTAGTTTCTTCCCTTCTTTTCTGTTTCCTTTGAATCTTCTAATTGAAGGTGGACTAACATCTTTTACCTACCAACAAAAGACTCATTTCAGTTGCCCCATCTTTCCAGTAGCAGCATAAATATGGGATTAGAATTCATACATAGACAATACAAGAAACACTTGACCAGCATTCAAGGTTAAAAGAACAGGAAGTTCCCAAGCCCAATACATAGAGTCAAAATAATGGTAACTAGTTTCTCAGTTAACTCGGCGACAGTTCATCCGAACTTCTCCATCGTAACCAGTGAGAGGACCGATGTTTCCCATTTTAACCATGGAATATGCAAACTGGTTGAAAAAGATCCCCTCATCTTCTGCATAACTTTTAACCAACTGCATGGTATTCCAGTTATTCTCTGACAGAAGCACTTCATCTGAATTAAGAAGCCCTTTCCCCCCCATGATCAACTTGAAGTAGCTGTTATCAAACATGGCAGGGGAAGCAAAATCCAATGGGGATATGTTGTTATCACCCCCTGATTTAGGGCAAACTGATGTCAAACCATTATAGTAGTTTCTCTCTAAGGTCTCGTCTGGTTGGTTGCTTCCATTTTGGTTATACAGCCTTTGCTTGAAGCTCAGACATCTTGCCACTCCAATAGTATGGCTCCCTGCACAAGAAAAACAACATTAAGGAATAGAAAAAAAAGCAAAACGCACATATTTGATTCAAGGCCAAAAAGAACCATATACATTGTATAGCAAGGTGTTTGTAAAGGAGAGTTTGGTGGTAGATTCCGATAGATCTATTGATTAAATTGCAACACGGAAGACTCTTCTGTATATGAAAGTTGGTTCATTTGGCTTTTAAAAGCACCATATGTAGCAAAAGTAAATGAAATAATGCAAATGCAAAAGGAGCATTCCGAGGATTTTCCTAATTGTGGATTTGATCATTGATGTCCAAGATTGGAGTTTCTCTAACAAATGTTATTTTAGTCCATTATGTGAAAAGATGTCAAAGTTGTGAGCTTTGTATTGGTATTTAGAAAAAAAAAAAAAAAAAAGTTATGAAATTTTAACTGAATCTGTTTAATAGGTTATGTTGGTCTATCTCCACAGTGACTATGATTAAGACTTTGGTTGATTTAGAAAAAAGGCGAAATTGCATATCATGTCCCAATGAGTCACTCTACACAGGTCTGCGGTTATGTATGTTATGGATACAAAATGGTTTCTCACTTTAGTGAGCAGTATATTGCAGTCCTTAAAGAAGGTGTTCCAGTCTTTTTGTATGGATAAGGAAGAAAAAAATCTCCATCCCATCCTCTTTCTTTCTATTACAAATGGTAATGTGATATGTACTGAAAGAAGGATAAAAAAAATCAGGTAATCTTCACTTACCTGAGAGTGCTACAAGGTCTATCTCATCCAGGCCTTGATGATTGAAGAATGATATGAGGTTCTGGAGAGTTGAGTTTGGTGGGGGAATGTTAATGTTTGAGCCACTGAGACTTGCTGTCTTCGAGTCCCTCCTTCCCAGTGGAAGCACCCAGTAAGGTCCACCACTCTGTACCGCAATACACATAATTTTTATTTGGAAGGGACATAAGGATACAAGGAAGAAAACAAAGCCTCCAAGGACATATAGAAGCCTTAGAAAATCAGGAGTGACAGACCAAGATTTAGTCCTAGAGATGTTACAAGCAAATTCAGCAGCCACTGTATTCAATTTTACATGTTTCAAAATATGCCATCTCTGGATTTCCATAATGGATCAAATTTAGATTCCCCCCCCCCTCCAGGGAAAGAGAGAAAAAGAAGAAGAAACTAAAAAGCATTTACTAAAACTCTTCTTGTAAATATCATTGGGGAATTTAGACAGTTTGGGATGCATAATTGCCAAATTAATTATTTGATGGCCTTCCTATTGCTTACCAGCACAGTGGATCCCCGGGCAGCGAGTGCAAGGATGTCTGCACAAGAGACTACCCCAGGACAGGCCTCTTCAAGCTTAGCCTTGATTTCATCAATCACTTCAAATCCCCTAATAGAGTTCTTGTTTGGAATTGACTGCTTTTCGCTGATGATTGTCTCACTATCATCCAGCAAGATTGATGCATCACAACCCTGAAAGACATCATATGCATGCTTGGTTATATACAGTCATACAGGCAATTGGTGCATGGCACGTATTGGTAATTGAGAGGCAAAAATGGATGCAAGTTTTTGGCTAATGAATAGATGGATAGATGCATCATTCATTGGCTCTCATGCATGGTAGGTGATGATTTACAATGGTTACTGGCTTAAGCAATTAAAATTTCATAATATGATTACTATGAGGCAACCATGGACAATGTTGTGAATGATACTCCTGGGAAAAAATTCACATATAAAGGAAGAAAATTCGCAGGAAATTTACTAATAACATGTGTGTGTATGTATATATGCACGTATATATATGTATGTATCTATGTATGTATGTATGTATGTATGTATGTTTATTTCTTTTCTTTGTTACTCCGAACCTGTACAAAGCAATCATGGAAATGGATCCTAAGCAAAGAGGCAGCCATCCTGGGATCTTTAGCAATGGCTTGTTCCAGCACCGACATGACAATATCATTTACTTGAGGACATGAATATTGATAGAATTCTGGAATGAGACCAAGCTGCTCTTCACTTTCTCCATTTTCATCACCACCATTAAACCAGTTAAAATCGAAACCAGGGAAAGCTACAGTAAGACCGGAAGACAGGAAAATCAAGGCTATGGTGCATAAACCTCTCAACAAAACCATTCTGTATGTCTCAAGATGGTATTGTCTTTTAATGATGGAGATGTTCTTTGGTCTTTGCTTGTATTTATAGAGATCATGTGATTAATCAACTGTCCTCTGTACCAAATCCTCTAATTCAACGTATTACAGGGAAATACTGAACCAACGCTTGAATATTGATTCCTGCTTGGATTCAAGTGTATGCACAACAAATAAATATATAAAACCGGTCATTTTATACGTTATTTATTATTTAATTCGACTTCCTCCCCATATGATTAGGTATTTGCTACATCTGGTAGGCATGTGCCCGCCTGTGCTCAGTGGAGTAGGTCAGTTAACCAAATGTTGTTATTTTCGTCCTCTCCTTCAAGTCTCTTCAACCACTCCATGGCATACACACAGACATCCTCTATGTATTAACAGGCTAAACCACCTAATATTTCTCGAATAATCTAAGAATTCTAGATGGAGATAGAAGGCAGAAGCAATCGTGATGAACGCTTCAACTGGGTCTAACAAAATTTATTTATTTATTTTGACTAGGCAAAGGGACTGTACAGTCCACTTATCCCTTTTATTTAAGAGGGGCAATACATTTTAATTATTTGATGTAAAATTAGGTGCAATAAAAATGAAAAGAATATTAAAGAGGCAATTAAAAGAAATGTATCAAGATTCTGGATACAATGGAAGAGTTAAGATATATGTGGATATATCATAGAATTCAAATATATTTAAAATTATATGAATTATTTATAATTCATAGTCTAACCATTCTATACATAAGAATAAAAAAAAAAAGGAAAAACTCTGTACATAAGAGAAATGTGTATTTTAATAGTTTATGATTTTATGTGAAGTATATATGCATAGCTTAAAAAGTAATATTATAAATCTCATTAATGATTAATGATCATGTAAAATCTTACAAATTTTAAAAATAAATTAAGTTTAATAAATAATGATGATATGTGGTAGTAGAAAAATTACATTCTCTTATGAAATTAGTCATCCAAAAAAAATCTTTTAAATGGATAATTGAGATTATAGAAGCAAAAACATGTAGAGATGGTTTGGTTGTGGCTCAATACCGGGGCATTTGCAAATGAAATTTTTTTTGGATATAATATGACTACTAATCAATGTTAATTAAATAAGATATTGTGGGGTATTTTAGTGGTTATAATACTTATGTTTCAAGTAAGCAACTTAAGTTCAAACCCCTCTAACAACATAATAATTTTGCATAGGACTGATTTTAAATAGGCTTAAATGAAATTAATTGAGTTAATTATGAGTTAAGATAATTAACAGAACTAATGAATGTTATTAGTGGTGTGTTAAATAAAGTTATCCATGGAGTCAATTGTATTAAATGGAGTGTTAAATACAGTCAATTATGATAAATTTTGTAGGCATTAATTAGGGTAATTGAGTCATGACAGGTTTAACAGGTTTGGTAGTGATTCTAGCTAGTCAAGTTGAAGAAGTTACTAGTGATGTTTGGCCTACCATCTGCTCCTCACACAGTATGCCTCACAATGATCTCACAGGCACATCCCACCATGCATTGGGAACATCTCCCATAAATAATGACACATAAGTAGGGAAGATATTCCCAATGCACAGTGGGATGTGCCTGTGAGGTCGTGAGATGTCCTGCATGAGGAGCAGATCCGGTCTCCTGTGGTAGCTTGTTTTCTTAAAAGTCATTTATACTTGTATTCAACATCAGCACCATATATGCATTTCAACCTTAAACCTTAAATATTTCTCGTTTGGTTGGGTTGTTTTAAGCAAAGCAATTGTATTTGTGCATTGGTTTTAGTTCACATCAGCCCCCACAAGGGGGCACCCCACAATGTCCCACAGCATATTCCAGCTGTGTATTGGAAACATTTCCCAGTAATAATACAAGAAATGATGAGGCATCATCGGGAGATGTTCCTAATATACAAGGGGGCTGAAGTGAACTCAATTGAAAATGCATTTTTAGCTTCATATCCTATATAGCACCTGATGGCACCTGATAGGAATAAGTAACAATGAACAAATGAGCTTTGGGTTATATACACAACCTAACAACTCTCCTGATTTTCGATATGTAGATCAATTACAAACCACTCCTGAGAAAACTACCATCGTACCAAACACAGCCAAGTGGGTTGGTTAACAAAGTTCAGACAACATAAATTGTCTAATTAGTCTCTCAAAGCTGAAGACCTAACTTGAGAATTGAGACGTAACAAGAGTTTGTTCAAGGATCAATTTCTGAATTAATGTGAGATTCATTTTAATGAATGAATGAATTCTCCCATTCTAATGAATTCATTCTGACTAAGGCTGCGTTTGACATGCTTTCAGAGAAATCATTCTAATGAATTTTTTAGTTTGGATTTATGAAAATTGTCGAACCTAGTTCTTCTTTTTTTCTGGGCTAGCTCAGAGCTCATTCTGAGGGCTGATTAATTGATGAAATTGAAAAATTCAGCTTATAAAAATCATTTTTTGACTCAGAACTCGTTCATTCTTCAAATAATGATTCTTAGAGCAGAAATTAACCAAACATCATTCAGATTATGATATTTACTCAACATTTTAACAAACAACATTGGAGTTCAGATAAGCTGAAATTTTCAACTGGTTCGAAATGGATCTACGTATCCAAGTATCCAACCATGAATGTACATGTCTAGTAGGTAATGGACCTGCTCCTTGGTGATAATTATTTGGGACCAAATCAATCCGGAGATGACATCGTTTGGCTGAATATTTAGTCATTGAACCTGGTTCAGTGGTTTAACCTTCCGGGTTCATCTGGTCTGACCACTTGCATGGGTCACCTTTACTTAATTACGAGTTTCATAGGCCGCCCAAGTGACGTGATCAGTGACACTCTCCCAAAAAGTATAAAGGAATTTCCAAATTAAAAAATAATAATAATGAAATTCGTTCCATCCCATGTTGACCCCCATATAAAAATCTAATCTTCAACTCGTTACTATTTTTGCCACGTGGACGGTAATAAGAATTTTCAAATGAATGATATCTGTTTGATGATGCCACGTGTAAATCCTACAGAAGGATTCAAAGGGCCACGCAGTAGAAAGTCAGAAGGACAACGTAAGTAATGTGCTCAGACATTGGATATGAGAATTTTTTTTAATATTTGATATTTGACAAAGCAGGGGAGCAGGCGAGCAGCTCTCCAACTCCATTAAAAAAGAAAAAGAAAATTCTAAGCCCAAAATCATGCCCTAGCACATCACCTAATATTCCTACATTTTTATGGATTAAAGCCACAAAATAGACAAACCTAATCATCTTTAGCTTTAGCTTTATTATATAATGTGCCCAACCTTTAAACTTTTATCACTTGGTTAAGACATCTGAAGAATTACAGTAAAAAAAAATTATATTAAAAGCTAAATTTTTTATCTTTTTACCTTTTTACCATTATTTGTACATGTACTTAGCACGTGCCGTTAGATTCTGACACTTGCTTGTCCTTTATATTATAATGGTTTAGTTAGTTCAGTCCACCCCTAGGGTGAAATTAAGATTATAGAAATCAGAACAATTGGGTTTTTTATGAGTCAAATAACTGTATTAGTCAACCAGAACATAGTTCAGTTCAGGAGAGGTAACCATGGTGGGATCCGGTCAAGCCAGATTGGTTCAACCAGTACGAATTGTCTTGGAAACCGGATTAGCTAACTACTGGTTCTTGGTTCTTGTGTGTATTAGATGTTTAAATCGGCTTAGGAAGCTAAGGAGGCTGATGACATTGGGATTTGGGAGTTTAAGACTAGAAAAATCATTCTTAATTAGAACCATTCACGGCATTATTATGCTATAGCATGGTCCATTTTGCTAGGTTACATATGATTCGTCTCACATACAGTCAAGTTCTTTTTGTTCAAAGTATGGGTCAGATAACCATGTGTTGAAAGGTATCAACAAAGGTTAGGATCTTGTTAGCTTTTCGGTAAATTATTTATTCGGGTAAATGTAATTAGGCCATGTATGGTTTGAAGGAAAATGTAGGAAAAGGAAAGGAAAGGTAGGGAAATCTTTACAAACTTTATATTGGTTTTCCTGTCTTTTCCTTCCTTTCCCTACCTTTTCCTTCAAACCAAACATAGCCTTACAATAAGTGTTTCCTAGGAAAGAATTACCCGGGCAAGTGCATTTACTCATGTTCTTTTATTTCCCACGTAAATAAAGAAATGACCATTTTAACCATAAAAATCTATTATTGAAATGGCTATTTCTGTCCCATTAATTCAAGTGTTGCCAACTTTCCCCCCAAGTGGAAAAGTTATTTACCCACCTAGGCTGAATTTGGAAGGAGTACAAGTGCAAATATGTAGAGTGCAAAACTTTATATTTTGTATGTATTTACATTGTACATATTTCCATTTGTACTCTTTCCAAACTAAGCCCTAGAAGCAAGAAAATAAATTTTCTCTAGTCCCACATAAATCTGAAAAAAAAAAGAACATAAGTTTATTAGTAATGAGAATCAAAAACCCATTGACTTACTTTCCCCCTCTCAAAATCCAAAAAAAAGTACACCCAGCCACTAAGTATATGCCAATTATTTATTTTTTGCCTGTTTAATTCATATGGGAAACGAAACCAGATTTTATAAGATATTAAGCGTAATTTTTGGTCGGATGGAATGAAATTCCCATTCCCATAAACGAGGCCAGAATGACTATTCAAGAATGTCATTCTTCCAAAAATGGGAATTATAATTCAATCCCGTTCAACCAAACAGACTGCTATTATGAATACATTAGAAAACTAATGTGTATATGTGGAATTAATCGATGATTATCTATCAAGTATCAACCTTGCTAATACAGTACATATGTTACACAAAATGGTGTCAAGATCAACCATGCACATTCAACTGTTTCTCAAAAGAGATCCAAAAGAAATGATCATGAAAAATGAGCTAGCTCATCAATTGAGCAATGGAGAAACACATTCATTTGTAGGTTTATGCATGGTTTCTGAACCACCTTTGGCCTAGACAGTCAGACCATTCAGCCTGAGAATCGTTTAGGCAGCCGATTTTGTTACTCCAAATTCAGTTTCTAGCCAAAAACCATTAAATTAGTCAATGATCCGTTGATTCGGGCGGTTAAATCATTGATTCATTCGACCCATTCAACGATTTTTTATAGTGTTTTATTTTAATTATTTTTTAATTTTTTTAGAATGGACTATTCATTCAAATCGGACGATCAAACTGTTGATTCAAAAACCGGTAGCCAGAATGGTTCTAATTCTGGGTCATTTTTTAAAACATTGGATTTATGCATATACGTACCGGTGTTCAAGATCATTCTCAAAGAAACAATTCGATAAATAAGACCAATTTTTTAGGTTAATTTATGATTATGGAGATTTTGGTGGGATCCATTGAATTTTTTTTCACATCTCACTCTCTGGGATGATTTGCTATCGACCCGATTTTCCTTAGACAGCCCGTCACCTAGATGAGAATTAAAGGATTAGCCGAAGAAACTTCTAGGCGATTTTTCTTAGACAGCGCGTCAACTAGATGAGAATTAAAGGTTAGTTGAAAAAAACTTCTGAATTTAATAGCTGTTCTACGAATCATTTTGCTCCACGTCAGCTATAAAAAATACATGACCCACAATCACTCAATCTCTTGCTTGCATCAATAGCTGGGGTGGAGAAAAATGATTGGTCGCACAGCTAGTAAAGCAAAGTAGCTATCAAATTCAGCCAATCTGCTATTCACATAAAGAATTTTTGGAGTTCTATAATGATTTGTGGTGGTGACATTTAAGCTGTATTGGTTTAAGGATCGATGAATCACAGAGCAACCCATTTTACAATATTTATATTCCTAGTTGCTGCTCTCTTTGCTGTCTGCACTTATATTATATATGCATTTGCATTCCATCTTAGTTTAATGTATTTGCTCACCTCGTGCTACAAATCCAAACCTACTAACTTATCTTAATCCTTCAGCAAAATTTTTCAAAATACCCTTCTTCTCTAAGTAATCCACTCAATATCTTGAGCTGCACAATTTACACCTGGGTCGGGTTGAGGTCCAACCTAGCTCAACCTGTGATATCAAAACGTCAATCCTAACCCAACCCAACCCAATAAAGTTGGGTTGATTGGGTCGATGGGTCAGGTTGAGTATGAATTCGCCTAGATCAAAACACTTGTCACCCAACCTGATCAAACCAGCTGACCCATAAATAGCTAGCCACTTACCGGAACACTCTGTTCAAACCTCATGACTTAATGGCATTCCAAGCTAGCTAGTTGGGTTAGGTTTGGATTGGAACCTTGACTTACCTACTAAGAGGGTGTGGACCAATAAATATATACGATTAATTAATTAAACAATCACCAAGTCACAAAAACAATAGTAAAAAGTATGCCCCTAATTAATTAATGTACAATCCTGTGTGAATAAGGTGCTTAGGTTTCATGTGATTTTAGGTTTGGATCTACGGTGTATGCATGTGAGGAGGAAACCTGAACTCGTCTTGTGTAGCCCTACAGCAGGAAAAAAAAAAAAAAGAAAGAAAATAAAAGCGCTTAGGGTTTCCTGTGCATGACACAGTCCAATATTATCCCAAATTTATTTCCAAAATTTCTTCTGGATGAGGACCTTTTAGTCATTTTGTATTGAAGGATCCAAATTTCTACAGTCCACGTTACCGAAATTAACAAAGACATCTCAACAAATAACCCATGTTAAATCTCCCCAAATGCTACCGACTCCTATCCTATACTTTTGTTTGTTTATTTATGTTCTTTCTCCTTCTTTCGTTTATTCTTTCTTTTATTTCTTTATGTATTTCTTTTCTTTCTTCTCTTTTTCTTTTTGACGACTCAGACCCATACCTGAAGTCTCCATAAATACCCAAACCCATCTCAACTCTCATCACAAGTAACCTCGAGAAAACCCGCCTGCAGAAAACAAATTAAACAGAAATGGCTCTCTCGAAGATCATTCTCATGGTTCTTTCTCTTCTTGCCTTGTCTCCACTCTGCTTCTCTCAGAAAAGCAATGGCGGTGCCCTCTACCCGCAGTTCTACGACCACTCGTGCCCAAGAGCTCAGAAGATCGTTAAGTCTATTGTCGCAAAAGCAGTGGCTAAGGAGCTACGAATGGCTGCTTCATTGCTGAGGCTCCATTTCCATGACTGCTTTGTTAAGGTTAAGTATAATGTCTACCTACTCTCTACTCCCTACTCTCTACGTATGGCCTGGACTTTCTGTTCTTCCTTTTAACTCAGTACTGAATCTGAATACGAATTCGACTTCCATTAATTACAGGGCTGTGATGCATCCCTTCTGTTGGACAGCAGCGGGACCATAATCAGCGAGAAGCGCTCGAATCCAAACCGGAACTCGGCTCGAGGTTTCGAAGTCGTCGATGAGATAAAATCTGCACTGGAGAAGGAATGCCCACACACTGTCTCTTGTGCCGATATCCTGGCCCTTGCTGCTCGAGATTCTACCGTTCTGGTAATGAACCCATATGATCAGTTTTAACCTCAAAATGACCGGAATATATACATATATATATATATATATATATACCAAACTTGATCGATGACTGTATCTGCAAATATTGTGTTCATCTATATATAGGCTGGTGGTCCTAGCTGGGAAGTTCCCTTGGGAAGAAGAGACGCTAGAGGTGCAAGCTTAAGTGGCTCTAACAACAACATTCCTGCTCCCAACAACACATTTCAGACTATACTCACTAAGTTTAAGTTGAAGGGACTAAACGTCGTTGATCTCGTCGCTCTCTCTGGTAAATTCAAAGATTTTTATGTTCTTCGGCTGGGACACAAATAGAAGTAGTTCAAGGATCGATGCATGGCATGGTTTAACAACTGTATATACCATTTCGGTGCAGGAAGCCACACCATCGGAAATGCTAGATGCACCAGTTTCAGGCAGAGGCTGTACAACCAGTCCGGCAATGGGCAACCTGATTACTCACTAGACCAGTCGTATGCCGCCCAGTTGAGGACTCGCTGCCCAAGATCCGGTGGCGATCAGAACCTCTTCTTCTTGGACTTTGTTAGCCCCACGAAATTCAACAACCATTACTACAAGAACATTTTGGATTCAAAGGGTCTACTGAATTCTGATCAAGTTCTTCTCACGAAGAGTGAAGCCTCAATGGAGCTGGTGAAGGAATATGCAGAGAACAACCAACTCTTCTTCGAGCAGTTCGCTATATCCATGGTTAAGATGGGGAACCTCTCTCCATTGACAGGGTCCAAAGGAGAGATCAGGAAGAACTGCAGGAGGGTTAACAGCGACTAAGCTATACAACAACTGTGGGAATAATAGTTACGTTGTGGGTCATAGACAATAAACTCACGTTGTACGTGAGCTTTTTGTTTCAAGGTGCGGAGCAATGTCTGTGTGTTACTCTTGTAGCTAGGTGGTGTTTGGTAATGTGTGTGATTGTGTATTGTGCACTTTCCGGATTTTGTTCCAGTCAGAGTCGATGGATTTTCGTTTTCCCCCTGTGAATAACATGTACTCTGGGTCTTTCAATTGGCAGCCCATCTTGGGTGGGGGCCCATATCCTAGCGTAAATCTTAAACATAGAAGATTTGGAATTTTTGAAAACCCTACTCCAGGTGCAGCAATCAACGCAATTCAACAATTAAACTCAACTCAGCATTTCAGCCTTAATTCCAACTATTTTGGGTCGGTTATGGATCATGTCCAAGCATTTTATAAACGGAAATTTATTAAAATTAATTGAAATTCCGATAAACACATCATGACAAAAATTTTTAAGTATTTAAAAGCTCAAAATAACTACCATTAAAACCAATTAGAAATTTAAATATCAAATAAATCAGCTGTCGTATTTTGAAATTTAAAAAAAAAAAGTCCAACTTTCTAGCCAAAATAGATTCAGGAAACAAATCGGGTTTAGATTTCTGAAACGGGAATTTTCCAAATTTTGGCGAAATTTAGGTTAAATCCCTAAATAAAAGGTTGCTTGTAGACTTGTAGTCATGTACCAAAAGTCATCAGCTAGATTGAATGATAGCTAATGAGGCTTTTCCTTTTTAATTGCAAGTTGAGAGTCGAGTTATGATTCTATGGGATGTTAATTCTGATGCTCAATTGGACCAAGAAAAAGATACTGATGCTCCATTGGGCCAAAAAAAAAATTAATGATTCTCCATTGGGCCATCTATTACTCTACAGTTGTGGGTTCGAGAAAAAGCTCTCCATTTTTGGCCCGAGTTCCTTTCCTGTAAGATTTTGATAAAGACGGTTGGATTTTCTTTCTTTAAAATAGTGTCTGGCCTATGTATAGGGTCCTTGACACGTTGTAGTAATCCACCCTTTTGAGCTGCCAAAGTTTATTCTCTCCATTCTCTCTTCATTCATTTTTTAATATCTATCTGCAAGACCCATTTTCTGAGAAAGACTGTTGCGCTTCCATTGATGGCATAGCACCTTCCTCCTCCTTGCTGGCAAGTGGATGCGGTCCCGCTGGAGTGCTGAGTGCATCTCTGATACTTAAAACTGTATTCAGGATCTGCTGCTCACCACGCTGTGTGTAAAAATATATAGCCAATTACAATCCCATCTTCAATCACAAATGAACACGTCAGCATTTCATACACCTGAAATCCGAGATCACATCTGCTCTCCACAAACGCCCCATATGCACATCTCAACGTGCATTCAAAACATTTTTCAAAGTTGTCGGTGGGAGACGTTTTCAATACACGGTTGGGATGTGGATCTGTTCATGGGCCGGGCCAGGCCGGGTTGGATTCAGGCCCGACTTCCACTTGTCACTAATGAAAATATACTAGACTTGAGCCTGAGCCCGAGCCCGGCCTGACCAACGGACCTATAACTTGGGCCCGAGCCCGGCCCTAGTAAAAAGACCAAAACCCCCGAGCCCGAAGCCCAACCTAATTGAAAAAAAAAAACATTTTTCTCTATTCAAATTAGAATTAAAAATTCAGATAGTATTTTTTTTCTATTTAAATGAACAATGGGCCTACAAGATGGTATTTTTCCCTTTCTTTTATATTTTAAAACATAATTTTACATTCTTAAATCAAAAAATTTATTCAAATGGACATAATCACATAACTAAATTTAAGCTTAATACTAGCCCGGGTCGGGCTGAGCTATTTTGACAAAACCCGAGCCCCGCTCAAATTTATTGCGGGCCAGGATTTTTGGCCTGAATTTAAGGCCGCGGGCCTATAAGCATGTTCAAGCCCGTCTGGGGGTCGAGCCGGGCCGGGCCGGGCCGGCCCGTCCGGCCCATGAACAAGTCTATTGGGATATACTCTTTGTCACAGATGTGTGAATTCTTAGAAGCCCACACTCATGGTTGGTTATATTGCCTTTTACTCCGAGAATGATGAGCAACAAATCCAGGGTCTTTGAATTGATCGTGTCTACAGGTCTACTTCTACGCACTATCAGGCCAGGTTAATGTTTAACAACCACTACGTTTCTTCTTAAGCCAATTTGGAAGCAAGGATTAATTGAAAGCAAATAACTGTTCAAGGGCAACAACATAATTTCTGTTGTTCAAGGCCAATAGGTCCAATCTATTGAGACAAAGAAGAAGATGTCAGAAGCTTTGGGAGTCACCTCAAGGGAAAAGACTCCGATAGTCATGTTAGCCAAAGGGCTGTGAGGGATCGAAACAAGCAAGTGAGGAAACTTAGAGCTTAACTCTGTGTGTCTTTACCTCAATATGGGAGTCCCTTTTATAGGCAGAGTTGCCTCAACAAATGAGCAGTTGGGAGTAGTTGATGGTAGTTGATGATGGATGGCCATGATGCATCCGATCAATGCCATGTGTCAAGATCTCCAAGTCGGCTAGATATTCCAACATCACTTGCCCCCCACTCTCGAGGCCATAGTGGCCGAGGTCAGTTGGCAAGTGGTGTGGAGGCCTCGGCTTCAGCCAAAGAGAGTATGGTGGATTTGCGTGGAGGCATCGGCCTATGGCTGTTGCAAAAATGGCGCTTGGGCGTCGCCCGCAATATAATCTTTTAAGTGCCTACGACAGATGAGGGACTCAATCACATTCTTCAGCTCGTAAAAATCCTCAATGTTTATAGCTATAAATATAACCCTAGCAAGTGTACTAGTTATCAAGTAGTATAAAAATATTGTTCCCACGGGGATTTAACAAAATAAGTATTAGAACCATAGTCTTCCCTAATTATGTGGACAACCGAAATTCAGATTTGAGCAATAACTGCTGAAAATAAAAACTAGAAAAAGAAAATAGAAGCAAGGGTGATCACTAACCGAATATGCAATGGATGAAATCGCTAGGGATTTTGGTCCACCTAACCAATGTAATGAATAATAATGGATTCGATTAACCAAAATTACTTGTCATTCCCATAAGCTGAGGTCTTTCCAATTTAATTTAATATTCTATCTCGAGATATACTAAAACTACGCCCATCAGGTAACCCTTCAATCTCTCGAGTAGAGCTCTCAAGATGGAAGTGCATTAAATCCAAGGAAAACCATTAAATTCAGATGAATCATGTATATATATATATATATATATATAATTCAATTCACACTGTGAACTATTCAGTCGATTATGTGAATTCCTCTCTCGATTCATTCACATAACCCAAATCAATTAAGAGGTGGCCAAGCTCTGAATTGCATTAAGCACAATAATTCTTAGACTATATGGAAATCACAATCTTGGATAAATCATAAAGATAAAAATATATATTCATTAACCTTGTTAGGCTTTTCACAGCCCTAGCAAGAGACAAATTAGTTCAAGATAAAAAAATTAAAGCAAACAAAGGGAAAGAAATAACTCTCGAATTCGCCTATGGTGCTGAGATCTCCTCTTCTTGCCGCCACCATCTTCTTGAGGTTTCTTGAATTCTTGATCACCTTCCCCAAGTTTCTTGATTTATTTTCTCCTTTCTTGATTGATTGCTCCTATGCTTCTTGATTCAATCTAGAGATTGAGTGATGTCTAAAGCTGGTCCCCCCCCCCCTTTATATAGCTTAAAGGGGAGGGGGTGGTCTCCTACTTCCTCTTGAAGTTTATCTTGCAAGAATAGAAAGTCTTAGTCTAATCCTACTCTTATATCTTTATCTAGTGAACTCAATCCCTTTATCTTTCTAAGATTACATCAAGAATTTAGATCTGGAAAAACTCTTATCAGTTTCTTGTTCTTGGATTCATATTAGACCTCCTCTATGAATTGGGTTGTTGCCAGGCTTTTTTGCAAGTTGGGCTTTAGCTACGGCTTGGGCCTTCCTACGAATTTTCCTTGACTTCGGGCCCGGATTTGGTTTCAATGCAGGCTGAATCTGTGAAAGCCCAAAACATGAAAGTTGTGGCTTTTTCTCTTATCTTTCCAATGGAATTTTAATCAGCCCAATCGGAGTTCGGGTACACGATTTAGGCCTAAATTACTTAATGATGCCGAAACTATGAAAAATCATCTGATTTGCCTTTCTTTGCTTCTGATGCCTTCTTTCATGCCCTGAACCGAAATACAACAAATATGAGTCCAATTAAGTACTAATTCATTATGAAAGATAGAATATTTGGGGATAAAAATATGATAAATTCTACTTTCATCAAATGTCGTGGCTGGTGTCGTAGTGGTACTTATAGTACTTCTTAGGGTTTCCCTTCTCGGGTTCCTTTTTAACTTGGCTAGCCACTTCATGAATTCCTCCTTCCCTACTTGCATTAGTATGTGCATTCGAGAGGAATTTAGTGGTGTGTACTTTTTGAAGGAAGGGGTCGGCAGTCTCTTCTCATCACCCTTGTTGGTGGAGTCATCATCGTGGCCATTCATTTCCTTCCACTTCTTGTCACTAGGCTCTACTTTTGGATCTTGGAGGCGTTTGTTAGTTTCGGCCTCCTCAACAGTGATGTACTTTTGGACCTTTTTTAAGAACTCAGCTTTAGTCTTGAGTGGAGTCTTGGAAATAGACCAACTAAGGGGTCCAGGCCAGAGGCCACCAAAGGCTTTCCCTGCACTTCTGCTTAACGGACATTAGGGAGATGATGGTTTTCTGACACCATCAGCTGCTCACAAAGTGACCTAAGAAGAGGTCTGCGAACTGGTCTCAAGAGCCAATGGAGTGTGGAGGCAGTGTCGAGAACCATTGGTGTATTGCTCCCTTTAATGTGGCCTGGAAGGCTTGGCACATGATGATGTCGAAGTATCTATGTAGGAGCATGAGAGCCCAAAAGCTTTCCAGGCGGTCCTCAGGGTCTATACTCTCATTATAGGTCTCCAACGTTGGGAATATGAAATTCGGCAGGAGGGGCTCGGAGATAATGGAATCCATGAAGGTCTCCATTCAGCTGAATGAGGCATGGCAACTGGTAGAGGTGTCAACTCGGCCCTCCTTTACTTGTCGAAGTTGATCTTGAATGGCGCCAATCTACGCCTGAATATCTCTAAGGTGCTAGTCGATGTATGGCATCATTGCTTCGGCCTGGTCCTAGTTCTCTCTCGCACGAGATGGGTCAGCCCTATTCCTAGAGTGCTCAGACACTTGTAGGCACAACAATCATTGATGAGGTCATGGAGGTCGGAAACCAACGGGGGAGAGACATAGCACTGGCCTCCCGCCCTTGGAGGGAGACTGTAGTGGTCCAAGCGACCACCGTCATCCCGGATGGTCACTATGCGACAATGTTGACAGTCGTGGTTCTGGCGCTTGACATGGAACCCCACGGGGTCGCCCCTTCGACTGGGGAGCTGAGGGGTCTTAGAATAGGGCTTGCTAGCCCGTCGGTTGCTGTTGTCAAGTGTCAGCCTCCTTTAAGCCACCCAAGCGTTGGCTTAGCGGGGTATGGGCAAATCGTTAGCCGTGTTGTTTGTGGCTTCCGATGAGGCAGCCAACTTGTGGGTGGCCTCCTTCCAAATACCTTATTGTCCAACCACTGGGCTAAGTTGTCTAGCCTGTTTATGACCACATCGAACTAGTCAATCGTGACTAAGTTCTGAACATTAGGAATGGTGTCTTACTTGTCAGTCATTTCGGAAACACTAGTTGACTAGGTTAAATTTGTTTTCTTAAGAAAAAGTTTTGAAGGCGTTTCCCACGAACGGTGCCAGTTGTTGCTACCAAATGCAAAGCCGAGGGCAACGATATAATTTTTTGTGTCCAATGCCGACAGGTCCAACCTACTGAGACAAAGAAGACGTCAAAAGCCCCAAGAGTTATCTCAGGGGTGAAGACTTCGACAGTCAAGTTAGTCGAGGGTTATGAGGGGTCGGACCAAGCAAATGAGGAAACTTAGAATTTAAGTATGTGTCTTTATCTCAATGCGGGAGCCCCTTTTATAATTGGAGTTTCCTTAGAAGACAATAATTGGGAGTGGTTGATAGTAGATAATAGATGGCAAGAATGCATCCCACCAACGCCATGTATCAAAATCTACAAGTCGGCCAGATATTTCTACATCAACATGGGACCTATAACTATATATTTAATTTCAAATTGTGAATTCCATATATTCTACCACTGGTATGGGACATTACCATTGGTTCCACGACCTGTTGTTTGAACAACTCTCGCGTTCAACTAATCCGAACTTTCAATTTGGCCACAAAGTTCATTAGAAGCCAATTAAGGGTTAATAATGTATCATTGTGTTCAGCGCCGATCGAACCTTGCCCAGCATCTCAGCAGAAGTCGTCGTCAAGTTCAGCTAAAATCTTGACGACCATTCAAGGAAAAGGGCTCTAGGCCTGTCCAAGGGAAGACCCAAAAGCAAAAGGGACATATACCTTGAAGGCTAAAGCAGACTAACTGGGTTCCGTTTGTCGGGGCCCGGCTAATCCCAACCCAGAGCAGCACGACAGAATCATGTGAAAGATTTAACTCTATTTAATGCACTAATGCCTAGTGGATGTATCTATTTGATGGTGGGCTACTGGGCCATGAACCGTAGTCCATTAATATGGGCACCTTGCAATTTATGGAGCCCACCATCTACAGGACCATCATCCGAGACCCATGCTTTTGCCTCTCAATTAGCTACATCAGTATTCAGTAATTCAGCATTTATTTTTGTCTAATTGGAGGAAATTTGTTTTTTCTTTTTTCCTTTCAAGTCTGACCAGGCGAATTCATTCAATTGCTCAACAAACAATCCTTTGTAATACAATGAACAAGGAAATCAGGAGTAGGGATGTCAACCGGTTGGGTTTGGATTTAAATCCGAACCCAACTCAGTCAAACTAAATGAAGAGGGTACCATACCCGCACCACCTTGCCTCATGTATAGCATACTTATATCCAATTCTAATATCTTCAAGGCTACTGTAACGACGGGTCAGGTCAGTATGAGTTCACCCTAATGCAAACCTGACCCAAAACCCAATTAAAGCCGATCCCTACGAGTTTATGACCTAACCCAATCTGCTAATTATACTTCTTGCAATAAAAACAATATTTTCACCTTTTTGCCTATCTAGTACTTAATGATGCCCAATTGACATTAAATAACAATATAAAACATGCATTGAACCTGAAATTATTTCATTGAATTCCAAGGTGTAACTTCTGTGTTAGAAAATAATAATGATATCAAATACCACTCAACCGAGTGGTTAATTGGGTAAACCCTACATGCAATGCGGTTTTGAGCCCCGCTACTAACAGTTCTAATTCGACCTTTGAGAAGAATGTAATGTTGCTAGTTAAAGTTTACGGTATTATGCCATGAATATTAAATTACGAGTCAATAGACAAAATTTGTAATTTAGGCTCAGTTTATAAAGAATATAAATACATATAAAATAATCTACATATTTGCATTTATACTTCTTCCAACTTGAACCTTAACTACTTGTGTAAAAATTAATGCCAATACAATGGTCCATAGTTTTTAAAAACGAACCAGTGACCAAACCGGTTAGGAGTTCGGTTATCGATTCAAACAATCCGATTGTCCGACCTGAACGGCTGGCCCATTCTAACAAAAAAAAATTAAAAATTTGGAAAATGGTCAAAACCATTTGAACGATTAACCGGCTGGTTCAGCGATTTGTTTATCAAAATCAGTGGTTTTGTGGAAAAACAAAATCATCAGGTGACCGGTTCCCGGTTTTTCCGGTCCTACCATCTGGTCCAGTCTGATTTTGAAAACAGTGCAGTTGTCTATCGGGGCCCATATACTTTTCAAAACTTTTCTATTTTAATTACAACAAAATTCTAAAAACACATCCGATGCATACTTTATTTAAAGTCGATATTGGATGAACAAGAGAGAGTGTCGATGAGCATGTGGATGATGATGATTGATGAGTTCCATCATAACCCCAAAAACCCCAACAGGCCTCCAAGCCAGCCCACCTTTATCGGGCCATAATCTCTCATTGGATCCATTCCCGGCCGGCCATTGACGTGCAAACACTATTATCTTTGAACGGTTTCTCTCAAACAGATCAAGCTTATATAAACACCCCCATTTTACACTATCATTTTGCTTGTGTGCTTGCATTATTTTTTTTTCTTTCTTTCTTTCTTTTTCTCTTGATTTGACCTTCTCGCTTCAAAACCCAATATGTCTTTAGGCACAGAATTGATCTGGCAAAACCTCAAGAAGGGAACGGAGGACACTACAGCTTTCGACATGGATTCGCTAAGAAATGATCTTCCTCAAAAGTAAGAAAGTGCTTCATGAATCATCATTTCATGTATTTGCAGAAGAGGCATTCGGGTTAATATATAGTTCAACCCTAGCTCCCTTTTTTTTTATTTTTTGAGATTTCTGATCATTAATTAACGTGACGTGGTATTGTGGTAATACCTAGCTACCTGTTTGTGTTAATGTGGGTGTGGATGTTTATCCTTTATTCAGCAGAAAAGGACTGTCGAGGTATTACTCGGGGAAATCGCGATCATTCGCATGCATGGAGGATGTTCATTGCCTTGAAGATCTAAAGAAGCCAAAAGTAATTCCCAACGCAAAGAGGAAGAAGTGTTCAGACGAACAGCCATCGCTAGTTACTCCATTTCATTGTCGGAGAGTTTCAAGTGCCACCCATTGCGCTATGCCTTGTATTGGTGTTTAACAGTTGATGAAGAGACACGAAAGCAGGAGAAATCTTAAAAACAAACGAGCAACCCTCCTTTTCTGTATTATTTATTTAAGCTTCTATAAATACAAGCACAAGAAAAGAGATCATTTTGTTTTGTCTCTCACAAATATGAAGACAATTATATCATTTGGTTAAAAAATAGTATTAATTCACAATCCACCAACTGTATTTCAGTTTTCAACTCTCAATTGCTTGTTTCAGAAACCATGGATTGGTTGGTGGGTGTTTGGCAGTACGTACTGTATTAAAACAAAAACAGAAATACTAGAAAATCTATGTTTCATGTGCTGTTTTTCCAAGAAAGTTGCTGCAATGATTATTTTTGGGATTCAAAGGAGGTTTTTTTTGAATCATGACTTGGCTTGGTAATTTAAGATCTAAACACATAGTCAGCCTGCCTGCTTCTCCATGGAACACACGACTTTTTTTTTTTTTTGTGTGTGTATGTTTTTCAAAAAGAAAAAGGATGAAAATACTTGTGCCCTCTTAATCTTAAAAGATGATTAAAATAATGTTTTAACGAAGTATGATTTATGAGGATGGAAATTAAATGCGGTAGGCACTAGCTCATGTGGCATAGTGTAAATAAGGATCAAAGTATCAGTATTGGGTATTGTATTGGACAATTAGAATATGAATGCATTTTTTAAAATGTATGGATAACGAGAAGCAATATGGAAACACATGGATGCGTTAAAGAAATACATACATATAATTCCATAAATACACTAATAACACTAAATTTAATGTCAAAATGTGATTGGCTTTAGTCATTAAAAGACCCGTTCAAACAACCTTTACGGCCTTGCATTGGGAACATCTCCGTACTTCTGTGCTTTATTTCATGGGGAGATATTCCCAATGCAAGGCTATAAAGGGTGTTGGAATGGGCCATGCACTAACTGAATCTGGTTTTGGTCAAAATAGCCACAAATAATGCATAAATACATAAAAATGAATATTTAATGGCAAATATGAAGAAAAACATTACAATTAACATAGTGGGATGCATTGATATCATATAATTTTTTACTAATGTATCAATCAAGAGTCTAAGACACATTAAATAGATTTTTACAAAATAATACATGCATAAAGCCATTTTTCTTTTATTTTCTATTTAAGTCCACATATGCAACTATTATATTTTAATTATAATATTAATTTTATTTTATAATTTTTACTATTTTACATTAAAAAATCAACTAAATATTAAATTATCAATGCTTGGTAAATAATATTTTATTTTTATAAACAATAAATATGTTATCTTTAATTATTAAATACGTAATTTTTGTAAACAATAAATATAATATCAAATCTACTAAAATTTCTAAGATACATATCATATACAAATTCATAATTTTTAATTACTAAAAATTATTTCATTATTAATTTTATAAAATTAAAATCATTTTTTATATAAATGTACGTTAGTGGATTTGATAGATTCATTTAATATTATATTCTCAGTTATTTTGTAAATAATATTTTTATATTTAGTAATGATAAAATAATTTTATTTCATGTAAATTAAAATAATAACTAATAATTTATAAAAATATATAAGTATTTTAAGATATTTATCATGTAGAAATTTATAAACTTTAAGTACTAAAATAATTATTTATTATTAATTTTTTGTATGAATTTATTAAGATTAAAATCATTTTTTATATGAATGTGGATTTGATAGATTATTTATTCTATTAGTTTATAAAATACCAACTTTGAATTTCTTTTTTTAATTTTTTGTTGAAATTGTTATACATAATCATATGTTATTTGTTTAGATTGTATGTGATGCTATCGAATTTGGAGCTGAGGGCAATAGAGTAATTTCTGAGATCCGAGGGCCACGGGTCTCACCTACTAAGAGAGAAAAGATGCCACAGGCCCTAGGAGTGTTCCTAAGGGCCAGGAATTCGACGGTCAAGTTAGCCAAGAGCTTAAAGGAAGCAAAGGTTACCACAAGAGTGTAAGTAATTGCTCAAGTATGCGTGCATACCTCTAGTTGTAGTGTTTGTCCCGTTTATAGTAGGAGTCACCCAAGTGGGGAGTAATGCACGATGCGTCCCGTATATCGCAGTCACATAGGGGGGGACCTTGAGAGGTGTCGGCCAACCATGACCCCATGTCATTGGCTCAGAAGTAAATGCACCCAGAACGTGCGCTCACATTAAGTTCTCCTCAATCACTAAGAGCGGGAATTACCCGAATGCCCCTAGGAAACTATCACCAGTCGAGAATATCCCTAGACGATGCCAAGTGTCAAGATCTGGTGGGCTGGCCAAATATACCTATATCACTTTCCCTCTACTCTCGAAGCTGAGGCTGTGGGCTACGAGTGATTGATGCTGAGGCCTCAGCCTTGGCCAATGAGAGTAGTTGATAGTCTTCGTGAGCTTTATTGTTCATGGACCATGATTGGAATTGATTACATGATAGTGGCTAAGTCACCATTTCCCATACGGATGCTCTTTCCTTGCTCCCAACATCCGTATTTGGGATAGACACCGGATTCATTGATCGAAGAGTCATGTATGAGATAGGCCTGCATTTTGCTACATGGAGACTGTGTTTAGGACGAAAGTCCAAATGGTCGCGTCGATTTGGCATATGTTGAGTTGGAGATGATGGGCGAACTAGCATGGGATGGTAAGGCAGTTCGCTTATGGTCGTCGGATGGAGTGAATCTCTGTCGTTCATTTTCCTTTAAAAAGAAGGGGGAGATGGGAGAGACTCCACTATTTACTCACAACGTGTTCACTTGGATTAGGGCAAAGGAATTAGGGGGTGCAAGTTGGGCTAATTGGGCTAGGTTTAAGCTCAACCTAGGCAAAAGCCTAGGGTCAAGCCAAACTATCCATCTACACCCTTGTTCGTAGCGTATCACATACCCATATGCACCAATACCAATATGATACACCCTGTATCGACCGTATCATATTTATATTTGAATCCTTGATTGTAAGAGCAAGAAAAATATTCCATGCCTATTGGAGTAGCCTTGTGCTATAATTGTGAATACAACCAGAGCCATTCTACTCATATGGATGCCTTGAATACTGAGGCCCCATTTGGTTCGCAAGAATAGAGGTCTGGAATCGGAATTGGAATGGGCTATTCCGATCCAACTGTTTGGTTGGTTAGAATCAGAATCCCATTCCCATTTCTATTAGAATGGAATTCCCCCATTTGAGAGAATGATCATTCCCTCCCCCTCTCTTGGGAATGAAATCCCATTCATGCTTATTCCAATTCCCATTCCCATTCCTGTCTGAACAAAATAGACTAAGGGAATGGACCATTCCGATTTTGACTGTGAACCAAACGAACCATGAATTCTCACATTGCACCTAATCCATTGTATTCAAGGCTTCATACTCTATTATACGTAAAGAGGGGTTTCTTTGCAAATACACAGCAAGGGTTAGGGCAAAGGAATTAGGGTGCAAGTTGGGCAGGTTGGGCTAGGTTTAAGCCCAACCTAGGCCCAATCCTAAGGTCAAGCCAAACTATCCAACTCAGGGCTAGCCTAAACTGAAATTTGATGCACTCAAGTTGGGTCAGGTCAAAGATGGGCTTGGGCTGGTCTATCAAGCCATACTAAAATTTGATATAAAATGTATAAATGCGTATGTGTATGTGTATGCGTATGCATGCATGTACGGTTTAATTCAGGCTCATGATACCTAAGGACTAGAACCAAGCTTAGCCCAAAAAAATAAAAATTCTCAAACTTTTGAACTCAGGCCCAACTTAAGGTTCAAAGTCCAAACCCAACTTATATAAATTTGTGAGCTGGATTGGGCCTACTCAAGGTGCACCCTTGAAAGCAATGACCAAGGGTAGGATACAATGAGCCTTAAGTTGGTTCAGTTTTTGTAAAGACGAAGAGCAACATGAAGGCCATATTGCTAGCGGAGGTGGCAGCGAAGACGATCGCAAAAAAGGGTGCAGCCGATAGTACACCTGGAGGTAGTCAGAGGAGGGTATAGCCAAGATGATGGCCGAGACTGAGGCATCCTTGCCATTTGTCGAATTTGTCGAACAACAGGGCCGACTACTTCTTCCTATTGTTCTTCTTGGTTGGACTGTCGATCAACCCATCTCTATCCTTCCTCTTCTTCTCATTGGGACCCGCCTCGGGGTTCTTGAGGCGGTTGTTGGCCTCGGCTTCATCAACCATAATGTACTTCTACACTTTATTTAGGATTTTCGCTTTATTCTTATGCAGAGTCTTGGAAATGGACCAATTGAGGGGTCTCAAGAGGAGGCCACTGATGGTAACAGCCATAGACACCGAGGGGTCAAGATCTTTGACCTCGAATTCCTCCTGGTTGAATCTCTTCATATATGTTTGAAGGCTCTCCCCATGCTTTTTCTTGATGGGCACCAGGGAGATGATGGTCTTCTAAAATTCTCGGCTACTCACAAGTGTGCCAAAAAAAGGTCTAGAAACTAGTCCTAGGAGCTGATAAAACAAGGGGGGCATGGAGAACCATTTGTGGGTGGCTCCCTTGAAAGTGGCCTATAAGGCCCTACACATTAGTGCATCGGAGTAATCATGAAGGAGCATTAGGGCACGAAAACTCTCCAAATGGTCTTTCAGATCTGTGCTCCTATCATATGTCTCAAGAGTAGGTGCCTTGAGGTTAGGCAGGAACAGCTTCAAGGTGATGGAGTCAATGAAGGCCTCCATTCATGTGGATGAGGTGGGCTAACTAGTGGAGGCATCACCTTGGCCCTCCTTCACCTGTCTGATCTCATCTTGTATGGAACCTATCTATGCCTGGAGGTCCCTGAGGCATCAGTCAATTTGAGGCACGGGGACCTCGGCCAGCTCCCGAGGCTATCTCACTTAGGAGAGATCTACATGGTTCCCAGAATTTTCTAACTCAACCTGATCCCGAGCCCTAAGAAAGCAGTGATTGTTGAGGTGATCGCGGAGGTTGGATACTGGTGGGGGAGAGGCATGGCATCGACCGGCTCCTGATTGTTGAGGGGGTTGTAATGGACAGAGCACCCGTTGTTGTCCCTATTGTGGTTGGAGGCAGTGCGGTCAACGTGACAATCTCGACGGTCTTCTAGAGCATCACGGACAAGGGAGCCGTGGTGGTTTCCACCTTGGCTAGGTGGAAGCTGAGATGTGTTAGACCAATATTTGCTTGCCCAGCAACTACTGCTACCAGACTTCGAGGGGTCATCGGCAATGCACATGCCTCAATGCTAGCTCACCTATATGTGGTCAGGTTTCCTACCTTGTTGGTACTAGCCCCTGATAGGGTGGCCACCGTATGGAAGGCCCCTTGTCAAGCACCGCAATTCATCTAATTGTTGGGCCAAGCTATCTAGTTACTAAAGCACCGCACTGAACTGCTCATGAGTGACCACGTTTTGAGCATGGTGACATTGTCTTGGTTATCATCTGTTTTTTCGGAAATATTAGGTGGTTTCTAAAAGTTTTGTCAAAGAGGAATGATTTTAAGTCTTTCTAACAGACAACACCAAATGATGTTGTCAAAACTGGAGCTAAGGGAAGAAAAGTAATTTCCGAGGTCAGAGGCCCCGGGAGTGTTCCCAAGGGTGAGGATTCCGACGGTCAAGTTAGCCGAGAGCTTAAAGGAAGCAAAGGTCAACACAAGAGTGTAAGTGATTGCTCGAGTATATGTGCGTGCCTCTGGTTGTAGTGTCCCTTTCATAGTAGGAGTCGCTCAAGTGGGGAGTAATGCACGATGTGTAACCGTCCCGTATATCACAGTCATGTAGAGAGGGACTTGGAGAGGCGTTAGCTGACCACAACCCCATGTCATTAGCTCAGGAGTAAATGCACCTAGAACATGCGCCTGCATTAATAGCTCCTTAGTCGCTGAGGGTGAGAATTACCCAAATGCCCTTAGAAAACTATCACTAGTTTAGAATACCCCTGGCTGATGCCACGTGTTATGATCTAGTGGACTGACCAAATATACCTATATCAGTATGTAAACACAAAAGTTATTAAGTTATTATGTTTCATTTAGTATCATAAGAAGCAAGGTGGTCCAGTGCTCTAAAGATGCATTTAAGATTTAGGTGTAAAAGTGACTAGGGATTGAATCACGCTAGGAGTGTGTTTTTAATAAATAGACACCATACGCAATGTAGCATCAATGTGTATCACTGTGTATTGGTCTAATACAATGTGATACGTGCCAATATGGGCAAGTATCACAATTCAACAGATAAACCGTTGTTCATAGTGTATCCCATACCCATACACATTGATACTGAAGTGATATGCCCTGTATTGGGCATATCATATTGATATCTCAATCCTTGAGTATAAGAGCGAGAAAAATTCTCCATGCCCATTGGTGTAGCCTTAGGCTAAAATTTTGAATACAACCAGAACCATGATACTCATACGGGTGCCTTAAATATTAAATTCACATAATGAGAATAATCCATTATTTTTAAGGCTTCATACTCTATTACGTGTAAAGAGGGGTTTATGTGCCAATACATAGCAAGGGTTAGGGCAAAGGAATTAGGGGGTGCAAGTTGGGCTAATTGGGCTAGGTTTAAGCTCAACCTAGGCAAAAGCCTAGGGTCAAGCCAAATTATCCATCTACACCCTTGTTCGTAGCGTATCCCATACCCATATGCACCAATACCAATATGATACACCCTGTATCGACCGTATCATATTTATATTTGAATCCTTGATTGTAAGAGCAAGAAAAATATTCCATGCCTATTGGAGTAGCCTTGTGCTATAATTGTGAATACAACCAGAGCCATGCTACTCATACGGATGCCTTGAATACTGAGGCCCCATTTGGTTCGCAAGAATAGAGGTCTGGAATCGGAATTGGAATGGGCTATTCCGATCCAACTGTTTGGTTGGTTAGAATCAGAATCCCATTCCCATTTCTATTAGAATGGAATTCCCCCATTTGAGAGAATGATCATTCCCTCCCCCTCTCTTGGGAATGAAATCCCATTCATGCTTATTCCAATTCCCATTCCCATTCCTGTCTGAACAAAATAGACTAAGGGAATGGACCATTCCGATTTTGACTGTGAACCAAACGAACCATGAATTCTCACATTGCACCTAATCCATTGTATTCAAGGCTTCATACTCTATTATACGTAAAGAGGGGTTTCTTTGCAAATACACAGCAAGGGTTAGGGCAAAGGAATTAGGGTGCAAGTTGGGCAGGTTGGGCTAGGTTTAAGCCCAACCTAGGCCCAATCCTAAGGTCAAGCCAAACTATCCAACCCAGGGCTAGCCCAAACTGAAATTTGATGCACTCAAGTTGGGTCAGGTCAAAGATGGGCTTGGGCTGGTCTATCAAGCCATACTAAAATTTGATATAAAATGTATATATGTGTATGTGTATGTGTATGCGTATGCATGCATGTACGGTTTACAAATATATATATATATATATATATATATATATATATATATATATATATGCATCCAAATATGTCTATATATGTAAATATGTATGTAAATAGATAAGTTCAATTCAGGCTCATGATACCTAAGGACTAGAACCAAGCTTAGCCCAAAAAAATAAAACTGCTCAAACTTTTGAACTCAGGCCCAACTTAAGGTTCAAAGTCCAAACCCAACTTATATAAATTTGTGAGCTGGATTGGGCCTACTCAAGGTGCACCCTTGAAAGCAATGACCAAGGGTAGGATACAATGAATGGAGGTAGAGGGTTAAAGGAACTTGAATCAGATATTCCTATTCATATTTGCATGTATAAATATTCATATGTATGTATGTATGTATGTATGTATGTATTTATTTGACATGTATGTGAACCAATAATTTTTAGTTTAAATGCAAATTTTAGAATAAGTATCATAATCCTAAAGCATCATGGTATTGTTCTTATAGGAATGTTGATGTTGGTAAATCCTAACCTGTTGATCTTATAGTGACTGAAAAAATGCCAAACTTAAATCTAAAAACTAAGAATTTATTTTTTAAATGAAAGTTAAAATATTTAGACAAATAAACTAACTAAATGACAAGCCAGTAAAAATGTGTTTAATGTTGACAACTCCACACCCAATCATACATTAAGAATATCTCCCACAAGACACTTGTATGTTTCATTCATGAGGAGATGTTTTTGATGTAAACTTGGATATCATGCTATCAAGGTGTTAACATGCTATTTGGTGGCAGCATATCCCATCACCCTAATAACATTAGGTTTGATTAGCAATAGTGTTGGGAGTCAACAACTTAGGTAGCACAAGGGGTTTGACCTTTACGTGGTCCATAAAAATAATTAATTTTTATTTGTTTTTTAATGAATTTGCATCATGTTGATTTGGCAAATTCATGAAATGCAACTATTATTAAACATTGCCATGGAAAACACCACCATATCATTCCCTCGCATTGAGGTAGTAGGAATTGGAAATAAGCCTGAACCATATTCTTACTTGGATCACAATTGCTTTTTATTATATTTGGCTTGTGCGTAATGAAAAATATTTAGGATTTGTTCAGTGCATCTTAATGTGTATCAACCCTCTTTTTCAATCATTGTTTGGTAATCTAGGAATGGAGCCAATCGTCACCATTCCTATGACTTACCTCTCAGAACTAATTATGTCCTATTTACATATTGATTCTTCAAAATGTTCCTTTGATTATATTTGGTTTAACTCAAAACTTCAATTTCTTCGTATTGCAGGAGGTTGCCAATGGCTTCAAGGATTTCCTAAAGATGTTGAACTTATCAGTATTTAATAGGGTCTTAAGCCAACAACTCAGAGAGGGTGGTCTGTATTATTCATGGCTCTGTCTCTTCTAATGTCATCAAAGATTCCAAGCATCAGCTTAGGTTACCATGGAAATGTTTTCATCTCCAATCCACTGTTACTTCATACTTGTCTAATTTTGGGAGGTCTTCTTTTTCTTTTTGTTATATAAATAGATAAGCAAATAGGTATGCTTATACTTTGGCCCAATTTTCCAAAAAAAAAAAAAAAAATTGAGATAGAGAAAAGCATTAGAAAACCATCATCCCTAGAACGAGATCATTTATCCACATGCATAATTTCATCAACAAGCCTTTAAATATCTTGTACATGAAAAGCATCATTTCTTAATATTTGAATGATCTTATCCAATAATATAAATCCCCACATTTTTGGAAAGTTGAGATCCTTTTTTATTAGTTCAATTTTGATTTCAAAAAATGTAGGTCCCATGGCTTCACACTCCCGTAACAACATGTGATCTTTCTATCTATAGAAAGTGAGAAACTCCATGAATCATAACCATAGCAAAGGGTTTATGTTAGATTAGGGATGTGACTTTTTGTCATAATTTAAATGGACCTTACCCAAAGACCCAATCCCAAAGAAATCTAAATTCTAAAATGCCAACTCAGTCACTAAGGATAGAACTACAACAACAAATAACAAACTTGGAGCTCAAACGACAAATGTTATGCTATTGAATGAACTTATACAAAGTATATACACACACACTTGCACAAAGTTTTCAATTTAAAAATTGTTTGCTAATTTAAGTTATATGTATTCAATCTTTATTAGAAAACTAATAAACAACAATAAACTTTTAATAAAGGTAAAAGTCTAATGAAAGCTGTATGAATAACAATAAAATCAAAGGAGTTAAGAAAGAAGTAAAATTGTCATACAATGTGAAATAAAATAAACATATTTTGCAAGTGCTTCTTTCGGCCAATAAATAATATTGTCCTATTTACATATTCAAATGCCTGAAGTTGAAAAATTTTGGTTGTCTTCATTATCCTAATAATAATTGATGTGTAATTATATATTCATAATTTATATAAAAAAATTGTAATTAAGATCAGTAACATGTAACACCTTACTTCATAGTCTAATGCTAAACAAATCTATTTTCTTGGAAGACTTTCATCTGTATTTGTTGATCCAATAATTGAATATTCACTTGTACTATATTTCATGTCAATTCCATTGTCAACTACAAAAACTTTGGACACAGTGAAACTTAAATTTTGATATTGCAAATCATATGAAGAAAGTTTGATTTGAAAATCAAAAGTCGATCCAATCACTCCATCAAAAATTACACTCAATAATTCATCCCATTCTCATGAATGAAAATTTAATAAATTTCTTATAATACAGTAACATTAAATCCAAAATAAATGAAAAAATAGTACCTTAAGTGAAACATCTATCAGATGTGCTATTGAATATTCGATTAAAAATTTTGTTTCTTTATTAAATAGAACAAAAGTAGCAAAACCTGTGTAATTTCTCGCCCCCACCTTGATCCTAAATCTAGAAAAAACTAAAATAATCGATTAAAATTAAAAATTATATCATTATAATTAATAAAAATAAATATTTACCTTGCTTCAAGATAGGGAACATCAATATTACACTTGTTGCAATGTGATGTAGGGTCTTGTAATTTTTTTTTTTTTGCACACTTTGTACATGCAATATAATATCATCCACATTCATGTATTATCTTGTTTATGGATACTTTACAAGTATAAATAATGCCCTTTTTATTAATAAATAAATAAATATTTATAATTTTTAATTCATTAATGTTATTCAAGATTCATGCAAACCTTAGATGTGTTATCTGCTTTTAGGTCAAACAATTCAGAAACTGTTCTCCTGTTTTTTAAAAGTCTCTCCTTCAACAATAAAGAATCATTATCAAGTATATCTATTTCTCCAATTGTTGACAATGAATTTGATCCAACACTATGAAATGGTTCAAAAAATTTAACAATAAATTAGATAATTTGAACAAGAACAATAATAGAAATAAGGGTTCCTTTGGTTCACAATCGGAATCGGAATCAGAATGGTCCATACCTATATTATGTTTGGTTCAAACAAGAATGGAAATGGAAATTAAAATCAACAGGAATAGGATTTCATTCCCAATGGAGGGACAGGGAATGACCATTTTCTCAAATGGGGGAATGTCATTCTAATAGGAATAGCAATGGGATTCTAATTCCACCCAACCAAACAGTTGGAATCGGAGTAGCCCATTCCGATTCCAATTACAAACCCCTATTCCCACGAATCAAACGGTGTTTAATTTACAATATATACAATTCATACCTTGCTAAGAAATTATTGATACATTCATTTTGCAATTTTAAGTATAACTTTGTTGCAATTGTTGACGAGAGATATGTAACACCTACACGCATATTTAACATTCAACATTATAATATAATATAATATAATATAACAAAATAAATTTAAGATTGAATGGTTAAACTTACCATGATATTTCTTTACTAGTTGAAGTGATGATCAAAATATTTGTACTTGATTTATTTCCAATTACTTCTCTCCCCCTTCTTAAACCCATCAAATCCCCATTGCTTCTTTGTTGATTTTGATGCCCTCTCATCCGGATCTAGCTCCAAATCGCTGTCCACATTTTTGTCTCTCTGTTCTCTCTGAAACAGAGTATGAAGCAGTTTCTTCTTCACCTTTGCTTTCTCTTTCCTTTTCAAACTTAATGGGAAAAGGTGGTTGCCGTCGTCATCATCACCGAACAATGGATCTCCATCATCTCCATCCATCAGATGTGTTCCTTGCCCTGATTTCAGAAAATGGGCATGCAAACGCGGAGATATGTGTGAATAGGCACATGGAGTCTTCGAGTGCTGACTTCACTTGGCGCAGTAAAAGGCTCGACTTTGCAAGGACGACACAAATTGCACGAGGCGTGTCTGTTTCTTAGCCCACACATCTAAGGAGTTGTGTCCCCTGTATGTCTCCATGGGCTCTACTATTCCTTCTCCTCGCTAATTTCCGCGGGAGGAGAGGAGGAGAGGAGAAGTCTTATAAACGAAGGAAACAACGGTTGGAAGTTGCAGATCCCAACCATTGGCTATCCTCCGATGCTAGACACCCAGAAAATGGGGAGATCATTCAGTTGTTTGCCAGTGGACGGTCGTTAATTTCCCCAAGGTGAAAGCTAGGGCACTATGGAGCCGATACTTCAAAGTGGGCGACTATGATTGTCGGCTCCACGTCTACCCCGAAGGTAACTCCCAAGCCATTCCTGGTTACTTCTCTATCTCCAAATCATGGATCCTCGCCGATCATCGTCCTCAACACCTCCTCTCCATCGTTAATCATCTTGGCGAATCCAAGTCCATTCAGAGAGACTCTTGGCACCACTTCTCCAACAAGAAGAAATCTCACGGCTAGTGCGACTTCATCCCTTCTTCCCTAATTTTGGATCCCAAGGCCAGGTTCCTCTTCAATAACGATTATGTTGTCATCACCACAAATATTTTGGACTTGAATGAATCAATCTCCTTCTCTCATGATAACAATGAGTTACAATCTTCAATAACGATTTTGTTCTCCAATTTCAGATGTTTTGAGTGGAAAATTCACTTGGAAGGTGCATAACCTCATATTGCTCAAGGAGATGATCAATTACCCAGAAGATAATGAGCATGATTTTTTCCTACATGTGAATGTAACCCTTGGATTAGTGTTTATCAAAGCTCGATCAATGGAGTAGAGTATCTATCGATGTGCTTGGAGAGTAACATGGAGAAGTCAATAATTCCTGACCGGAGTTCTTATGGTCGATTTGCAGCTAACAAGAGTGAAAAGGATAACAAAGAGGGGAAGAGTTCGGAGAATAGTAGAGGGCAAATTTGACATTTTGTTTCCTTCCATTAGCACTTAATAGTGATGTCAATTTTAAAAAACAGTAAGGGTACTTTAAGACAATATGTAAACAGAAAAGGAACATTTTGTCAATTTCGTGAACAGTAGGGTAGCTTAAGAGATTTACCCTTCTATTGATGCTCGGAATGGCGGAGGGCAACAAAGTAATTTCACCCCTGGACTCCGAAGGCCGGCCGAAGGCTTTTAAGACTCGGAGAGGTTGCTATTGAGGACGAGGTGTGTCGGTCGAGGCGGGGTGGATCCTGAGTCCGATAGAAGCTGAGGGTAAATGGCTGAAGTGCTACAAGGTAGAAACTCGTCAGAGGCCCCAGGTGAGAACCCGAGGCAAAGTCTCCGACGATCAAGTTAGTACAAGGTACGAATGGAGAGTACCAGGACAGGATCCTAGTAGGTAGCTCTATAATA
Organism: Nelumbo lutea; assembly: GCF_056320005.1. Lineage (NCBI taxonomy): Eukaryota > Viridiplantae > Streptophyta > Magnoliopsida > Proteales > Nelumbonaceae > Nelumbo > Nelumbo lutea. The sequence goes on from NC_142684.1 coordinate 102,343,277, forward strand.
AAGTCACGATAGCAGTCATAGCAATAGTTATTATGACAATAGGTGTAGGTCTTGAATTTCTGTAACCCCCTTACCTGGAGGGGGGTACCCCTATTTATACTTGAGTTGCCTGGAGGTAGGTGGAGATGAACGCTTGAGATGGGAGTCGTACGAGGGCCTGCAACGAGTTTGGCAGGGTCATGTGAGTGCACTGCGATTGGCTCCGTACGATGGGGGCAGGGCAACCCCTGTTGTAGTTGATCTTGTTCCTTGATCTAGCACTCATGGGTTGGGCCTCCCAGCCTCAAATGGGTTGGGTTGGGTTGGGTCACCCCACATCACTTGCCCCCCACTCCCGATGCCAAAGAGGAAAATTCAGCTTCGGCTTATGGGAGTAATAATGGTGAGTGCCAGTGGGCCCGACAGCCGAGGTGTACCCTATGGTAGCGTCCTCTTTCGTGTCTCTGCCTGGTTCATCTTTATGAGTTGGGTCGAGGCTGCGAGTGGTTTACAACACTACTACTTCAGACAAGTGATTCGGGAGGTATGCTCAGTGTGGATGTTCTAGTGGCGTCATTTGGGCTGAAAGCATAGGGGGCCAAAGGCTGTATAGGCCGAAGACCTATGGAGCCGAAGGCTGTTTAGGCTGAAGACCTATGAAACCCGAGGACCCGTGCATGGGGCGGCTTTTCGATCTGACCAATGCACGCACTCGTGCAGCCGGTCCCATAAGCCAGTGGTCCACAGTGGGCGGACACGTTGGTTCACCCAGAGCGTCATTTCACCTTTCGAGGGTGAGCGTCGTTTTGCCTTCCAAGGGCAAGCATTTAGGGATGAGGCATAGCTGGATTGTAGGTGTGGAGGCATTTCACGTCCATTGGATTAGGGACGATCCAAACCGTCGCTAGCACGTTGTTTCGCCTTACGAAGTTGAGCGTCACACGGCGCGCCATGATTGAGTAGTGGAGGCGGTGGCTTCTTAGCCATTGGATCTTGAGAAATCAGGGCCGTTCATTCCTCTTTAAATAGGGACCTTAGTAGTAACATTCTTGTCGTTTACCTCTAAGTGCCTTTGCCTTCGAGTGAAATCAGCTTCTGGACTCTCCAACCTTCAACACTTTACTCTCACTCTTTCTTCCTCCACATTTCTTAGGTTACTTTAAACAATGTCTTTCTCGGATTCTGGAACTGAGTGCTATGAACTTTTGCATGAGTCAAAAGGGAGTTCTTCTCGTACCCCTTCTCCCCTTTGCCCCTTGAGTCCTTCTACTCTTGCCCACCTTCGGTAGGAGGTCATGGTGCTCCGGGGAAGGGTATCCCCTGAGGGTGCCGAAGGCAGCCATCGAGGCGAGGACCCTCCCTCTGAGAGTGCCGCTTCTGTGACACTAAGGAAGGTTGAAGGGGCTTGCCCAGCCGAGGGGGAGGGAACCCTAGACCACCTTCCCGGGACGAAGGCTGCCCAAGTAGTAGCTAAGACTGATGTTCTCCGCTTGGGTTTCGAAAACTCTCTGGATGGGGACCAGGTCAAAGCTCTGGCAAGGCAGTAGTACTTCATTCCCTCGTCCTATGGTATGAGGGTGCCCGAAGTAAGCAAATGGTCGTGGACTCCTAAGGAGGGGGAGATCTGCGTCTACCAACATTTCCTCTAGTTCAGTCTCCAGTTTCCCCTTCATCTGTTGATTTCCGAACTGTTGAGGGTGTATGGAATTACTCTTAGCCAGCTGGTGCCCAACGACCATAGTGGTCATGCTGTTGGTGGCTTGGTTCTAGGGGGTGGAGCTAACGCTAAGGCTCTTCCAAGCATTGTTTGTTCCAATGAGGCATTATTTCGCAAACAGCATGTACTACCTCCAACCCCGTAAGACCAAGCCGATAGACAATCCTTCTTCCATGCATAACTGGAAGGGAAAATTTTTCTTTCTATCTTGCCCCGAGGGTTGGTCCTTCAAGTCCGGGTGGGTAGAGGTTAGCTAAGCTACAGAGAAGAGTGTCCCAGTGCTCACGAGTGAGGAGAATGATGATCTCACGCAATTGCTCGACCTGTGGATAGGTCGAGCCCAACTCTTGGTGGAGGAGGAGGTCCCACTAGTTTTTGTGGGTATCAGCCCTGCTCTCCTCGGTAAGAGAGACCCTGCAGTCCTTTAACACGTCCCTTTCCCCCTCCCTTTTTCTTCTCCTTTCTCTCTCTCTTTTTTTGTTGCCTTACTGATGGCTTTACTTTGTTTGAAGAGGTGTTAATGGATGCCTGCCAGGGTGTTCTGGAACGTGCTCATACCATGCAAAAGGAACGGGCCAAGATGCCTCAAAGGCCTTCTGATGGGTAGAAGGAGAAGGTCTCTACCCGTGCAAAGGGGGGGGCACAGGGGGTCAACCGTAGCAGAAGGTGGCCCACACCCGGAGTTCTATTGGAAATGCTTCAAGGGGGTCCCACATAGAGCGGATGGGGCCATTTTTTGCTCCCATGCCGTTGGAGGAGCTTGCCCAGTGATCTGATCAAATCTTCCACCTTCAGTGGGAGGTCCACAAGGGGTACTCAATTCGCAACGCGGGAGTTGGCCCAGCACTGACAAGCGGGTCCCTGTTGTCTCAGGACTGCTTTCAGATGTTGGGGAAGGCCCCTAACAAGATGTATGACAAAGGGTTGCAGAGCCTAGCCGAGGTAACAGTCTGTTCCTCTTCGCTTTTCTTTTTTCTTTCGTTCTTTTTGCTGGGTATTGAATGTTTTCTTGTTGCAAGTCTGCCTTCATTTTGTTGGTCTATTGGATCGACTAAAGTTGACCTTGGCCAATATGGATAAGTTGGAGGCTGAGAAAGACAAGCTTCAGCAAACAGCCACCAGCACTGTGGAGAAGTGCCACGAGATGCAGCGGTTCTTAAGTGACAAACAAAAGTTCCGCAAGGAGGCCGAGGAGAACCTGAAGAAGACATAAGATCTTCTTGCCAAGGAACATATTGAGAGGGCTCGAGTCGAGAGCCTCGTCTCCAAGGCCGAGCGGCGTCTCCATCAAGCTTAGGAGGGCATCTCTGAGGCAAACAGGCAGGCAGCCAAGGCAGAACGGAGGGCCGAGGAGGCAACTAAGAGGGCTGTCGAGGCCGAGTAGAAGGCAGTTGATACCGAGAAGAGGGCCCAGGAAGAAGAGAAACGAGCTAATGAGCTGGTCGACCTCGCTTCTGGGGCTTATTTGGACGGGATCGAGGACACCAAGAAGGCACTCCTGGCGGTGCTTCTGAACTTCGATGTTGAATCTCTGAAGGTGATTCTCGATACCCTCGAAGAGGCTACTGACTCTACACTTCCTCGTCCAGCTGGTGGTGAGCATAAGCCTGGCTTCTTTCTTCTTTTTTATTTCGTATATGTATTCAGCCTGAGGGGCCATGAAACAAATTTGTAAAACCAATGGAATATTTTGTGCATAATGAAAATCGGAGGAGTTTTTTTATCTTTTGCTTCGATTGTTGCACTTGTGTTTTGTTGTGCTATCTTTCCTTGTATGTTTTTGCACCATTTTTTGCACTTAGGCTTTTGTTGTTAAAGGGTCCTTGCCCCTTCAAAAGAAAAAACTCAGCATGAGACAAACGTAGTTCTCTTCGGTTTACTTTGCGCATCAAAAGCGTGGCAAAGGGGTGGCCAAGGCGAGGCCTCCGCAGTTAGATCGGGGCTTGCCTGGCCTGGCACCCCTCTAAGTGTCCACTTAGGCAGGCCAAATAGGCATGTGATGGAGGGACGCCAAAGAAAAGCGTGGGGCTCTCCTGGCTCTCTCTCCTTTCCCTATATATGGGTAAATAGCAAGATGACATGTTGACGCGAGAGTGGGGGCTGATGTTTTCCTGCCTCTCATTCTTCTAAGTGTTGGATTCGACAAGGCCAAAAAGGCCTGCCGTACTGCAGGGTAACCAAGACAGAGCAAAGGTCTATCTGGCTCCGCGGGGCCTAGGCAAAGCCAAGGTTCACTTGGCTCCAACATCCCTACGCCTTAGCTTTGGCAAAGCCGAGGTGGCCAGCCTTATTGGTGGGGGGGTGGCCGAAACAAAGCTGAGGCTCGTCTAGCTCCAATAGGACCTAGGCGAAGCCAAGGCTCGCCTGGCTCCTATATCCCCGCATGCCTGTTTCAACGAGGTCGAGCACAACACTACATAGGGGCTAGCTTTCTTTGTTGGTAGCACTAAGTGTGAAAGTTCAGGAGGTTAGTCGCCGCCGAGGCGGGGTGTTGAGGCACATGGGACCCTCGACCATCCTGGCGTATTTTGATGCACTAAGTTATAGCTAAGGTGTCTGTTACTTATTCGTTAAGTCTTGGTGTCGGTCTAGCGAGGGGGTATAGTCTCACCCAAAATTATTACCCTTGGCTAAGTAGTCGTTGAAACGTAGCTTTAGGTGTCGGATCCATAGAGAAGATGATTAAACCAACAAAAGGAGTTATTGTTAAGAGTGAATAACCAAGAAAAATGATTTTCTAAAAATAAAAAGAAGAGAAAAAAAAATAGAATAAAAGTAACGATGATTAATGGATGAAAAGTAGTTAGTGATGAACAAGGCTTCGAGATTCACTTGATCGATTTGCTTAACTAGTCTAGAATTTGATTCCTATTTATTACTCAATTGCAAGTTTCACATCTCAAACAAACAATCGGAAAATATAACTTTGAAACCAACGACAAGACAAAAGTATTTGTTCTAAGAGAATTAATTTTCAATGAAGAACAAAATGATATGTTCTTACAAGATATCCAAGAACAACAATATATCAGATTGTTAGTATTGCAGTCAATGATCAACTCATAAAATAAATCTACCCAATCAACTATTTTCTAAGAAATTGCACATAAAAAGAGTATGACTAATCTTATATGAAAAATTGAAGAATATAACTTCAGGGTTTATCAAAATAATAAAAAAAATCTCTCAAGAATAAAATTAAACATTGAAATCTCTCAAGGAATCAAAGTAAAATTACAAGTAAAACTCATCGATCAAGATCCTTCCTATCCTTGTTGAAGCTTTAGTCGTGCTTGGATGTCATTCTCCCCTCTTCTCTTCTGTGAAAGACTGAGAAAATAATGTCAAAATAACCTCTGCAAGTCGTCCCCCTTTTTGGTCAAATTTTCCTTTTTATTGTTCTGCCAGGCTCCTCAATCTGCTCAGCCCGGATCCATGTCTTATCCCCCAATTTTCGCCTACATAGAGACTGATTTTGATAAATCTATCAACAGATGAATTGTAGCTCTATCTCTTACCTATCCATAGCCTCAAGAATCACTGAATTTTGATATCTATAAAGAAATATATTCCCAAAATACCGGATTCTGTTCAGAGTAAATCGGGAAACGGATCAACACTCATACTTGGGTCCTGGAACGTGGACTTGGGTTTCTTGGACATATATTTGGGCTCTCTTCCATTCAATTTTTAATTCTCCTAGCATAAAAATTACACAAATAATAAAATTCACATTTATAAAATTATTATGGAAAAATATTACTTTTAAACTCTTTATTTTACAAATGTCAATTGTTGAGTACACTTTAGATATACATTTTCATGTTTTCGTCATTGTGCGCCCTTGCCAGTCGTGAGGTCAAAGAGTTATAAGGACTTAGCAGGTACACACGTTGAGCATTAAGCCGAAGATGAACTTTTTTTCACTCATTCCATAATTTCAAAAAGATATTACAATCATTTGTAGTACATCTGGAGGTTCTCTGAATTCCATGTCCAAGGTACAGCTCTTCCATCCAGGTGGAAAGTCATGGGGCTGTCGACTCACTTGATTCTGTAGGGGCCTTCCCAGTTGGGGCCCAGCTTCCCTACTCTGGGTTTGGGGACCATGACTTTTCTGAGGACATGGTCTCCCTCTTGATAGTGTCTTTCTTTTACCCTGGAGTTGTAGTAGCGGGCCACTCATTGCTGGTAACCCTTATTTGTGCTTTCTCTTGGGCTTCTTCCAGCAGGTCTAAGTTTGTTCTGAGGCTTTCATCATTGTCGGCTTCATCGTATGCTTCAACTCGGAGTGTCAGCTGGTCGATCTCTACTGGGATTACTACTTTTGTGTCGTAGGTTAAGCCGAATGGGGTTTCTCCCATGGCTATCCGAGGTATAATTCGGTAAGCCTAGAGTACACTATTCAGTTCTTCAGCCCACAGGCCTTTAGCTCGGTCAAATCTAGTCTTCAGTCCATCTAGTATTGTCCTGTTGGTGATCTCGGCTAGGCCATTGGTTTGGGGATAGCCTACCGAGGGGTACTGTTGCCTAATGCCGAGAGAAGCACACCACTCCCGAAACTTGGCGTCATCAAATTGCTTCTCGTTGTCAATGACCAACATATCGGATAGGACTAAGTGGTAGATGATGTTTTTCCAAAAGAAGCTTTGGATGGCTCGCGTCGTGATGGCGGCCAAAGGCTCGACTTCTACCCACTTGGTAAAGTAGTCTACTGCAACAACGATGTACTTTTTACCCCCCTGTGGCCGGAGGAAAGGGGCAAACGAGGTCCATGCCCCATTTGGCAAAGGGCCATGGGCTGTAGAGGGCCGAGAGAGTGGTGGCCGGCCTGCGTGCCTCTAGCATGGGTCACACCTTTGCACCAATCTAGTTGTGTCCTTGTGGAGGGTAGGCCAGAAGTAGCCCTACCTTAGAGCTTTTTTGGCTAGGGCTCTCCCGCCAAGGTGGTTACCGCAGATGCCTTCGTGAATTTCTTGTAACACATAATTGCCCTCATCTGGATGGAGGCATCGGAGGTAAGGCAAGGTGAATGATCTTCGGTACAGTGTTCCCTCCAAGAGGGTATAGTGGGTAGCCTGTCGTCTGAGTCGCTTTGCCTCATTTCTATCTTTGGGCATCCATCCAATTGACAAGAAGTTGACGATGGGATCCATCCATGAAGGTTCGGCCTCTATGGGGAGCACTTGGACTTTTTTGATGGAGGGCCGAAGTAGCTTCTCGACGTGCACAGTCCGGCCGAGGGATCCACTCATGCATTCTCGGCCTGAGGGACCCATTGTAAGGAAAAGCGTTGAAAGCGGCAGGCTAAACCTTGGACTTTGGCGAGGTACTTGGACATGCTTTGTTCTCTATCCTCGTACTCGCCATTCACCTAATTCACCACCAGTTGAGAGTCACTAAAGACTTTGACATATGAGGAGTTGGGGTCCCTAGCAAGCTGGAGACCAGCAAAGAGGGCTTCATACTCAGCTTCGTTGTTCGATGCTTGAAAGTCCAACCTTAGCGCATACTCCAAGACAATGTCATATGGGGTGAGGAGGATGAGCCGAGGTCTCAGGTTTGGCAAGTACGACCTTGAGGGGCTGGCTTGTCAAGACCACTATAGTGTGTACTTGGAAATACGACCAGAGTTTCCTTACCGAAATCACAAGGGCGAAAGCCAACTTCTCTATCTTAGGGTACCTGGTCTCAGCATTGCAGAGGACCTTGTTGGCATAGTACACTGGCTTCTACACGCCATCTTCCTTGATGAGGACTGACTGACTCCTTCATCCCCGACCGAGAGGTATAGGTATAGGGTTTCGCCCTCAACCAGCCGAGAGAGAAGGGAAGGCGAAGTAAGGTACGCCTTGAGCTCGTCAAAGGTGCGTTACCACTCCTCCATCCACTGAAACTCTTTCAACTTCTTGATAGCACAAAAGAAAGGTAGGCAACGGTTGGTTGACTTTGACATGAAGCGATTGAGGGATACTATTTAGCCAATGAGTTTTTTGGTCTCCTTCACCATCCGTGGGGGTGCCATATCTAGTATGGCCTATATCTTCTCAGGATTAGCCTCAATGCCTCTCTGAGTGATGACGAAACCTAGGAATTTGTCTGATGTAACGCCGAAGACACACTTGTTGGGGTTGAGTTTCGTGTTGTACTTCTGCAAGGTGTCAAAGGTCTTGGCTAGGTCTGAGACGTGGGTCTTAGCCTTCAGGCTCTTTACTACCATGTCATCCACATAAGTTTTGACGTTCTTCCCCATCTGCTCTTTGAACACCTAGTTGACAAGGTCCTGGTGATGAATAAGGCTGAAGGGCATCACACGGTGGCAGTATGTGTCATGCTCAGTGATGAATGAGGTTTTCTCTTCATCATCTACGTGCATCTTTATCTGATTGTATCCGGAGAAGGCATCCATGAAGCTAAGCAGCTCTTACCCTGTAGTTGCGTCAACGAGGTGGTCTATCCTCGACGAAGGAAAACTGTCCTTGGGACAGGCTTGGTTAAGGTTTGTGAAATCAATATAGATCCACCATTTCTCATTAGCTTTCTTTACCATAAACATGTTTGACAACCAATTAGGGTATTGTACCTCTTGGATGAATCCGGCATCAAATAGCTTTACAACTTCCTCCTCTATGGCCTTCCAACTTTTCGATGCAAAGTTCATCTTCTTTCGCCAAACTGGCCAAGAGCTCGAGTCCACGCTCAGCCTGTATGTAATGATTGAATGGTCAATTCCGGGCATGTCAACAGCGGACCAAGCAAAGACGTCGGCATTGAGGCTGAGGAAACTTACTAGTTCGGATCGGCTCTCGGGGGAAGGTTGGAACTGACGCGGACTATTTTTTCGGGATCGTCCTCATCTAAGGGAACCGAGACAAGGTCCTTGGCTGGCTAGCATCAGCTTGTCGGTTCCTCCCTGAGGTCAAGACCCTCTAGTGGCAGAGCTTCTTTATTCTTGCCCTTTAGCGTTGCCACATAGCACTGACGAGCGGCATGTTGGTCCCCACAAACAACCCCGATGCCACACTCGGTGGGGAACTTCAAGGCGAGTTGGTAGGAGAAAATGGTTGCCCATAATGTGTGAAGGGTTGGCCTCCCCATGATGGCGTTATAGGGTGAGTCAATCTTCACGACTAGAAACTCTGTCATCCTTGTCACCTGTTGGGGCTCTGTCCCTACTATAACCGGAAGGGAATTTTTGCCCTCTGGTTTGACGATGCTGCTGGAGAAGCCAACTTGTGGGGCATCTGCTGTCTAAAGGTGCTCCAGAGCTATCTTCATCTTTTCAAAAGCTTCGTAGAAAAGGATGTCGACTGAGGAGCCACTGTCAACAAGGATCCTTTTAACTACGAAGTTCGCAATGATGGTCGAAACCACCAATGCGTCGTCATGGGGAACTACTACCCCCTTCAAGTCCTCATCCGTAAAGGAGAGGGGTTCTTGCTTGTACTTCTTGAGAGACGGCCCCTGGATGTTTAGCTACCTGGCGTAGGCTTTGTGAGCTGAAGTCGAGGCGCCACCCAAGGTCGTGCCTCCCACTATGACGTCGATGATGCCTGCTGCTTGCTGGTGCTACCACTGTTGTTGCTAAAGGACAAGGGATCGGCTTCACTCCCAACGTACTGCTTAAGGTGGCCCCGATGAATGAAGAACTCTATCTGGCCGGTACCTCGGTGGAACTTGTAGTATTTTTTAGGATTCCCCCAATGGGGGTTCTTCTTCAACTTTTTGGGCCACTTCATAAATTTCTCCTGCCCGATCTACATCAAGATCTGTGTGCAGGTGAAGTTGATTGACGTATATTGATTATAAGCCAAGGTTGGGGCCGAAGGCTTTCTGTTGTTGTTGTTGCTACATCTTTGGTTCCCGTTTTTTCTCTTCTTCTCGGGGGCTCCGTGCCCCTCTTATGGGCGTCCGTGGTCGTGGCCTCTTTAACTGCAATATACTTCTGGGCCCTTTCTAGGAACTCCAGCTTCATCTTCGGTTGGCCTTTGGCCACGAAGAATTTGAGGTCGAGGTCGCAAACATTAAGTTCTTATTTCTTGAAGCGGTCAATGTATGACCGCAAGCTTTCCCCTCGCGTCAACTACTGATGAAACATGCAAAGAACATGCTGGAAAATTGCTTCCACGAGTTGATGGACCGAGGTGGGAGGCTTGAGAACCACCGCTGAGCAGCTTCCTTGAAGATTGCCTGGAAAGTACGGCACGTCAAGGCGTCGAAGTACCCATATAGGATCATGAGTGCCCTAAAGCTCTCTAGGTGGTCGTTCGGGTCAAAGTTCCCATTGTACATCTCCAAGGTGAAAGCTTGGAAGTTTGGGGGTAGAGGCTTAGTGATAATATCAGGGGAGAAGGCATCCATTCCCCCTTGGCAGGAGCTTTGTCCGATCAAGCTGTCGGTTTGGCCCTCTTTCACCTATTTGAGCTCGACTTTGAAGGCACCGAGCTTGGCTCGGAGCTCAACGAACATGGGGGGCTCGGCCTGGGTGCCATCCCGGTCTTTGCAGACGCAATGATGCTCAGCACAGATGCCAAAGTGCTCGAAGTTGAAGCCACACGCCTTGCGCCTAGTGCGACGGTCATTTAGGATGCCCCGAAGGTCCAAAACGTGAGGGGAAGAGGCTCGATGCCGGCCCTCAGCCTTGGAATGGGCGTTGGAACAACCGTGGCACCCGCCTTCATACCTCATATTGGCCCTTCGGCATCGGTGATGCTGCTCGAAGGGCTAACGGCTATCCTCTTATCACTCTAGATCCTCCTCCCTTCAGCATGGAGGTTTAAAGGTGCTAGAGCATGGGTTGGCCGGAAAACTGCTACCAGACTCTGAGGGCTTGGCCCGCTCTGCCTAGCCAAGGCTGAGGGCCGACTAGGTGGTGGACCCGCACCGGCCTATCAATGTTGACTTCCCGGTAGGGTGGTCAGCTTGGGGGTGATCTCCTGCCTGGGGGAAGTTCTGCTCGACTCACTGGGTCAAATATTCCACACGGTCGAGCACGGCTTGGAACTGTTCACTGGTGACAAGATTTTGCGTATTTCTCATTCTTTGTACCATGTTGATTGGTCAAAGCTTGGGGACTTGTTAACTTGCGATAGTTCTTTCGGGGAATGTATCAGTGTTGATCCCACAGATGGCGCCAATTGTTGGTACTCGAAATGGCGGAGGACAACAAAGTAATTTCGCCCTTGGACTCCGAACGCCAGCCAAAGGCTTTTAAGACTCAGAGAGGTTGCTACTGAGGACGAGGTGTGTAGGTCGAGGTGGGGTGGATCCCGAGTCTGGAAGAAGCTGAGGGTAAATGGCCGAAGTGCTGCAAGGTAGAAACTCGTCTGAGGCCCCAGGTGAGAACTCGAGGCAGAGTCTCCGACGGTCAAGTTATTATAAGGTATGAATGGAGAGTACCAGGACAGGATCCTAGTAAGTAGTTCTATAATAAAGTCACAATAGCAATCATAGCAATAGCTATAGGTCTTGAGTTTTTGTAACCCCTTTATTGGAGGGGAGTACCCCTATTTATACTTGATCTGCCTGGAGGTAGGTGGAGATGAACGCCTGAGATGGGAGTCGTACGAGGGTCTGCAACTAGTTTGGCAGGGTCATGTGAGTGCATCGCAGTTGGCTCCGTATGATGGGGGCAGGGCAACCCCTACTGTAATTGATCTTATTCCCTGATCTAGCACTCATGGGTTGGGCCTCCCAGCCTCAAATGGGATGGGTTGGGTCACCCCACATCACCTTCATTTAAATATACATGAATATAAGTAATAACCCACTAAAATACCTACAATGACTCTTTCCAAACATACGGAATTCTTCTTCAAATCTCTCATGATTTGGTCTAGTTTTATCTTAAATACATAAGCAACAATATCTGGTCTATATTTTTTTCTCTGATTAGATATGATCACTACAAATCTCTTTATTTCATTCCATTTTGGATTACATGTGAATTTAAAAAAGAGATTGGACAGTCCTTCCCATCTGTGTATTACCATTGCATCCTAATAATTTTAGATCATATATCCTAGTCCTTCCCATCTGTGTATTGCCATTGCATCCTAATAATTTTAGATCATATATCCCTAACCTCCAATAAAAGAAGAAGGTACTACCACGCGCCATCCTAAAAATTATGTACTAGTATCTCCTACAACAACTGCGTCTCTTAGAACCTTATAAAGTCCAGTTCGAATATTTGACTAGTTATTCCTTAAATAAGTCAATCTATTTTCTTCTATGCATCAACAATAAATTAATAAAACAGACGTCATTCTCGAATTAATATTTACCCTTCAAATTTCCTTTTTTGTAACCTAAATGCATAATATTTTACTCATGCTCATCTTTGTGTGTTTCATTGCACGTTCATTTTGGGGATTCGTTAATAATAAATCAATTCTAAATCCACCATCTGCATATGAAAATAATAGTGAATGCTATATTGCCATAAAACTTGGATGTAATTCATTAATTCTCCTTAGGCCACTTTATCTTTGTTCAATAACTACATCTCAACGTGCATCATATTCATCTCCATTTCCAATAATAATTACTGCAATCTCACTTGCAATTGGTAAGTTGTGTTGCCATCCATCTTTACAACGACTACCAATCAGTCTTAATAGGATTATAATGAAATTTTCCTCATTAAATCTATCTATCACCATTTTGAATACTTTTGAAAGGATATTATGTTCATCCAACATACTTAACAACCCATTAACAATTTCTCTATCCAAGTCATTGTAATCCTCAATATCATGTATTACATCCATCCTATTTGACACCTCACTGAATGTATCATATATGTAGAGTTGTGCAAATTTTGGTCATTTTCCATTCAATAGTAGTAAATATCTAATTTTATGGTGGTTTTACTCATTTAAACAAAATGCATAAGGACTCCTACCATTGTTGATCGTACTATCAATCTTTTTCCATAGAAGTAAAAGCAAATAAGCAATTATAAGTTCGAATATTGTCTCTAAACTTTTTAGATCGGCCTCCTCCCTCATAATCTAATAGTTTTTTTTTTCAAAAATTTAGGAGTTTCTTATAGATAAAGCAGTTTAACTCTTCCAACTTGGCAATAAATTGAAATTTTGGGAGTAAAAGGTTTACATGTTTTTTTATTCCTTTCTTCATACTAGAGAATTGCTCCACAGTAATTACATACTTTCATAGGAGGTCCAAAATCCCAAATTTCTCTTACATTTCCTATAATGTATAATTTTAAAATTTAAAATGAATTTCAATACTATTAAAAGGTTGTACATATCTATCCTTTTCCTCTTCATCATTAGACATTTCATCTACAGCTAGATCAACATCTACTCTTTCTTCTACATTATCTATCCTTTCATCTAAAAATAAATGGTCATATCTTCTAATGTATATCTTAATCAATTATTATTTATTTTACATAAAACAAAATTATTAAATAAAATATAAATATTATTTATTTATGTTCAGTCAATATAATGTTTCTCTAAATGTGACAATTCCTAGTTTGTTCTTGTACATTTAATGGAAAATATTTTATTAGTTTCAATTATATAAGAAATATAAATAATCATACTCAATGAGAACAATGAAACAACATATCACTAATGTTATTATTAGAAACATTTAGTTTACAATTGGAAGTAGTTGAAACATCCAACAATTTTCTTTTCTTTCTATGTTGGGTCAAAATAAATCCATTACAACTATGCATGAGCATAACATATGAATAATATTTACATAAATAATGCATCTTAATAATATAAAATAACCAAAATGTCAATAAACTAAGAATCAATAAAAGCAAAAGAATAATATTACAGAACCTTATTACATAGATAAGGTTAGCGTACCTTAATTAGAATTTTCAACAATTTCACAGTGTTATTTCAATGAAATTCTCTACCAAACAAATAATAAATAGTTGTTTCATTCATTTATAATTAAATTGTTATAATAACATGCAAATATGATGAAGCATTAAGCTAACTATTATACTTTTAGTGTTTTATTTTAATAATAACTTCCAAATGAAAATCATCAGGCATTTTTTTAAATAAGTTAAACGAAACATTAAATTATCTCTAATCAATTGTAATAAATATATATTTTATTTTTGTATTTCATATTTGAAATGAGAAATTTCTTTAAGTAGTAATTGATTTAATTATTTAATATTAAAGCTATTTCATTTTGAATATTTAGTTGACGTTTAAAGGTTTAATAATAATAATAATAATAATAATAATAATAATAATAATAATAACGATAACATTAACAATAACAATAACAATAACAATAATAAAAATAGCAATAATCATAATAATAATGTTACTGATTTGTTAAATATTAATCTAAGCTTTTGTTAGTTTTAGTAATATTAAATAGTGATTTATTTATTTAATGTTATTAATATATTTTTATTATTAGTTTTGCTGATAATTGAGTAGTGAATGTTTAATTATTTACTTATAATTAATCATATAATTCATAGATTATTATAATTTTTATTAGAATATTAAAATTATTAATTTTCTTTCAATACAATAATAATTTATTCCTAATAAAAATTATTAATAATAATATAATTACTATAATTAATTATTACTATATTAATATAATATAATTATAATTATAATTTATATAACTAATTATAATTAATTAATATAATTAAAAGATTAATTCAATTAATCTATTTGGATATATTAATATAGGGAACTTAAATACCTATAAACAAATTCATAGCTAGAAAATGCCAAATTGGAGAATTGTATTATTCTACTATTGTAGTAGAAAATCACACTAAAATCCATAGATCAAACAATTGTAATAAAGCTAAAAACCTTACCCAAATGCTATTTTACAAAATCCACAAACACTTTAATCCAAGAGGCAAATACAATCTACAAGAACAAAAAATGATTTAAGCTCAATTTTAACTTCCCATCTAACTTGTCAAAAAATTATTTGTTGAATAATTTCAATATGGGCTAGTTTTAAAGTATTAATGAACTATGAAGCAATAACAATTACTTAGATTGACATTTTTTGCATCTCTTAACTTATTTTCCTCTTTCTTTTTGTAATTTGTATTAAAGTTTCTATGCTACCCACACCAAATAGGCTAATCTTCATCTTGCATGTGGGTTACTAATGCGGAAACATTTCTTCATTGTACGATTAATAAATCATGATGCCAAAAATGTAAAGTATAAATGTGAGGCAAGTTGATTATGGCTGAATAATTTAATTACTTTGTCTTGTACTTCAACCTAATTATGTTGTAATTATGAAAAGTCAACTAATTCTAGAAGTAAACAATATAGAAATTGAATTAACTAACTAACTTTTTCGGTGATTAATTTAAGCTTTTTTTAGACACATGCATGAATAATTTCAACCATTAAGGATCTTATCTCAATACTCAATTTGCTTGACTAATATTAATTTCAGCCATTAATGTGATTAATTATAAATGTGTTATAATAATTATTTAGTTTTCATATAATGTAATTATGATTAATTAGTAATATATTAAGATAATTATTTATTTTTCACATAATTATTACTTGGATATATTATAATATATTAATATAACATTTGCCCTTACTTTAATAATACATGTAATTATTTTTTGGTATTTGTTTAAAAAAATATTTAATTATTTATTAATTAAACTAATTATTTAAAAAACTACTTAATGTTTAATTAAATGTTAATATTAGTTATAATAATAGAGAAATAATTGATATTTAGTTATTTACCTTTGAGTAAATATAAATTTAATCAAATATCTCCATTGGATGATTAAATAATCAATAATTAATTTATTCAACATTGCTCTAATTAAACAAATGGATTATGAAAGAGTGAGGAACAAAAAAAACATGGTTGCATTCAATAGGAAGAATGTTTACAATCTACCAAATAAAAGTTGACAATCTCATTTATTTATAAAAATAAATATTTATAAATTCTTCCATTGAATAAGAAGAATTTATAAAATTCATTTTGCCTTTTTAATGGGCATTTTTTACTTACTCTCCTAAAGGGACCATACATTAATTTGTTACACACTTCAAGTGCCCACTCATCATCTAATATTCTAGATCCTATTTTGGGTAACCAACTATCTCTACAACCTCTTTCATTGCCACAGTAACCAACATGTCTTTCAATACAAAAATTTGGGAATAGAGAAAGTGTGGCAGTCCTCCTAATGCCTTGTAAAACATGTTACTCTTCAGCTAGTTCCTCACAAGCTACTTAAAAGAATGTCTACATTTCTTTTTTCCAATACTGAACCTATATAAATTGTGCAACAAACTCCCATTCATCAAATAAAATTTTCAATAGTATTATGATTCTTCTTTCAGTCGGAAGTATTATATTGTTATAACTTGATTGTCAGCATGTCACTAATAGCTCTTATTTGCTCCATCATGTTGTGTTCTGCCTTCATCTTATAGTTTTCAATCTGTTTGAAAGTACACATGTCCACTATAAATATAATATTTAATAATTAATTAGTAAAAATAGTTTATTCTAACTTAAAATATAATGGAACAATCAAAACAATGACTAAAATAATATAAAACTCATTGAAAATTTACCAAAATGACTATTTATGAAAGTTAAATAAAAGTGTAGCAATCTAACCTCAGTAACGAAAAATTTTATAGGACTTGTAATATTATTGAAACATTTTATTAGTTTTAAGAGAAAAATTAATTATTTTCTAAAATGGATTTTGAAAAGGTAGTAATGATTCGCTAGTATAATATCAATTACAAATTTTGGTGTTATATCAAGAGTTTTAAGTTCTCATATCACATAGGACTACAATGTGAATTTTCCTATTTACAAAGTTATATAATTACTAATATAATTAATTGATATTAATAATATTATTAAATATAAGTATTAATATTAAATAATCATAATTATATATTGATAATGTTAAGAATTATCTACCGATAGTTAACATTATTCATAAGTCTTAATATTAATAATAGAAATAATTGTAATATTACTATTACTGATTTTAATATCAGTAATGATAATAATAGTATTTATATCTTCATTATAATCTTAAATTTACTGATATAAATAATTAATAATACTAACATCAATAATTTTAATATTAATGATAATCATTATAAAATCAATAATGTTAAAATATACTAAAAATTATGAATTGATAATAATAATAATAATAATAATAATAATAATAATAATAATAATTAACATTAGGTATGTAATTATCAATTAATTATTATAAATTAAAATAAATATTAAATTATTATATACGAATTAATAGTTAACATTATTAACAACATTAGTAGTAATCAGTAATTAATTAAATTGGGTTTGGTTTCAAATCGAGCCCATTTAATTAATTATCAGTCTAAATTAATAATTGTC
The DNA here is from genome assembly GCF_056320005.1 of Nelumbo lutea. Taxonomy (NCBI): domain Eukaryota; kingdom Viridiplantae; phylum Streptophyta; class Magnoliopsida; order Proteales; family Nelumbonaceae; genus Nelumbo; species Nelumbo lutea. The sequence goes on from NC_142684.1 coordinate 102,360,396, forward strand.
ATTATTACCATTGCTGCAAATTATCAGTAATTAATTACAATGGGTTTGGAGTAAATTTGAAAACTAAATAATGACAATCACTATTTCGGTTTTTATTATGTACTTAATTAAGTAATTAGTAATTATTATTAATTATTTACTTAATTTATTATTAATAAATATTTAACTCTTTATAATTAATACTATTATTAAGTATTTCTTTAATTTGTTTATATTAAGTAATTAATTTGTTATGATTATTTTTACTTAATTAAGTAAATAATAATTGTTATTATAATTAAATTAATTTAATGATATTGAAAATTTTAAAGTTTTATAATTTAACTTTTACTAAATTAAATTATATAATAATATTTATATCTTCATTATAATCTTAAAGTTACTGATATAAATAGTTAATAATACTAACATCAGTTATTTTAATATTAATGATAATCATTGTAAAATCAATAATGTTAAAATATACTAAAAATTAGGAATTGATAATAATAATAATATTAATATTAATAATTAACATTAGGTATGTAATTGTCAATTAATATTATAAATTAATATAAATATTAAATAATTATATACGAATTAATAGTTAAAATTATTAACAGCATTAGGAATAAGTAGTAATTAATTAAATTGTGATTGGTTTGAAATCGAACCCATTTAATTAATTATCAGTCAGAATTAATAATTGTCATTATTATCATTGCTGCAAATTATCAGTAATTAATTACAATGGGTTTGGAGTAAATTTGAAAACTAAATAATGACAATCACTATTTCAGTTTTTATTATGTACTTAATTAAGTAATTAGTAATTATTATTATTAATTATTACTTAATTTGTTATTAGTAAATATTTAACTCTTTATAATTAATACTATTATTATTTAATTAATTTAGTAATTAAGTACTTAATGTTTTATGATTGATACTATTATTAAGTATTTATTTAATTTGTTTATATTAAGTAATTAATTTGTTATGATTATTTTTACTTAATTAAGTAAATAATAATTGTTATTATAATTAATTAAATTTAATGATATTGAATAATTTAAAGTTTTATAAATTTAACCTTTACTAAATTAAATTATAATTGGTTAATAATAATAATAATAATAATAATAATACTATTAATTATAAATACTGATATTAATTATCAATAATTAATTAAACTGGGTTTGGTTTAAAACTAAACCAATTAATTTAATTCAGTAAAACATTCAAACCGGGGTATGTTGGAAACTGAATCGATTTAAATAAATAACTTACCAAAATCATTAATTTTCAGGAAGAATTTTTTTAATTAAAATTTCCAATTTACAAATTTATATTATTATGGATATAATTACTAACATTACTGATATAATAATAATAGTAGTAGTAGTAATAATAATAATAATAATAATAATAATAATAATAATAATAATAATAATAATAATAATGTTAATGATTTTAAAATCATTATTGATGTTGATAATATTTTAATAATTATTAATTGATAATAATAATGATATTATTAAATATAAGTACTCATATTAAATAATCTTAGTTATATGTCGATAATGTTAATAACTATCTATCGGTAATTAACATTATTCATAAATCTCAATATTAACAATAGAAATAACTGTAATATTAATATTACTGATTTTAAAATAAGTAATGGTATTAACAATATTTATATTTTAATAATAATATTAAAGTTACTAATATAAATAATTAATAATACAAATAGTATAAATCAGTAATCTTAAAAATATATTAAAATTACTAATATTTTAATTATTGATAGTCATTATAAATCAGTAATGTTAAAAATATATTAATAATTATTAACTAATAATATTATTATTAATAATTTACATTAGTGATATAAGTATCAATTAATTATTATAAATTAATATAAATATTATATAATTATATCCAATTTAATAATTATTATTATTAACATCATTATTAATTATCAATAATTAATTAAACCTGGTTTGGTTTCAAACCAATCCGACTTAATTAATTATCAATCCGAAGTAATAATTATCATTATTATCATTGCTACTAATTACCAATAATTAATTATAAGGGTTAGGTTTAAAAACAAACCTATGTAATTAATTATCAATAAAACATTAAAAACTAGGTTTGTTTGGAAACTGGTTTAAATACCTAAACTAGTTAAACTGAACCAAGTCGATAATAAGTAACATCCGAATTCATAGTCCGGATAGACCCAACCCAACCCAACCCATATTTAGTCACATTCTTAACCCGACTCCAACCCATCATCCGCTTAACACAGTGGTGACAACCTATGCTATAGAGGCCTTCGAGAGGCCAAAGAAGGGTAGCTTATTACCCATTTCAACAAACATATGTATTATATGTTCAAAAAATATAAGAAAATAAGAACGAAAGAAGAAAAAATTAAAAAAAATTGAAAACATAATTCGATTGTGATAATAGCTGTCGATGAATGCAATTATGCGGTGTTCAATGTTTCCTAGTATAAAAATATTAATATTTAATATTTAATGGAACTCACTTTAAAATAAATAAATGGTCGAATACATAATCATTTCTTACTCAGTCGAGTCATCGTCTTCTCAGGCCTTGGTTCATATATTCTAAACAGTAAATAATAAACGATCACTATGCTATGAACCTCCCAACCATTGGCACCCGTGCATAAATGATCACTAGTAGTCGGTGATGCATTCTAAACACTAACAAACTTCTAATACACAGTATTAAAGGAATAACAATGAACTTCTATGTGAACAGAGATTGAACACGAAACTGAAACTTAGTTCTGCAATCACTTTACTTCATATTGAACAAAGATTAAAACATGAAGCTACTTAAACTTACTTTTACAATTATGTAATATTAAACCAACCCGGAACTACTCTAAAAAAATAGAACATAAATATAATAGCCGGATTGAATTTGTTCTTGATACTTTGAAATTACAATTTGAAATAATTGTTGTATTCAATTCTATTCCCATATTAGATCCACACTGTCAATTGTATATGATGTAGAAGCTGTGTGTTTCTCAATTGCAAAGTTCTAGTTAAGATGCAGTGGGTGGTGGTGAGTTTGCTGAAAGTTTTTTTTTCTCTTGCTGTTTATTTTTCTTAGATTCGTTCTCTTGAAGATTTTTGGGTTCCTTTTCATGGTTATGATAAATATTTCTCATTTGTTCTACATTTTCATGCTTTCACTCCCATCTAATATCTCCATTATCTTTGAAATGTATGCTAGTTCTTTTTTTGTTTGTTTTATTCTTTGCTTGATTCCTCATGAATCATAATCTAGGTCCTAGACGATTGTAATTATCTAGCCATACCCTCAAGAAGTCATTTAGCAAATTGATGCAGTGTTTTGATTTTTCAAGTTTGAAGTGTCCATTTGGTACATTACATGCCTAAAAAGCAAAAAAAAAATGAAAAGTCACGATTACATATATTGAAAACTTCGTACTAATGAGGTGGAAGCTAGTTTTCTATCTTGAGATACTAGCGTCAAGCATGGGGGCAAGACTTTAGCAAGTGGTTTAGATACCTCACTTTTCTCTCATGCATGAAATGTAGCCAACCAAATTATCCCTATAGTGAAACTAATGATTTTTTTTTGTCTTCATTGGTGTCGGTTGTAGAAGATTTTGTGCCCCATATGGAAAGCCATGAAGTCATTTTTGGTTAAAAAAACCACATATCTCATAAATGCTTTCATTAAGTTGTGAATCTAGTTTTGGTAGTTTCTTATAAGTGGCTTAGGGCTTATTTGGGAGGCTTCTTAGTTAACTAAGTTGCTTTGAAGAAGTAATTACCTAAGATAGCTTTACTTGAAAGTTGGTTTTTCAGCTCATGTAAGCCTATTTTTAGATTCTCAATACCAAACATAGCTTAACAACTTTTCAGGTTTTTTAGTTTATGTAATGCCAGAAAGTTGTTGCTTGAAAGCCATCTCAAATGGATATTCAGTTAATGCAATCAACAGTAAAGCCTCCCAAATAGGCACTTAGAGCCTGTTTTGTACGACTACTTCATTGGAAGTGAATTGTGATGATTAAGTCGTGTTGGTTAATCATCTATGTTCCATAAAAGCTACCTAGAGTAGTTTTGTATTATAATCACATTTCTCGTGTCTAAAATATGGTGGCACACTTTTTAGATTTTCACTAAAAAAAATTTTGGTGTTCCCATGCAAAGCTTAGCTTGGAATGCTAGAAGCTACATCTCAAAAAGCCCTACCAAATGGGCACTTAAAGCCCGTTTTGGAAGGCTTTTGCATTATAGGCAAGGTGCAATGATTCAGCTGTGGTGGTGGAGAACCCGTGTCCAAAAAAGCTAGTTGGAGTAGCTTCCTATTTTATACACATTTCTGGCATCTAGAACATAGTGACTGACTTTTCAAATTTCTACTAAATAGAGCTTCTACCGTTCTTGTGGTGCATTTGTGGAATCTAGAACACAATGATTATCTTTTCATATTTCCACTAAATAGAACTTCTAGTGTTCTTGTGTGGAGCCCAACTTGGAACACCAGAAGCCACATTATGACAGCCCTCCCAAACGGACACTTAGTCAATGTAGACCAATCAATGCTAAAGCCCTCCCAAATAAGGCCCTTTTTATCCAAGAGATGTGGCACATGGATTCATCTCAATGCCCATGGAAATTGGGTCCGAATTTAAATCTGGTTAATGGGTATCTAATCTATTAAATGTTAAAGAAGGTGAATTGTTAAAATATATGTGATAGAATGAAGAAATTCCACTCTTTTTAATTTTTCCAATTTTCACATACCCAAACAATTAATTCTAATTATTTTGTGGCTCCAAATCTAAAATTACCCTTGTGATACCAAGGCCCATAATTTGGATCCATATTAACTTGATCTATTGATGATCCTCTATGCCTTTGCCAAAAATCACTTCATATATGGCAATATTAAGGTTTTGCATATGGGGCTTTCCACTTCATGAGAAATAAAGCTAAAGGAAAATCATATTTTATGGTGATCAAGTTAGACCTTAATAAGGCCTATGATTGGCCCTTGAGTGGAGCTTTATTATAATAATGCTTAAAAAATTGGGGTTTTACTCAAACATTGTATTTTTTTGATATCTAGTTGTTTCAACTTGGTGAAATAATGTACTTCAATATAAATGTTTTACAAAAGGGGAGGGTCAAGCCTAGTCGAGTAAACTGACAAGGGGACCCTTTTTCCCCTTATATATTCAATTCGTCTGCCTAGTCCTTATCTCTTGCTATCAAGACAAGCATAGCATATGAGCATATTCATCAATTTAAAATTAAAAGAATTGCCCTTGATCTATCTTATTTTTTTTATGTTGATGATTGTCTTGTTCTTCTTAAGGTAGACATGCAAAATGCCATCCACATCAAGAAGATTCTTGTGAACTATGTTCAAACTTCTAATCAAGTCATTAATGCCTAAAAATTGGTGATACCTTTTAGTAAGAACCCCCCTCATAAATTCAAAAGAATGTTGACTAGAATGCTAGGGATAAAAGAAAGTAATGAAAGATTTAGATATCTTGGCCTCCCAAACTCTATCAGCTATAATAAGATAGTTGTTTTTGCCGATATGATTGATTGAACTACCAATACGATCCAAGGTTGGAAGAGTGTTTCTTTAAGTTAGATAAGTAGAGAAGTTTTAATTAAATTGGCAACTACTCCTTCCCCTATGTGTCAGCACCCAATTTTTTCTTGGTCCCCTCTTCAACTCACTTTTTCACACTTTGGATGCTCGATTAGACCCCACCATTCTCCCCAAAACATGTCAAAACCCCAGAAAACCAAACCTTAACTCAAATACCCTTAAATTCATCATTAAATCTACAAGATTCCCTTTTAACAGTTATGATTGTGCCATATCACCACATCGGTAATGTTTCAATCCACACCTCTGATCAAATATACATCACTTCCATCTGATTTGGAATGTTTAAAAATGCCTACCTACCAAATTTCATCTAAAATTTCCCATGTTTGACCCCCCATCAAGCAAATGATCTAGTTCAACAAATCTCATCAATCAAAACTTATCAGCCATATATCTCTATCATCTTGACCCTATTTGACCCATCAGGCCTCACCACTATGATTAGAGATCCAAAAAATCTCAATAGACCAATTTTCATGACCTAATTCACTCATTTGACTATTAAACTAACAATATTCTATTTTGATGCACTAGATTAAATCTCTCATTTTTATGTCCCAACCTAAAACCTCAAAAAAGTGAGGGAATATGTTAAGATGCCCATTAGACCATTTAGGAGATGCCCATTAGACCATAATCCAAGTAGACCAAAAGAATCCAAAAGCTCTAAAGTAACCCCTCTTGATCGTAGAAATTAACATAAGGGCCATTACGGCCACTTCAAATTTACATTTTTTTTCCAATGGCAAGTCAAAATCAAACTTGCCACAAACATGTTTGATGTTTGAATACCACCCCATTGGGCATGAGAAACCCAAGGAAATCACTGAAATCTCGGATTGACTAATAAAACTTTGAAAATCTTCTGAAATTAAAGGAGGCTAGAAAGGATCTTGTTCACAAATTCTAGATTTCCACCTTTATTAATTCGAACTTTTGTGAAGTTGAGAGTTTAAACAACTCCCATATTGGGGTTGTTATTTTCATATTGAAAAGAGGGGTACCTAACACCTTCCCTTTCCCAATCCTAGCAGATTTAAAGTCTTTTGGTAATGCCTTTAAGGTAGAGGATGGAGTCAATATGTTTTAAAATAAAAGTCTATTTCCTAAAACTTATAGATGACCCATTTCCTTTAAAAAAAAAATGGGTGGTGACCCCTTTTTTTGAATTGACCATGAACTTCTTGGAGTCGCATTATGTAATAAGTTAAAAGGGAAGTTTGCAAGTTTTGTTTGGGGGCAAAAGATGAATGAGTACAGGATTAAGTGGGTGGCGTGGCATCAATTGTGTAAGAGCAAGAGGTTTGGAGGGTTAAGTTTTGTAGATCTCAAATGCTTTAATTGCACTTTATTAGCCAAAACCGTGTGGAGGATGCTTTAAGATCAAGATGCTTTGTGGTGCAAACTAGTAAAACAAAGTTACTCTCATACTCGGATTTTCTCTTAACCTCAATAGGTCATCACCCTTCTTGGGCTTGGCGAAACTTGAATTAAGGGTCTAAACATCAAGTATCTATGAAATGTTAGGTATTTATTGTTGAACAAAAGCTGGCATATTCAAGACCCTCTAGTCATCCTTTAGAGAACTAATCGTTCCCCGAGTCTTCATCAACCTTGACCCTCCTTTGGGTGGGATTAAGATTAACATTGATGCAAGTGTTTAGCCTAGATAGGGTTTGTTGCTATCGCCTATGTGGCTAGAAATCATCATGGGTAGATTATCTTTGATTCTGCTTCAAAGTTTCTTTATGACTTTGTGGTTTTGGTAAAATCTCTAAGGCTAGGATGCATTAAGGCTTCTAGTTTTGGTTGTGGCAAAGGTGATCTTCGAATCTTGATTCAAAGGAAGTGATCAGTTCTATCCTTTTTTTTTTCTTCTCAAGGATTAACCCATTGAATTACTTTTCCCCTATGGGGAGCATTTGACATGACATCAAGTTGGTAGTTAGTTTAGATGAATTTTATTTTTAAGTATTAGTTGCAATTGTATGATTGTTTGAATTTATTTGGCTACCTAGTCAAAAAAAAGCCCAAAGTGTGGCCATGTGGTATGGTCATAAAACATCTTTTATATATATGCTTAAGAAATCAAGAAAATGTATTTACCCGTGTAAAAGCTCATGCATGTGGAATCTTATGTCCCATTCTTCATATTTACTATTTAAACATTTAATTATTTACAATGTTGCCATTGAATAAGACAAAAGTAAGATAACTTATCCTTTGTCATCTCCCTCTTTTATATTTGATGTTAAACACCTAACTATTTACAATAGTGCCATTACTAAACTTTTACCTCTTCCATATTTGCTAAAAATCGTATTTCTCTCTCATTTCATTTATTTATCTCTCTCCCTTTATCCATAGATTTTATTTATTTAGTTTACTAAATTATTTAATTAATTAATAATTTATTTTACTAACAAATTATTTCTCTCTTTTCCTAAACCTAATATTTAGGGTTATCAATAGGTTAAACATATTCACTAATTAGGTTTGGGTTAGGCTTTGCCTTTATATCAATAAAACACATTTAGGCCCAAGCCCAAGCCTGACCCTCATATAAAGCTTGAAGCCTAGCAAAGAAATTGAGAAAAATATTTTTATTCTTTACTTAATAACAAATTGATTTATTTATTTATGTTAATTCATTACATAAAATGTAGTCTTGTTATATAAAATATTTTTTTATTAAATAAAATATTTTTTTGGTCAGGCTCAAGCTCGAGCTAGGTTTTTTGAGAAAGCCTAAGCTTAGCCCGAAAAAAAAAAAAGTTAGGCTTGATGTTTTGAGCCCAAGCCTAAGCCTGTAGGCCTAAATTACTGTCCAAGCCCAACCAAGAGTGGGCCGAGTAGCCTGACAACCCAACCTAGTCTGTTGACAACTCAAGCTCAAAAAAAAGTCAGGCCTGGTGTTTTGGGCCTAAGTCTGAGCCTGAGCTCGCATGCCTAAATTCTTGTCCAAGCTTAACCAAGGTTCAAAATTTTGCAACAATACGTTTGCACAAAGGTCCAATACGAAAACTATGGAAATACGTCATTAATTAGTTAATTACTCAAAATTGAATTTGAATTTGTTAATTAACTTCATTTTGAGACTCATTAATTACATTAGCCATTGATCTTAGCTCTTATAATTGTAAGTATAAAAACTACAAATTATTTTGCTAACAAGTTTCAAACCTTAGTTACTAGGCAATGACCATAAGTTCACCACTAAGCCACACTCATTTGTTTGTCATGGTCATATGCATTTTTATTTTTAAGTAAAATTTCTCCTTTTCTTAGTGGATGTTTGTCAATAAATACTAGAATTAATTATTAAAATTAATATATTAATAAATATTAAGATAAAGCATATTGGTTATTATAATTGTGGTTTTTTACATTAAAAATTTAATAATGTAAACCATTAAATTGTGGTTTTTTACATTAAAATTTTATTTACAATCATATAATACTTGTTCTTATTGTTATTAATATATTTTTTAGGATTTATTTTAGCTTCCTAGCATATGTATGTGTATTTTGATTATTTGTTTGTATCCATGCATATCCCGATACATCTCTTAAAATTGACTTTCTGATACACTTTGTGTTTTCAATACTTTAAAGCTTAAGCCTTACCAAGAGCTGGCTAGGTAGCTTGATCGTCCGACTTAGCCTATTGTCAACTTTAAATTAATTAATTAATTAGGTAAGTAAGTAAGTAAGTAAGTAAGTAAGTAAATAAATAAAGGTTCATTTATTATTGGGATGGGATTGGTACAAGCTATCTCAAACCCCAATCCATTGATTGGTGTTTTGGGCTTGAGCCTAGCCCGCATGCCTAAATTCTTGACCAAGCTCGACCAAGAGTGGGTCGGGTAGCCTGATGGCCCGACCCATTGACAACTTAGGGCAAAAAAAAGTTGGGCGGTTGTTTTGGGCCCAAGCCTGCAAGCCTACACTCTTGTCCAAGCACGACCAAGAGCAGATGGGGTAGCTTGATGGCCTGCCCTGGCTCATTGACAGCCTTATATTAATTAATTAATTAATTAAATGAAATAAGTAAATAAATACATAGATAAAAATTTATTTATTATTGAGACGGGATTGGTACAAGATTTTTCAAACCGAACCTTACTAGTTGACTGGTGTTTTGGGCCTGAGCCCAAGCCCACATGCCTAAATTCCTATCCAAGCGTGACCAAGAGTGGGCTAGGTAGCCTAACAACCAAGCCCAACCAGTTGACAACTTAGGCCCAAAAAAAGTTTGGGCCTAGTGTTTTTGGGCTCGATCTTGCAAGCCTAAATTCTTGTCCAAGCCCAACCAAGAGCAAGCCGGGTAGCATGATAGACTAGCCTAGCTTGTTGATAGCCTTAAAATAAATAAATAAATAAATAAAAGTTTATTTATTATTAGGACGGTATTGGTATAGGCTATCTCAAACCAAATCCAACCCGTTGACAACCTTAAATATCGGATTTGAAGGGGGGGGAGAGAATTTGTTAGTAAAATATATTATTTATTAATTTAGTAATTTAGTAAAATAAATAAATAAAAATTTATGGATAGTAACAAGCCCATACCATTTACTTAATTTATTAAAATAAATAAATGAATAATTTAATATAGTAAAATAAATAAATAAAAGCTCATTTATTATTGGAATGGGATAGGTACAAGCTATCCTAACTAGACCCGTTCATGGACCAGGTGACCCGATAGTCCAGCCCATCCCATTGATAGCGCTAAATTAATTAATTAAATAATTTAAGATAGATTGTACCAATCCTGTCCCAATAATACATAAACATTTATTTATTTATTTACTTATTTTACTAAATTATTTAATAATTAATAATTTAATAATCTAACAAATTATTATTGCTAGCAAGATAAGACCTAGAATCATGTAATTTATTTATTAAATTAAATTAAATTAATTATTATTTAACTATTTATAGTTATGCCACTATTTAAATAAAAAATACAATGACAAAAGTCGTATCTCCTTCTTTCACCATCTCGCCAGATTATTTATTTATTTATTGTTTTGTTTTATTAAATTAAATATATTATTATCCATACATTTTTATTATTTTTTTTCCAGTAAACTTTTAATTAGAAAATTCACCTTTTGCAATTTTTTTTGCTTAGGTATTGCACTTTAAACTACTTTTTCTATCATTGCCAAATGATCCATTTTGTTTACAAACTTGCAAATTCTCTATTGATTTCTTCATTTCCAATTTATTCTTCGAACTTACAATCATGTATATCTATTAGAATCTTCTTAAAATAGGTATGAAAATGTCCAAAATATCTATACAATTGCTTTGATCAAAATGTTTATTTTCCAAGTTTTCTCAACATATGAATTACTATCCCAAACCTTCCAATCTCTTTTGTGAAATTGATTTATTTTCCAAATTTGCTTTTCATATCAATTGTTCAAAGGTAAAGTTGCAATTTTAAATTCTATTTTGTTTTTATTTTCATAAAGTTTATATTATTTTTTTTAAACTAGCCTCACTAGTAATTGCATGGTGGATATTTTGAATATTTTGTTATTTCTTTTTAGAGGATTCTAATAAAGTGTCTACCTGTATCAAAAAGTTGAAGGGAGGTGATTGTAATTATCAAACTTCATAACAATATCCAAAACTTTAGGGAAGGTTTTAGGAATTTATCCTAAATAAAATACCCCAAATTTGAGGTTACCCTCCTAAATGGAATCCGGAACATCGGAGCGAGCATTTATCCAAGAGTTAAAAGGAGGGATGCTAGTAGCAAGTGACAAGGACGGCATGGTACAGTAGTAATGAATAGAGGTAATAGCATATAAGGGTAACTTTTTGGGTTTAATATCAATATAGGTAATATATTTAAAAAAATTAAAAAATAGGTTAACTTTTTAAAAATAATATCAATAAAGGGCAAAAACACTGTTCATCATCTTCTTCTTGCTATTTATTCACCAGAGCTGTTGTCCACTACCACCCGCTATAGCCTCCGGCAATGTTGCTGGAAGTGGCCGGAGGCAGAGGTGGTGGCAATGGCACTGTTGATTTCTCTATCCAACGCTGCCACCTCCACCTCCGCCTCCAACAACGTTGCTGGAGATGAGTGGAGATAGAGGTGACAACGACGACGGACATAGGAATGACCACCAGCGCTGCTGCCGCCACCTCTGCCTCCAGCCACCTCCGACAACGTTATTGGAAGTGAAGGCGAAGGTGGACGGAGACACGATGGTTGGCAGTGGACGACGGTTCTGGTGAACAAATGGCAAGAAGACAAAGATTAATAGTGTTTTTGTTTTTTATTAATATTATTTTTAAAAAGTTAACCTATTTTTATTTATTTTTTAAATATATTACTTTTATTGATATTAAACCCTAAAAATTACCTTTATATGCTAAAAACCCTATTGAATACACCACCGCATGTGGGACCCATTAAAAAAGACCTCTCCACCCAACCCAACACAAGCTTCCAACTGATGTACTCTTGCCATCCTGCTTTGCATGGAATCATACTCTTCCACCGAAGAGAATGTGTCAAATGAGTTTTGGAGAGTTACGGGCGAAGGTGGTACCAATCAAGAGTCAATACGGCGGTGTACAGAGACCGAATCTTCTTCTTACAATTGGCGCCTCACACGCACATCTGGGTACATCTTCTTACAATTGGCGCCTCACACGCACATCTGGGTACATCTTCTTATAATGTACAGGAGATGTTCTCAATGCACGGTGGATATTCCTGTGAGGCGCCCTTGTGTGAGGAGCAAATCCCATCACCGGTGTAAAAAGGCTAAATGCGCATTTCCTGCTTTGCGTTTGCTGCTATGTGGCAAGCTGAGGCTGCTTTTGGTTGGAACAACGGTTTCATCTTTTATCAGACCGACAGACCCTCACTCTGCTCGCTTCGTCGTTCGCCCGCGCACGCAGCACATTAGTCACCAGCAAGTAGCATCGCGCGTTTCTTCCATGAACTTAGACTACGCAGTGAAAGCTTTCTCTGCAACTCCATTTAACTGGCGAAAAGCATAAACAAGAGCGTTCCATTACACGGACAACGTAAATGTACTCTTCTTCTCTTTTCTTGCTTTCGTATTGTTTTACTTTTTTAGAATCTTCTGCAAGTCATGCAAGGGGGAGGGTTTTCTTAACCCAATAACCCCTACGCTTTTTTTTTATTTTATTTCTCTTTAATTTTCCCTTTTAATGGTAACCAAAGAGAAAAGCTCATCCATCGGACGAGTTTTCTTAGTAATGCAAGCTCAATAAATTTCTAGCTGGTTAGAATGGTAAGTTTTCTAATTTTTCTAGCAGGTTAATGTTGGCTTTATTTGTTATATCCTATGGTCTGAACTTTGGACATTAATTTTTCTTTTACCCCTTTTTGCAAAAAAAAAAAAAAAAAAAATCCAGTGATTAATGGGGAAGAAAAGAAGTTGGTCTGAAATCATGGCCGTGAGCCAGGCGCCAACGCTACCAAGTGGTACTCCCAATTCCGTCATGTCGTTTCTCAGCAAGTTCGAAAAATACAGCCGTAGCGGTAAAGATTATCAATTCGGTTCTAAGAGCTTTAGTCGTTACAGATTTCATGCATGCCATTAATGCCTTATGTTTAATTAATTTTTTAACGGTTCTAATTTCATCACTTTCGTTAAATGTTAATGGTCTCTGATTTAGTTGTTACAAATTTCAGCATTATTTTTTAACAGTTCTAACTACCTTGGTTGGCTTGCTTGCTAGTGCTCCAAGAACCATTTATTGCTAATGTTGTTAATTCATCCTTCTAAATGCAAGACATTTTTTAAGACATGAGGATTATAATTAAAATTAAAATGCAAGACATCTTTTATTGTACGTGCTAAGAATTTAAGACCCTGGCATCGACTTGTTTGGGCTTGCCTCTAGGGTCTTGGTACAAAAGTGGTATGTAGTTAAGAGCACAAGGTGTTTAACATTACATTAGCTATTTGAAGTAATGCAAGTGGAAAAGAATAAAGAGAATAAATGTTTCACATGCTTGAAATGTTGAGTTCTTGAATATGTTTTATTTGTTATGGTTGGTTTTATTTTTACATTTTCACTTTGAATATGTTTTATATGTTATGTTCAAGTATTTTAATTTAAGCTAATAGGCCTTTTAAACATTTAGTTTAAAACTTTAAAATTTAATTTTGCATTTTTATTTAATACTTTTTTAATATATATATTTTTAATTTTTTGTGTATGTGCCTTGCCTTGCACCTTGCGCCTTCAGAAAGAAGAAAGAAGAAAGAAGAAATGCTGATAAAAAATGTCAATCTGTCTCTTTCTAATGACTCTTTATATCATATTGAAGTTATTCAAATTTATAAGAAAACCCCCAATGGGTCTGATATTGTGTTTAGTCAATAAGTATAATTTTTTTTTCCTAAAGAATACATTCCTCATACAAATTGAATACTACAACAATAAGTAATATATAAGGTATGCAGTCTTTTCAAAGTGCGAGGAGCGAGAAAAGCATAGGGGGCTTCTAGGTTCTAGCATCCAAGTCACAAGGTGCAATGTGAGGCACATGAGCCTGGACAAAGCAAGATGCACATTTTCGAGAAAAACAAAGAATTAAATCAAATTATTAACACATAAAATATGGAAATCCTAATTTTAAAAGAAATTGAATATTTGAAAACCTTATTAGATTAAATCAAAATACATAAGCATAACATATAATATGAATTCAAAGTGACAGTGAAAGCAAATAAATATTGATCATACCAAAGTGCTTTAGGCACTCAACAATTCAAGCTTGTAAAACTCTCAATGTGCTTGTCTATCTCCTAGTTGCATTGCTTCAAGTACCCATACCTAGTGTGAAGTTAGATGTCTTGCACTGCTGATCTTATAGGGCCCTTTAAGACAAGTTCAAAGAAGTCCATGTGTGGGGTGTGGATATCCTATCCGCAACAGCAAGAATTTCAGGTATTCAAAAGGCCCTTATTTCTTATTTCTTTTAAAAGTTAATTGACCATTACTAGTGGACAAGCACCAATAAAAGGTAATTTAGAAGTTGATAGACCATCACCATCCCAGAAATGTAAGAGACATAAAAATATATAAAAAATTACCCAAAAAGCAAACTATATAAGCTGTGGTTCTTGTTGAGGCACAAAATGCACCAGGCATGTGCCTTTTGAAAGGGACTATGCCTAGGTTGATGGAAATAGGGCATATGCATAAAAATGCAGTTGGTGAACCTTTTAAAACACTGATTGTATGATAAGATCTATTGACACATATTGATAAGATGAGCTCATAGAAATAATATTACGATAAGGCACCTACCTTGTGATTTTTGTTGGCTAGGTTGGTACCTTAGTGCTTTTGTTGGTATTCAAGATAGGTGTTTATTTGATCTAACTGATGTATTCAGGCTAGGCACTCGATGGAGGGTGCCTTAACACCTTAACAAGTGCTTAGTCCTTGACAGCTATGGATCCCCAAACTGAAATTTGAGTTCGTTGGCTTGCATCCTACAAGGTACAAGGTAGAACAATATGTTTCAACCTTGAGGACAAGGTTAATGGAGGTTTTTTTCTTTTTTTTTTTTGTAATAAAATAAAATTTATTGAAAGGAAAAAGAAATTACAGAGGAGAGTGACCAGAAGTCACCAGAGAGAGAAAAAAGAAGAAAACTGTAGAGATGTAGAGCAATGATTAGTGCTGTTATATTGCTGTTATTTTATTTATTGTGGTCCCCACTGCTGCTGTTAGTTAGTTCCCACTTTATATTTGTTGTTAGGCTGCTGTTAGCAATGTTAGTTTTATTAGTTATTTGCTTATGTAAGCAGTAGGGGCATTAGTTAGTTGAGTGGGGTGGCAACTAAAGCTATCACTCTTTCTCTCATCTTTCTCTTCTCTCTTCTTTCTTCCTTTCTTCTTCTTCTTTTTCTTCTTCTTCTTCTTCTTCTTCTTCTTCTCTTCTCTGGTATTTTTTCTTCATTAAATTGCATCAAGAATTGGACTGATTACAGTCCAAATTTGCCAACTTGGTATCAGAGCCAATCTAGGGTTTCTCATGTGTGTCTAATCCAGCTGATCGCATGAGAAGTTCCTAGGGCTAGAAGCTTAGAAAGATCTGTCCATCGGCTGATTCTTGGAGGTTACCAGAAGGGTTTAGCAGTTGTCCAATGGCTTGTAGAGGCTTGGAGAGTGTTTGGTAATCAGGAAGAATCAGAGAATATTAAAAAAAATCAAGATTAGGGTTCAGACTAAGATTGGAAGTTGTGATCAGATTTTTCTAGGTAAGTTTCTATCTTTCCTTGAGATCGGCACCAGTCAGAGATAGATTGGACCTATCTAGAAGGAGAGGTTGAGCTTTCCTCTTCTTTCTCAGAGTTTTCTCTAGGGTTTGCTCTTAACCCTACGATCAGACCTGAATCACCTGACTGTGACCTATTTAGAAGGTGCGGCTGAGAATTGTTTCTGTTCTCACAAAGTTTTCTCTAGGGTTTTTCTTAACCCTACGATCAGACCTTACTATTAACACTTTTTGGGTGAGAACCTTTTTTGGGGGGATCCCTTTGCTAAGAACTGGTTTCTCTTGATAAATCTATTACAGAAATTGCAGGAGCTGAGTTTAAGACTCAAGGGGAAGGCGTTTTGGGGGCTGGAAACATGGGAGAAAATAATTTTCAGATTACTATTATTAAATTTGATGGTTCTAATTACTTGGAATGGGCTCAGTCAGCCATGATGGCGATTGGGGGCAGAGGGAAGTTAGGTTATGTGAATGGAGATGTAAAGAAACCAGCCAAGTAAGACCCTTCATATGCCAAATGGGTTCAAGATAACTATTTGGTCATGACTTGGCTGTGTAACTCTATGCAGCCTCATATTAGCTGCAACTATTTGTGGGTAAAAACAACTAAGGAAATTTGGGTGTGCACTAGAGAGAATAGGCCTGAGATAATGTCACTAGGGCCTATGCACTAGAGAATAGGCCTGAGTCAATGTTACTAGGGCCTATGAACTGAAATGTGAAGTAAATAATCTCAAACAAGGGGAGAAGCCAGTTCCTATTTATTTCTCCACTTGGAAATCTTTATGGCATGAAATTGATCATTTGGAAACTATTGAGTGGGAAAGTTAGAAGGATGCAAAAACCTATAGAAAACAGGTTGAGACCAATAGGGTTTTTGAAATCTTAGCTGGTCTGAATTTAGAATATGATATTGTGAGACAATTGCTCACAAGGGAGAGTGTGACATTATCTTAGGCCTATTCTCTAGTGCATAGTGAGGAAAGTAGGAGAAATGTTATGTTACAGTTTCAGCCTATGGAATCAGCCCTAGCAGTTGTGAAACCAAAATTTGGGGGTGACAAGGAAAGGGACATAAAGGAAGATAAGAAGGATTTAGTTTGTGACCATTGTAAGAAGCCGAAGCACACCAAGGACACTTGTTGGAAGTTATATCCACATTTAATGCCAGTAAAGTTCAGAAATAAAAAGGGGAATGCCAATGGGGCTATTACTACTGATGGCGCATCCTCTTCCCGCGCAAGAGCCACATTCCTAGACACTTTAGCTATTGTCCGAGCTGCTCTGACTTAGTTAAAAAGTGAAGTTGGTACTTCAGCCCCCTCATCTCAGCCACTGATTACATCTGCTACTCCTACTTTGTCATTTGCTCATTCAGGTACACGGGCATCAACATATCATGTTTTAGGCCCAGGTAACAATGGACCTTGTTGGGTCATAGATTCAGGTGCATCTGACCACATTGTAGGCTTATCTTCTTTGTTTACTACTTATTGCTTATACTTTAGCAGAGATAGAGTATCCATTGCTGATGGATCCCTTGTTCCCATCTCTGGGAAGGGAAACATTAGATTATTGGATGCCATATCCTTGTTCTCAGTTTTGCATGTTCCTAAACTTAGTACTAAGTTACTAACCTGTTGTCAGTTAATAGCATCACTAAAAATCAAAACTGTTCAGTGACTTTTTTCCTTGATCGATGTGTTTTTTAGAATCTGGAGACAAGGAAGGTGATTGGGATTGGTCGTGAGATGAATGGAATCTACCTGATTGGAGAGTGCCTGCATGGGGAAGATAAAGAAGTTGGAAGGTCTTTTGTTTTTCAGTTTGTGAGTTAGATTATGCTTTGGCATAATCAGTTGGGTCATCTATCTTTTAAGTCTTTAAGGAGTTTGTTTCCCAGTTTGTTTGAGTCAGTCCAAATGTCTAGCTTAAAATGTGAAAGTTGTGAACTTGCAAAGCATTCTAGAACAACCTATTCTTTGATCAATAAAAGAAGTACTATTCCTTTTGAAATTGTGCATACTGATGTTTGGGGACTATATCATATCATTGCTATTGGGGGGATACTGATATTTTCCGTTGTTTGTTGATGACTATACTCGTTTTTCATGGGTTTATCTTATGCACTCTCGAGATGAGGTCCCTAATCTGACTCAGAATTTCCATCAAATGGTCCTAACCCGGTTCGGAGTCAAAATGAAAGTTTTTAGATCAAATAATGCCAAAGAGTATTTTGTAAAACCATTAGTCTCATATTTCCTTGACCATGGGGTCATTCATCAAAGGACTTGTCCCTGTACACCTCAGCAAAATGGAGTTGTTGAGAGGAAGAATAGGCATATATTGGAGGTAGCTAGAAGCATTATGCTAAACTCCAATGTTCCTATACATTTATGGGGGGATGCTATCCATACAACCGTGTACCTCATCAATAGGGTTCCTTTTCGAGTCCTAGACATGAAAATTCCATTCAACCTCTTATCTCCTGACAAATACTTGTTCACTATTCCCCTTAAAACCTTTGGATGTACTTGTTTTGTTCAGATTCTTGGGCCTTATCGTTCTAAGTTTGACCCTAAAGCTTCCAAATGCATATTTCTTGGGTATACACAAAATCAAAAGGGATATTGTTGCTCTAAACCTACTTCTGGGAAACAATTTGTTTCTATGGATGTGACATTCTTTGAGGATGTTCCCTACTATTATAGAGTTTCTTCTCAGGGGGAGAGTAGTGAGATGGGTTCACCCACATCAGGAATTCCTTTACTTGTCCCAATCACTGAAGGGGAGTGTAATGAAGAGGGTTGTCATAAGTGTAGGGAGTTGAGGGTGTTTCATAGGCGGTGGAGATAGGTTGATTTCGGTCCTTAGCAATCCAGGCCAACTCCAGTTTCCTATACCGCTCCAAATCTAGGTACCACAACTCCCTCACATCCTACTACAGATGAGATACCTCCCATCACTGAGCCAAATGAGATGCCTTCCATTAATGAGCCTCCACCTCCTTTGGATGATCTTGATCTTCCACTTGTCCACAAAGGGAAATGCTGTTGTACTTCATCTACAACATATTGTATTTCTCAGTTTCTGACTTATGACCATTTGTCTCCATCCTATAAGTCCTTTTTGGCATCTATCTCTGCTATTCCCATTCCTAGGACAGTGCAAGAAACCTTGTCAATATTGGAGTAGAAGGATGCCATGAAAGTAGAAATGGATGCTCTTCTAAAAAACAATACATGGGAATTAGTTGATCAGCCCAAAGTGAAGAAACTGGTTGGGTGTAGATGGGTGTTTGCAGTGAAACATAATGCTGATGGCTTTGTTGAGAGGTATAAGGCCAGATTGGTTGCAAAGGGGTTTGCATAGACTACTTGGAGACTTTTGCATTGGTAACCAAGATGAGCACTATTAGAGTTATATTGTCCATTGCAACAAATTTCTCATGGCCATTGTTCCAAATGGATGTTAAAAATGCCTTCCTCAATGGTGATCTGCAAGAGGAAGTATACATGGAGTTACCTCTTGGATTCTATAGTATAAAAGCAGGGAAGAAGGTTTGCCGGTTGAATAAAGCCTTATATGGACTGAAACAGTCACCAAGAGTATGGTTTGATAGATTTAGACTAGCTCTTCGGAAATTCGGCTATGCCCAAGCCCAATCAGATCACACTCCTTTCATTAAGAAAACAAACTCCTCCTTGACTTTACTTGCTGCTTATGTGGATGATATTGTGGTGACAGGAAGTGATACCCATGAGATTGACTCTCAAAAACAACTACGTCACGAAAAATTTGAAGTCAAAGACTTGGGAGAACTATGTTATTTCTTGGGTATTGAAGTAGCCCAGTCCAAACATGGAATTTTTATCTCCCAAAGGAAGTATATTCTTGATCTTCTGGAGGAAATTGGAAAGCTAGGTGTTAAACCAGCTCACACACCCATTGAACAAAACCACAAGATTAGAACTGAAGGTGGAGAGCCCCTTGAAGACAAGGTTATCTTTTAGAGGTTGGTGGGGAAACTGCTTTATCTTTGCCTCACCCGACCGGACATTTCTTATGTAGTCAGTGTAGTTAGCCAGTACATGCATTCCCCCAAAATCACTCACCTTCTTGCAGTGCTGAAGCAGAAACAAAATGTTGTAGCACGTTCCAGTGCTGAAGCAGAATACAGATATATGGCACATGGTATGGCTGAATTATTATGGTTGAGGTCCTTGTTTGAGGAACTGGGAATTGCTTATGAGAAGCCTATGATGCTATATTGTGATAATCGGGCTGTTATTAACATTGCCCACAATCCAGTACTACATGATAGAACTAAACATATTGAGGTGGATCGACACTTTATCAGAGAGAGAGTTGCCTCTCAAGAAGTGTGTCTTCTATTATATTGCCTCTGACATGCAGCTTGTTGATCTCTTCACCAAGGCAGTTACAAGGGCCAAGTTGGAAACAGATTTACGCAAGTTGGGAATGATAAATATCTATTTCCAACTTGAGGGGGAGTGTAGAGATGTAGAGCAATAGTTAGTGCTGTTATATTGCTGTTATTTTATTTATTGTGGTCCCCACTACTGCTGTTAGTTCCCACTTTATATTTGTTGTTAGGTTGCTGTTAGCAATGTTAGTTTTATTAGTTATTTGCTTATGTAAGCAGTAGGGGCATTAATGTAATTGACATCTTATTTTTTGATATTACTATAGATAGCTGAGTGGGGTGGCAACTCAAACTATCACTCTTTCTCTCATCTTTTTCTTCTGTCTTCTCTCTTCCTTTCTTCTTCTTCTTCTTCTCTGGTATTTTTTCTTCATTAAATTGCATCAAGAATTGTACTGATTATAGTCCGGATTTGCCAACTAAAACAAAACTTCAAAACCCATGTAAGAAACTCCAAGCCGATCAAGCCTCAAAGAAACCAATAGAAATCAGGAAAAATTCTGAACACCCTAGGCCAAATACAGATATGTACAGTACAAAATACAAGGTTTTGCACTCTACATATTTGTATTTGTACTCCTTCCAAACCGAGTCTTAGCAATAACAGATTCCAAAAGACAGATCAAACAGAAACAAAACTTGAACAACAAAGCCAACAGAGACAGAATCACATCAAACCCCACTAACAAACACTCTTACTCGATAAAGCCAAAGACAGACAAAAAACTTCAAAAGCTATGGCCTTTGATCCGTTGAATCACTAATATTGTCTTGAGACTTTCTTGATCTTTAACATCTTCTTGTTTGGTCCAATCCCAAAGAGACTCCCTTTTAGTCTAGTGAAAGCTTTTGAAACCAAGACACTTCTATGGTTTCTTTGTTTTTCAAGTCTTCTATTTGTTATATCAAACTTCTTGGACTTCAATGAGTGCCAAGGGTTCTCATTAATCCTTTCCAGTTCCAGAACTGCATTCTTTTTAAAAAATTGGACAGCAATCATTGTTGTAGATTTTTCGATATCAGCTTCTTCTGATCTAGTTGTACTCGAAATATAATTCTCACTTGCCAAAGTTGGATGGGCTTGAACATCTTCAGCATTCTCCCTTACAGGCATCTTGTAACACTCCTCTAGTTCTTGAAATATCTTTTTCGTGAAGGGTTCACCTCCCAACACAAGCAAACCCAATGTTCTACCTTCTGCGGCTGCATCAACCACTTTGTTCAAATCAAAAGCCTTGTTGATACAGTGAGTTTCATCAATAAGCACTCCCTCCTCAGATGACTCACTTAGAATCTCAGCTTCATCAGAAAACCCATCATCTTCCTGGGTTTTTTCTTCCTTAGTTAAAGGTCTTGTAATGTGAATCTTTTAGCTTGGCTTGTTGTTTTGGTGTGTCGACTTGACACCTAATTGGAATGTACTTGTTTTTTTTTTTTTTTTCAATAAAACTTTTCTACTTTATTCTTCAAAAAAAAGTATCGATCTTCCCATCATCAACCTTCCAACAAAATGCCTCAATTTTTAAGGGAGTTGGCTTACACCAGACTTCATTCACAAGAAAAAAGGTCCCTTAGGTTGGGTATCCAAATCCTCCTATCTGGCTTAGAGGGAACAACTGCTATTTTCTCAAGGATTGCAGGCTCAACAACAAGAGAACATTCATGCTCCCTTAAGCCTCTTTTAAAACCCAAATTACAAGCAAAACCCTCAATGATAGAGGAAATTTAAATGGTTGACTAAGGAAATTGAAGTTTGATGCACATGGGTAAAGAGAAGTGCAGATGGCTTATCTAGGCAAGGGGTGAATAGGAATTCTGCTTTTTGGGATCAGTTGTAATTGTTCCTTTTCATTTTGGGTGTATGTTAGCATTTTTTGGGGAGTTAAGATATTTTAGCTCCCCTCCTCTTTAAGCTTATTCTAAATTAATGAAACTTATTTTTATTGATAAAAAACCCCTCAGTGATAGAGTAGAAATTTGAGATGGGCTTTTTCTTAAAATGAGAGATATCAAAAAAGGGTAAGGAGATCAGCCAATTCTGTGGTTGACAATTTGGAAAAGTAGGGGACTCTTAGGGAAAGCTTGTTTTGGGCTGTATTGTAAGATTTGAGAGATAGCAAAAAGTGTTGGAAAGGCTTCTTTTAGAGGTATGTCACCCACCCACAGGTCTTCCCAAAAAAAGTGCTTTATTCCTTGAGTTAACATCATACTTGACATGGTCTATGGGAGGACAACATGAATCTCTTTCCAAGGGGAAGCTAAAATAGCTTGAGGAGATACACCAGCATCCCAACCATTCTCCATTAATCCACATATGTTTGCTAGTTGCTACTACCCTATACCAAAGTCTCATTCTCAATTGGCAATCTCCACAACCATTTCCATAGCAAAGCTAGATTCTTGGACACCACATTCCCCTACTTCGAGCTTCCTTGATTCTTACTCAGTTACTCCCACAAGCTACTTCCCACTTTTTTAGTGAATGGTTATGGACCATAAAGGTGGAACATCCAAGCCTAAAATAAATAGGAGAGTAGAGAGGAACCAGATCCCAATCACCTATCTTCAGTTTGTAGATGATCTCATGACCTTTTGTGAAGGGGGTATTAGTGACAAGGTAGCAAACCTGAAGGAGATAATCATAGGTTTCGAAATAATCTCCAATCTGAAAATAAATTTGGAAAAGAGTTGCATAGCGGGTATTAGCTTGGAGGATGAGGAGATTAAGGGTATTGCGGAGTGTCTCGAGTGTTCCATCTCTTCTTGGCCTATGTTTTACTTAGGGCTTCCATTAGGGGCAAATCCTAGGCATATTTGGAATCCAGTGCTAGAAAAGTTTTAGAAGAGATTAGCTTCATGGAAGAAGAATTACATATCTTTGGGTGGTAGAATTACCTTAATAAGAGCTACATTGGCAACCTTACCCACTTATTTTCAGTTTGTCTTTAGGATACCACCTAAGAAAGCTAGGAAGTTGGAGAAGTTAATGAGAAAATTTCTGTGGGAACTTGGACAAGGGAAAAAGGATCATTTAATTAAGTGGTAAATTGTGTGTAGAAGTAAAGAAGAGGGGGGTTTGGGAATAGGGAGGGTGGTTGAAAAAATCAAGCTTTATTAAAGAAATGGCTATGATGATGACCATTGGAAAGCAAGAGGCTTTGGCATGAAGTGGTGGGAAGCATTTATGGGAGTTTGGCAAGTGGTTGGGATGCTGGTGTTTCAAGGTAGGCTAACTTGGCAACACCTTGGAAGGCCATTCACAACACCCTTCCTCATTTTCTTAGGTTTGTTAGGTATGAAGTTTTCTTTGGTAATGCTGTTCGGTTTTGGGAAGATATTTGGATCGGAAGTACCCCTCTAAAGAGGTGCTCTCAAAATTTATCTTATATTCGGGGATATGACTCCTACTTGGGATTTCGGTTTTTGTAGGGGATTAAGGGATGCGGAAATTGACTTCCTCTCTAACTTGCTTTGTTTTCTTAATCAGGTTTGTTTAGATCCCTCCAAGCCAGACAAAAGGGTGTGAGCTTGTAGACCCAAAGGGACCTTTACTTGTGCTTCTTACTTCAAATCCATTTCTCAATCCTCTGTCCAACAACCTTTTCCCTCAAAGGAAATTTGGTGTAGGCCGGTTGCCCCAAAGGTTGTAGCTTTTTGTTGGGAAGTGTATTATGGGAAAGTAAATACTCTAGGTAACCTACAAAAGCGAAGATCCTTCCTTTGTATTTCTTACAACTGGTGTACCCTCTGTAGAGCTCATGGGGAGGATTGTTTTCATATACTAATATCTTGTCCATTCTCTGCAGACTTATGGGCTTGGCTACTCTCATTGTTTGGGGGTAATTGGAGCTTGCTAGCAGAAGTCCGCATGATCTTTGAACGGTCTACTTTCCCTTGGCATATGAAAAGTGGGAGAATTATGTGGAGATGTGCTTGAGCTGCATTGATTTGGACTATATGGGAAGAAAAGAATGGTAGAATATTTCAAGAGAAGGAGAGGAACAAGCAGGAACTGAAGGACTATGTGTTGAATAGGGCAATCCTATGGGAAGTCTTCGGAAAGTTTTCATCAATTTGTACTTAAACAGTTTGCTCATTGCTTGGGTGGGGTGCTGATGGGATTCAACAAAAGAAATCTGGGGGTAGTCGAGCTTCAGGTCATTGGAATCAAGATTGAAAATGTCTCAAGATCCCTCGATATCAGCTCTAGTGGAGTTTGGGTCAAGGTGTGGGTGGTGTCTGAATTCGAACAGGTGTGGTGGGGAAGAAGTCCAGAGCTAGAAGATGAAGCTATGCTGGTTTGGTGGTGGACACGTGGAGGAAGGTTAGTGGGAAAAGTTGCAAGCTCGCATGAGTTTTCCAAATTAGCATTTAATCAGTCGGTGGGGGAAGTCCAGGCGACAAGTCTGCCACTTAAAGTAATTAATTCAATTTTTTTTGAAAAAACCAAAAGTGGGGTGGGTGTTTTATCTTTTGCTGATGTGGCAAGGCTTTCAAGTATACCAAGCGGTGGTCTTCGAAGGGCCCAGTTTGAGTTGGGGGGGTTATGGCCGGTTCGGTTACTAAACCGAACATGTTCTTTAGTGACCCACATGACCACTTAAAACGTCACGTGGGTCGGGGTAAGGAGATGGGAGCTGGGCTGACGATGGACCGCTCACCTGCTTGGGACAAGATGCAGTGGCGGAAAAAGGTTCCTCAGGGGGAGTTGTTGTGGTTACGCTTGCGAGATCGTGAAGTTCCAAGCCCTATGAGATGTTTCGGTAAGAAACCAAATCCTAGATTTGAAAGAGTAAGGTGTGAAGAAGATGCTAGGGCGGATGAAGGATGGGTTCGTTGCAGGGAGCTCAGTGAGGACTTGGACGTAAACTCAGTTAGTAGTTCTAGTCTGGGTAGTGTGAAGGATGAGGCTGGTTTTGGTGAAGGTGTGTTGGGCCTGCACTTGGTGAGCTTATTTTAGGGGGACATAGAAGAGGTGAGGAGATGTAGACTAGGCGGCTCTGAAGGCTTGATCGATGCGGTGGGGGGTCTTGGAACTTTGGGAGTAAGTGAGACTGCTGAACCTCATGGGAGTAGCCCTTCTTCAAGGCTCCAGATTGTGCAAGGTGCAACTAGTGTGGCAAATCAAGAGAACCTGACGCAGAGTGGCAAATCAACTAGTGTGGCAAATCTGCCTCTCTGGATTGTGGAGAGGCGGATGAAGGATCAGGAGGGGGAGCCGTTAGGAAGGTTTAGAAATGAGAAGGTGTGGGAAATTATTGAAGGAGTTTTAATGAGTTGGAACAAAATGTTTTGAGGAGGGAGGGTTTGACTGAGACCAGAGGGGAGGGGTCACGAGGGAATAGATTAGGAAAGGAGAGGAGAAATGGAGGGGGATGTGTTGGTGGAAGGAAGTAAGAAAGAGGATTCAATAGCAGAATTTGTGGGGAAACTGGGCTGTAGATCGGAGAACTTGAACATCCTGAAAGGCGGCTTACAGAAAAGAAAGGAGGCGATCAAAGTGAAGAAAAGGAGATCGAGCGAAGTTTAGAGGTTGAGAAGGGATGTGGATGGTGATAAAAAGTTTGGGGTGAAAGGAGACGGAAGAAAAGGAGGGAAGTAGTGGGCAGGTGAAGAAGGGACGTGAGTGAGATTTGTTAATGGAGATCCTTAGCTGGAATGTGAGGGGTATAGGAAGTGCAAGGAAAAGAGCTATGATCAAAGAGGTGTTAAAGCGGTTTGATCCTGACATTGTTTTAATACAAGAGTTCAAAAAAATGGATTTTGATGGTGGATGGGCTAGGAGTCTTTGGAGAGCTAGGGGGATCAGTTGGGTAGCTGCCTCCTCATGGGGAGCCTCAGGGGGGATAGTTACTTTGTGGAAGAAAGATGTGGTTGAAGGTGTGGAGGAGCTTATTGGGAAATTTTCAGTTTCATTGAAGTTCAAGCAGCAAGCGGATGGTTACGAATGGGTTTTGACAAATGTTTATGGTCCAAATGATTACAGAGAGGAAGGCGTTTTGGGAGGAACTAGCGGATATCAGAGGACTCTGGGATGGGCCTTGGTGTGTGGGTGGGGACTTCAATGTGATTAGATTCACGGAGGACACCAATATTAGCAATCAGAGGGTGACAACTAGTATGAGGAAGTTTAATCGGTTTGTGGATGCTTTTGAACTCAAAGAGATTCCCTTAGCCCAAAAGTCATTCGCTTGGTCCAATCTCCAATCAAGTCCTAATTGTTCTAAGCTGGATAGGTTTCTTTTCTCTTTGGACTGGGAAGACCATTGGGGCAACCTTGCATCTAGGGCTCTTCCTAGACTGACATTGGATCATTGGCCAATTATGTTATGCAAAGAGGAGAGAAGGATTGGAGGCCCTACTCCTTTCAAGTTTGAGAATATGTGGTTGCTACATCCTGGTTTAAATGCGAGAATTAAGGATTGGTGGAGTGATTGTAACCCAGATGTGGATTGGGAAGGCATGAAATTTCATAAGAAGCTCCAGTTTTTGAAAGCCAAGCTCAAGGTGTGGAATTAGGTGGAATTTGGGAGAATAGAAGAAAGGAAGAGTTCATTGATGGATCAAATTGAGTTCCTTGACACGAAAGAAGAAAGGGATGAATTTGGACAACCAGACACAGAACATAGAAGGGGCTTGAGAAGTTAGAGGAGTGTTTACTTAAGGAGGAAATAAATTGGAGGCAAAAATCTTGTTGCAAATGGCTGCAAGAGGGAGATAGAAATACCAGATTTTTTCATTTTGTGGCAAATGGAAGGGGAAGGAAAAACATGATCACAAGGCTGGAAGTGGATGGGGTTGCTCTAACACAACAAAATGAAATAGCAAGGGCATTTGTTGAACAACACTTTATGTCCATTCTAAGAAGGCCAATCGGGGGGGGATATGGCTTGAAGGTTTGGATTGGCCAAATGTAGGGGAGGATAATAGGCAGAGGTTGGAAAGAAGGTTTGAGTTAGATGAGATTAAGGAGGCTGTGTTTTCTATGGACAGAACAAAAGCCCTAGGCCCGGATGGTTTTACAATGGCCTTCTATCAAGATTGTTGGGAGATCATGAAAGGTGACCTTTTGCTAGTGTTTGATGAATTTTATAGAAGAGGTGTGATCAACCCAGGGTTGAATTCCACTTTTCTAGCATTGGTCCCTAAGAAGAAAGATGCATCCCACACAGGAATTTGTTAGACAGTTTTGTATGCCCTTAGCTTTAGTCCATTTTGATGTACTTTTGACATTTAGTGTAAATAAATAAAGTACGTGTTTGATTCATGTTGTTTGGTATAATTCTGTGTAATACCCTAAAACTGGACACTTATAGAAACTTGTGTTAGTTTTAAATGATCACAGCCATTGGACAAGTCTGGGGAGATTTATCCTGCCAAGGTTGATACTGATGTGCCACCAAGTGTTGGGATGGCTTGTTTTGGCCATCAGGGTAAGACCCAAGGCACATGCAGTATGGGATTGCTTGAACCCTTGAACCGGACCAGATTTCCAGTATTGCCCTAGACCTTAGAGACAAAAGGGCAAAACTGGAAAGTTACACCTGACCCCTGGACTCGATTATGACACATCACTAGGTGTCGGATCGGGCTGTCTTTGATATGTCAATTAGTGAGATCCTTAGTGGGGGTCAAAACCTGGACATGTTGGGGCAGTCTAAGAATTCATCTGAGTGAGTTATCATAGTGACAGGATTAGCCCCTTTGCCTGACAATGGTAATGATCGGGAATGCACTCTCTCTGATGGAAACCAAACTGCCGGCAGTTGATTTCAATCGTTGGAATTTTGTTTTGCAAAATTAATATATATATACATATATATGTATATGTACAGTTTCAAAAGATTTGCAAAAGGTTTTAATTCCCAGGATCCATGTGAGTAGAGAGTGCGACACTGTTCCTTGCAGCCAAGGGAGAGGTCTTCTCTTGTCGGGCAGTGCTTGATCATTAAGGGCTGAGAGGTTAAGTATAAGACCATTTAGGATAATACCTGATGGGCTAATCTTGCATCTGCCCACAATCCCTGGGTTTTTATAAGATGGCTTGGCCCAGGGACCACTTAATGTAAGTGTTGGGCCCATAGGTTCCATGTGATGGGCTCAAGGGGGTCACTGAGTTTTTCAATGAATTCGGCTGGGCCTTGTAATAAAGGCTGGGCCGAACCCATGTGGCTGGTGTGTAGATCAATGTTTGGGTCCCACGCCATACAAAGAAGCCCAACTGGGCAGCAGATTGGAAACTAGTTAAACATTGAACACTTAATAACCACCTATTCATGGGGCGAATCTGAGATTAATGTTAGTAAAAGGATTGGGCCTTTAACCTTATCCACTCTAGGAGACCAAATTCAAATTAGATTTGAATCTGGCAACCTCCTGATAAGATCAGGAGTAAGCTAACTTAATCTGCAGATAAGGTTAAGATTATCCCCTATCCAAATACTAATTTGGATTGGGATAACTCCCAATTAGGAGGTTTTTTAATCAAGAAGAAAGAGGAGAAACCCTAAGAGATATATCAGATTTCAAACCAGGGGTGGTATGCATTATATACCTTTGCGAATTGAGATTTGATCACACACAGACTCCAGAGAGAAGAGAAATAGTTCAGCCCTCTTCGACCCTGGAGTTCTCCTCCAGCCGCCGCCATTCCGTCTTGCAAGATTGGATCTTTGCAGCAATAGGAAGTCAAGAAATCAGTTCTTGACATCAGTCTTGCAGAAAAGACTAAAAAGGATTTGATGTTCAGAGTTTCCAGAGGATTCTTGCGAAGGATCCAGTGTGTAGGATGCACCCTGTTGGTTCCGTTCCATCCACAACTGTGTCATCTTCAGTAGGAGCGGATCTTGGTTTCTTCTTTGGGCGTGAACACCAACTTTGGGAGATATTGCTTCTCCGGATCAGGTATATTCCTCCCTTTTGCTTTTGGTTCAGATCTGGTTCGATTATGGTTCAAGTAGAATCCTTGAATATTGTATTCTAAATTTAGGGAATATGATTCCCAGTTGGGAGAAGGTAGGAAAATTTTTGAAATTTGCCCACCCATTCCGCACCCTTCATGGCGTCCATTAGATGGATCCTACCATTCTTTCAATGGTGTAAATGGATCTTGGGGTGTGTTTGGAAAAGGCTTATGACTTGGTGGAGCGGTCATTCTTATTGAAAGTTATGTCCAATTTTGGGTTTGGGACTCAATGGTGTAAATGGATCTTGGGGTGTGTTTGGAACGTTCATTATTCTGTGCTAGTAAATGGGACAGTGGTGGGCTTCTTTCCGGCTGCTAGGGGAATAAGACAGGGTAACCCCCTTTCTCCTTTCCTATTTACTTTTGTTGCTGATGTTCTAGGGAGGTTGATTCATAGAGCAGATTCTAGGGGACTTATTAGAGGTTGGAGAATAGGGAGGGAGGATATTCCCCTTACCCACTTATAGTTTGTAGATGATACAATCCTGTTTTGTGAGGGTGGGAACCTGAATTATATCAGGAATTTGAAGTTGGCAATACAACTTTTTGAACAAATGCCCAACTTAAAGGTGAATTTTGAAAAAAGTTGTGTTGTGGGTGTGAACTTGGAGGAGGGTGAGATCAGGGAAAGTGTAGAAATTCTGGTGGGTTGTGAAGTCTCAAGTTGGCCATTGAATTATCTAGGGATGCCTTTGGGTGATAACCCAAAGAAGGAGAGCTTTTTGGACTTCGGTGGTGGAATGATTCGAAAAAAGACTTGCCTCTTGGAAGAAGAATTATCTCTCCCTTGGTGGGAGGATTACACTGATTAAGGCTACTCTAGCTAATCCGCCCATTTACTTCCTCTTAGTGTTCAAAATTCCTACAAGGGTTTCTAACAGGTTGGAGAAGATGATGAGAGATTTCCTTTGGGAGCTGGGAGAAAATAAAAGAGACCATAGGGTGAGCTGGGAGGTGGTTATTGGAAGTAAAATCCTTGGTGGATTGGGGCTTGGGAACATTAGGAAAAGGAATGTGGCTCTTTTGGGGAAATGGTTATGGAGGCTCCCAATAGAAATGGAGACTATGGGCTAGAATTGTGGTGAGCATACATGGGATGGAGCAGAATGGATGGGATGCAGGGATCCGAGCAAGGACCACAAGTACGTCACCATGGAAAGCCATTCACGACTTGCTTTCTTCTTTCTCCCCTCTCATCAGGTATGATCTAAACTCTGGTACTTCCATAAAATTCAGGGAACAAACTTGGGGGGGGGGGGGGAATGCCCCTCTTAAGGATTTGTTTCCTTCTGTGTATGCCCTCTCTGATCTAAAAAATGAGCTAGTTTCTTCTTTTGTTACCCCTTTGCCTTCCTCTTCTGGGTTTGGTTGGAATTTGGTTTTGAGAAGAACTGTGAGAGATACCGACTTTAGCTGTATCTTGAGCCTCTTAGGTATCCTTGATAATGTTTTCTTGGACCCTTCTAAGTTAGATTCTAGAATTTGGACCCCCACCACCACTTGCTCCTTTTCTTGTGCCTCTTTCTTCAAAGTCCTAAGTTAGCTTCCTAGTCCTGTTGGCCTTCCCTTCCTGGTTAAGGAAGTTTGGTGCAGACCTATTCTCCCTAGAGTCGGTAGTTTTTGTTGGGAATCCTATTTGGAAAGAATCAACACTAGTGATTTGCTCCAAAAGAAAAGACCCAAGACTTGTTTATCCCCTTACTGGTGTGTTCTTTGTAAAGCGGAGGGGGAGGCTGGTTTTCACCTACTGGTGACTTGCCAGTTTGCTAAGTCCATTTGGGGGTGGGCTCTTTCCCTTTTTGGGTCTAGCTGGAATCCTGCCTCAAATTTGCAAAGTCTCTTTTCCCCTTCTTTCTTCAGGTGCCGTTGGAAAAGGGGGAGGACCATGTGGAGATGTTTGAGGGCTGCAGTTTGTTGGGCCCTATGGGAGGAAGGGAACTCCAGAATCTTTTCTGAGGTAGGAAAAAGTATTGAAGAACTGAGAGATTTGATTCACATAAGGGTTGTTCAATGGTTGAAATCTTCTGAGATGTTTATAGATTTCATAGTGGATGATTTGTTGAGGAAGTGGGGTGAGATTGCTAGCTGCACCCAGTCCAAAGCAATCTTGTGTGTGTCCTGGACTCCCCCTCCGGCTGGCTTCTTAAAACTGAACTTCGATGGAAGCAGTCGGGGGAACCCTGGACAATCGGGGATTGGAGGTTTGTTTAGGGATGAGAATGGGCTTATCTCTGCCATGTTCTCCGGCCCAATTGGAGTGGGTGACTCTCTCAGGGCTGAAATACTTGCAGTGTTGGAAGGAGTTCAAAGAGCCAAGGAAATGAATATAAGAAGACTCTGCATTGAAGGGGATTCAGAGGTGGTGGTAGGATGGCTGAATAAAGAAAATAGTAGTTTATGGATGTACAGTAATGAGAAGAGAAAGTTTAGATGGTTGGTTCAGGAGATGGAAGTTAAGGTTAGCTGGGTGAATAGGTCAGCTAACTCCTTTGCCTATGAATTAGCTAAGCAAGGAGTTGTGAGGGAATCAATGTTTTGGGCACAATTGTAATTTTTTCCTTTTTGTTCTTTGGAGTGTTTGCTCCCTTTGGAAGATAAGAAAGTTTATCTTCCTCTCTGTAATTTTTCTGTGATTAAGTAATGAAATGCTGTTCTTGATAAAAAAAAAGTTTTCATCAATTCTCATATGATGACCTTTGAAGAAACTGGGTAGTAGTAGCGAGGTGTTCTTCCATTAAAAATAAGACAGTTACAAATCTGTAGAGAAAGCGGGAGGGGAGGAGATGGAGGAGGAGAAGAACTTCGTGGAGGCAAGTTGATGGAGGAAGTATCTCAAGGTGGAGGTGAAGAACTTTCTGTTGGAAGAACTAAGAATCAGAGGGCAGATTAGCTTGAAAATCAGGGAAGCTAAGCTGGCCACGGTGATGTTGGTAGGACTGAATGTGGTAGAGTGGCTCACAAATTTTGTAGCTGCAGCGAGTACAAAAGGAAAGGATAGGTGCTGGAAAGAATTCCTGACAGAGATGGGAAGGAGGTATGTGGTGGAATGCAGGAAAAATAAAAAAAGATTCTTCATAACTCTCTCAGAGCATTTTAATAGTACCAGGAAGCAAATGGTCTTCTTCCCGGAAGGAAGAAAGAGCCAGGGGTGGACTGAAATAGTCAAAGCTCTGAGAGAATTTATGTCTAGAATGAAAATGAAAAAGGAAAAAGGCTTGGAAAAGAAGATAAGAAAGGATCTCTCGAAGACAGAAGTGGACCTGGAACCCCCCAACCAATTGGCACCTACTGTGATGCAAGACGGAAATAGAGCGGCAATTTTGTTATCGGCAGATAAAGGAGAGTGGTCCAGTAAACTGGTTGTTGAAGTTGATAAACCAGGGAGAAGCTGGGAGGAGGTTGCTGTATTGGTGACAAAACAGTTGAGGATGAAGACCATATATGTACTAACGCCTTTTGATGGGTGCAAAGTTCTGCTTGATCCTCTAGATAACAAGCTAGAAGTTGAGGCTGTATGCCTGCAAGATAAGTTGGGCTCGGTGAATATATTCAGGTGGTCTCCTTCATCAAACTCGAAGGAGTTCTCAGTAATGGATGGAGTAAAGGTGCGTGTGGTTGGTCTACCCTTCCATCTTTGGAAGTCTGAAGTAGTAGAAGCCATCGCAGCACTGTGTGGAGCAAGGCTGGCTGGTGTCTTCTGGGGAGAACTCAGATCTGTAGCAATCCTACTGAATGGGGTCAAGCCTGAGGAGATTCCCAGGAAAGTGGATCTGAGAGACGAAGGAGCTTTCATGGCGATTTGGTTGACTTCCACCATTGAAGCTGAAATGTGGAGGGATGCTCGAAGGGAGGAAGATGGTAAGGCTGAAGAAGAAACCTTACGTGGCAGCAAGGGGTTGGCAAACCTGCAAGGAAGAGAAAATTACACAGAAAAGGCCAAACAAGCTTTTGGGAATTCAAAAGCCTTGCCGAAGTTGGAAAGTCACAGACGTGCTCAACAAGGCTTTAGCTGGGTTTCTGACAGATCATTTGCACAGGTTGTCATAGATGGCATTAAAACTAATTCCTTAAACACACTTGTTCGGCTGGGAAAAGGTGATAAGGGGGCTGCAAATTCTTTTGAATCGAAGTCAAAAGACAAGTGGGAAGTTGAAACGTTGGGTCATTTAAAATTACTTAGGGCCGAACCTCTATCCAATTCGGGCCAGGTAATAGTGAGTGGGCCTTATCAAATAGGTCGTCTATAGATGGTAAACACCATCTATCATCTTCTTCGTTGAGCTCAACAGGCCGTAAGTCACGAAGAGCAACCTCAACCATTGCTGGAACCTCCTCTTTACAATGGGTTGTGTCAGAGACAGCCACCCGGAGATCACCAGAAAAATGCAAGCTGAGGTGCATCAGGCAGAGTGAATCAGAGGACGATTCCAGCAATATTGATTCAGACGTTATAGTCTATTTAGGGAGCATCGACCTGAACAGTTCGAGCAATGTCTTTGATGAAGAGAGCTTGGGTACGGAGGTGCTTTTTTAAGAGAACAAGCAAGAAGATGACTCACAAATAGGTGAGGAAGATGACGTGAACTTTCTGGTTCGGTTGACAAAGGATGTGGTTCAGGTACGACCTGCATTCGCATGGGAGGTTAATCCAATAGTACATGAAGAACAGGATACGAGGTCGGTAGGGAAAAATTCTAACACTTCGAACTATAATGGGATACCAGAAGAAGGGCAGCACGGGAAGAATAGTTCTACTGTTAAAGTAGACAGGGTATTGAATCCAACTGTAGATTCCCTAAGGCAAGCTCAATCACAGGGAACAGTTTTAGGCCTACCTCCTTATGTGAGTCCCCCTCCCTTGTTTGCTGATCCTTCGGTCCCCAACAACAAAGCTATGGTTGTCCATTCGGTTTTGGTTACTAATGTGCCTTCTGTGCTTGAAACAGATATTCCTGCATCCCGGGCGGAAGTTTCAATTGGGGGGAAGAGAAGAGGGAATAACAACTTTGAGAGTGAACTGAGAGAGGGAGAAGGGACACCTAGAGAGAGACAGGAGTAGGAATTAGAGAGAATTTGTGCTTTGTTGGAGGAGTATAAGGAGAAGGAGGAATTAGATCAAAGGGAGAGAGCAGCAACTTCTCAAGAGAAGGAATACAACAGAAGCTCCAACTTGGGGGGAGAGGTGGCTGAAGCTAATGCATTATCTAGGAAGAATGAGGGGAATAGTAAAAGGAGAAAGAAAAAAAGATTAGAAGTGGAAAGGTTAATCTCAAATATTGAGGGTGATATTGAATTCAGTAGGAGAGGGGAGAGAAGAAAGATTTTGCTATAAGGTGGAGTCTCTTGGGAAGGGTGTCTGAAAGGAGTGTTCAGTGAATATCATCAACTGGAATGTGAGAGGATTGGGAAGTGAAAGAAAGAGAAGGGCAATTAAAGGCTTACTAAGAAGAGAGAAACCGGATATAGTGTTGATACAAGAAACCAAATTGGCAGAATTGGATAGAAGGTGGGTCAGAAGTGTGTGGAAATCAAGAGGAGTTTGTTGGACTTTGGCTCCTTCTTGTGGAGCCTCTGGAGGTTTAGTAACATTATGGAGGGAGGATGTTGTAGAATCAATGGAGGAGCTAATAGGGCGATATTCTATGTCCTTGAAGGTGAGGAATGTGGGGGATGGCTTTACCTGGGTTCTAACCAATGTCTATGGGCCCAATACATATAGAGAGAGGAATGAGATGTGGGAAGAATTGTATGGCATTCGAGGTTTATGGGAGTGCTCTTGGCATCTTGGGGGGATTTCAATGTAATTAGGTTTTGTAATGAATCAAACAATCCCCAAAGAACAGTCACAACCAGTATGAGAAAGTTTAATGAATTCATTAATATTTGTGGGTTAAAGTCGTTACCCCTCTCACAAGCCAATTTTACTTGGTCTAGTTTCCAAGAAAACCCTCTTTGTTCGAAATTAGACAGATTCCTCTTTAATGAAGAGTGGGAGAACCATTGGAGGAACCTGGTGACTAGAGCCTCACCTAGAGTCACTTTTGATCACTACCCTATCCAGTTAAGTCCTAAAACACTATCCTTTGGTCCATGGCTGTTTAGATTTGAGAATATGTGGTTGACTCACCTGGATTTTGTGCACTTGATTGGGGAGTGGTGGAGAGAGGGGGTAAGAGGGGTGAAGTGGAAGGGAGTGAGATTCCACAAAAAGCTGAAAAGTTAGAGATCCAAAATCAAGGAATGGAACATGGAACACTTTGGGAGGATAGAGGAGCAAAAAAGTAATTTAGTGTCTAGGATTGAGGAATCAGATTCCAAAGAAGCTCAAAGGATAATGAGTGAACAAGAAAGGACTTTGAGAAGAAATTTAAAGAAGGATTTGGAAGAGGTTCTTCTGAGAGAGGAAATTTCCTGGAGGCAAAAGTCAAGACATAGATGGATCAAGGAAGGGGATGGAAATACAAAATTCTTCCATGCGTTGGCTTATGGGAGGAGAAGGAAAAATTTTGTGGCCAAGTTAGAGGTAAATGGGGAGGAAGTCACAAATCAAGATGAGATAGCAAGGATGTTTGTGGATCACTTCAAATCAGTCTATAGAAAACCATTGAATAATAGGCCAATATTGGATGATTTGGAGTATAATAGGCCAATATTTGAAGAACACGTAAATTGGTTAGAGAGGGATTTCAATGAAGAAGAGATCAGACAGGCAATATTCTCAATGGATAGATCCAAAGCACCTGGCCTAGATGGCTTCACAATGGCTTTTTATAAGGACTGTCGGGATGTGGTAAAAGAAGATCTTATTGGGGTGTTTCAGGAATTTGCAGACAAAAAAGGGTAAGCCCTAGAGTGGATGCCACTTTCTTAGCCCTAACCCCAAAAAAGATAGATGCGAAGGACCCTAAGGAGTACATGCCAATTAATCTGGATACAAGCATCTATAAAATTCTGGCTAAAGTGTTGTCATTAAGAATTCAAGTAGTACTACCCTCCATCATTAGTCAAGCACAAGGTGCTTTCGTGCAGGGAAGGCAAATAACAGATCAGATCCTAATAGCAAATGAGTGTGTGGAGGACATGAGAAAGTCGGGGAATCAAGGTTTTGTATGTAAGTTAGTCTTAGAGAAGGCTTATGATCTTGTGGATTGGAGTTTTTTACTAGAGGTCATTGGGTGCTGTGGTTTTGTAGATAGATGGTGCAACTAGGTAAAGGGTTGTATTAGCTCCTGTCATTATTCAGTCTTGGTGAATGGGGTGGTTAAAGATTTTCTCCTTGCTTGTAGAGGCCTCAGACATGGTGACCCACTCTCCCCATTTCTTTTCACCTTAGTTGCAGATGTCTTTAGTAAATTAATCTCTAAGGCAGATAGGGAAGAGGAAGTGAGTGGCTGGAAGATAGGAAGGAACAATATTAGGGTAACCCACCTATAGTTTGTTGATGATATCATAATATTCTGTGAAGGGGGTGACATGCAAAAAGTGAGGAATCTCAGAGCATTAATACAACACTTTGAGGAGGTATCAAATTTGAGAATAAACTTGGAGAAGAGTTGTGCAGTAGGTGTTAACATGAATGAGGTGTTGAGCAAGAGCAAGAGCAAGTGAGAGACAAGATGAGAGAAGAGAGGGAGAGAGGAGAGGAGAGCTGAGAGGACTGAAAGCTCCTATTGAACTTAGAGGGCGAAAGAATGATCTATTATTATTTATACTAGTATAGCCGAACAATGTAATCAAAGAGGAAATTACATCAGCACCCTTATGGTACTAAACCTGAATACATAAACATAAACAACTGACAACACTCCCCCTCAAGTTGGAGCATAGATATCAATCATGCCCAACTTGTCACAAAGATCATGATGTTTGGAAAGGTTTAAACCCTTTGTAAAGATGTCTGCAAGCTGGTTCTCAGAAGTGACATAGGGGGTACACACTTCGCCTGTGATAACTTTCTCTCTGATAAAATGCTTGTCAACTTCGATGTGTTTTGTTCTATCATGTAGCACCGGATTGGCAGCAATGCTTATAGCTGCTTTGTTATCACAAAATAGAGTTATAGGTTTGGTCACTGGGAAACCCAACTCCCCCAACAAATTCTTTATCCACATGCCTTCAGCAACCCCGTGGGCCATAGCACAATATTCAGCTTCAGCACTGGATCTAGCTACAACATTTTGCTTTTTACTTCTCCATGTAACAAGGTTCTCTCCTATGAAGGTGCAGTAGCCACTAGTAGACTTTCTGTCACTTTGGGATCCAGCCCAATCTTCATCTGTATAAACTTCAACTTTCAAATGTCCATGCTTTTGAAACAACAAACTAGTACCCGGATACTTCTTCAAATATCGGAGGATTCTCTCTGCTGCTTCAAGATGAGAAGATCTAGGAGCATGCATGAATTGACCGAGGACACCAACAACATATGCAATGTCTGGGCGAGTCATAGAAAGGTATAACAATCTCCCTACAAGCCTCTGAAACTGTTTCACATCCTTGAGTGATTCACCACAGTTGTCACCTAATTTATGGTTGGGGTCGATGGGAGAGTCAACTGGCTTCACCTCCATCTTTCCAGTGTCCTGAAGTAAATCTAAGACGTATTTCCTTTGAGAAATGAAGATACTCTTCTTTGATCGGGCAACTTCAATTCCAAGGAAGTATCTGGCAGGTCCTAGATCCTTCACTTCAAAGTGAGTTACAAGTAAAAATTTCAATTTCTGAATTTCATCCTCCCAATCACCAGTAACAATTATGTCATCCACATAAACAAATAGAGCAACAATTTTACCTTCTCCTTTTTTCACGAATAGTGTGTGATCTGACTGACATTGCCTGTATCCTTTCTGCTGAACTGCCACATGGAATCTACTGAACCAAGCTCTTGGTGATTGTTTCAGCCCGTATAAGGACTTCTTCAACTTGCACACTTTCTGTTCATTGCCTTGGGCTAGAAACCCAGGAGGTTGAATCATGTACAATTCCTCTTCAAGGTCAAGAATGCATTCTTGATGTCTAGTTGGTGTAAAACCCAATCCAGATTGGCTGCAAGAGAGAAAAGGACTCTAATGGAATTCATCTTGGCAATGGGGGCAAAAGTTTCAACATAATCAACTCCATACACTTGAGTAAATCCCTTTGCCACTAAGCGAGCTTTATACCTTTCCACTGTTCCATCAGCCTTATGCTTGACTGTGAACACCCATTTACATCCAACTGGAACCTTTCCCTTGGGAAGATCAACAAGTTCCCATGTGTCATTTTTGTGAAGGGCATTAACTTCTTCCCTCATGGCATTTGTTCATTCAGGAACTGAAAGAGCTTCTGCCACATTCTTAGGGATAGGGACACTGTCAATAGAGGTAAGGAAGGCACGGAAAGAGGGTGAAATGTTCTCATAGGAGACAAAGTTGGAAATGGGATGTTTTGTGGTGCACAATCTGACCCCCTTCCTGTGAGCAATAGGACGGTCAAGATCATTAGCAGTAGAGGAATCATTTTCAATAGATTCAAGGACATCATTGGGAGCTAAAATACCTGAGTGAGTATGATCCTCCCTTGAGGAGTCTGGTGGCACTGGAGGTACAGCTTCCGGATTCTCTACAGCTATTGGATTTGGCTGGCCTTTGCGACGACGAGAAAAAACACGAAAAGGTGGAGGGTCAGGGAGAGAGGGAAGCCGAACTTTCTCCTCATGTCTACACTCCCCCTGAGGAGAAACATGATAGAAAGGCTCATCTTCAAAGAAAGAAACATCCATGGAGACATAGAATTTATGAGAAGCAGGATCAAAAACACGGTAGTTCTTTTGAGTGAAGGAGTAACCAAGAAATATGCAAGGTATAGCACGAGAGTCCAATTTCCCACGGGTGGGAGATAGATTTTGGACAAAACACCGACAACCAAAGACACGAGGAGGAATAGAAAGAAGGGGAGCCTTAGGAAAGAGAAGTTGATGTGGGGCTTTGTACTCTAACCGACGAGAGGGCATACGATTTATAAGGTAAGTGGAGCAAAGAACAACTTCAAGCCAAAACCGTTTGGGAACATTCATATGAAGTAGTAAACCTCGAGCCACTTCAAGGAGATGTCGGTTCTTCCGTTCGGCCACACCATTTTGTTGTGGTGTGCGGGCACAAGAGCTACGGTGAAGGGAACCATGCGAAGACCATCCGCTGGAAATCTTGAATGATTTTTGGTACTTCTTCCCTGGTTCGCATCGGGTATACCCATGTAAATCTAGAATAATCATCAATGAGGGTAATGAAATACTTGTAGCCACTCTCAGATGGTAAAGTAACAGGGCCCAACACATCATAATGAACAATGTGAAATGGAGATTCAGATTTACTATGTCTTTGAAGAAAATGAGTTCTACAATGTTTACTCAACTGACACGTTTGACAAGAAAAGTCAGAGATAGACATTGACTTAAATAGTTCTAGGAATACAACTTCAAAGACTCAAAAGACAAATGACCAAGACGACAATGCCATAAATAGACTTTTTCTTACAGGATTGACTCATAGACTCTGTAACATGAAGACTAGCCTTATTCTCCAGCATGTAAAGTCCATCAGCCATATGACCCCTACCAATCGTCCTCATCGAGGCCAGATCCTGAATCACACAATGAGAAGGGAAAAAAGTCACTGAGCAATTTAAGGAATTAGTAACACTACTAACAGAGAACAGATTAATGGGAAAGTTTGGAACATGAAGAATATCAGAGAGGGTAAGGCCAAGAGGAAGAGAGAGAGTTCCTTGACCAGCTATGGAAGAGTATGATCCATCGGCTAGTTTCACCTTGTCTCTTCCAGAAAGAGGGTGATGGGTTTGAAAGTAAGAGGACATACCAGTCATATGTTTTGATATTCCAGAATCAATGAGCCATGGAGAGTTATGGGTGTGAGAAGCAACATGGAAAGCAGTGGCAGGGTTACCTGACATAGATGCAAATGAGGTTGAGGGAGGAGTATCCATCTGACGAGTTGCTCTACCATAGAGCTCTAAATGGTCACGAAAGGAATTCATAATGTCCTCCCTCGGGTCAGGTCCAGTGAGATGTGTCTGAGTCACAGTAGATATGGTAGGCTGATGCTCTCGAGTAGCCATGTTGGCCATGTGATGCTTCTTTGTATTTTGCTGCCCGTACTTCTTATTCACCTCTGAACTTTGCTTCTTAGTCAGATCTTGAGCCCATTTTGGTTTCCCATGAAGATCCCAACATGTATCTTTGGTGTGTCGGGGTTTTTGGCAATGAGTGCACCACAATTTTTCCTTATCTTCTGTTTTTTTTCTGGAGATCTCCTTTCCGGGAAGAAGATCCCCCACCAGTAGATACACCCCCTTTTGCAACTAACACAACAGCATCTCCACCAGGGTTGTTCATCAAATTTCTCCTGCTTTCTTCAGATTGTACAAGAGCATAGACTTCCTGAACAGAAGGGAGATCCTTAGAGCTGAGAATCTGAACTCTGATAGATTCATACATAGGATTCAGACCATGTAAGAATGCAAACACCCTTTGCTGGGAGACAATCTGTTTGTACTTCTTAGCACTCTCATCACACTTCCAATCCACACTCTGGTAGTGATCCAACTCCTTCCAGGCAGATGTTAAGTTAGAGTAATAGACCGATAAACACCTCTCCCCATGTCTACAAGTAGAAGATGCTGCCTGCTGTTGATAAATTTTGGCATAGTGTCTCAATTCTGAATATGTAGACTTTGCTTGTTCCCAGATTTCATTCGCAGTTTCAGCCCACATGAAATTCTTCCTGATTTGAGGCTGCATGGAAACCAAGAGCCAGGACATAACAATATTGTTCTCCTGATTCCATCTGTCATATTCAGCACTCCCGCAGGATGGTTCTTTTATCCTCCCATAATGTAGCCTATCTTCCCTCTTGCAGTGATGTATAATTTGATCCCTCTTGACCATTCTAGGTAATTTAATCCATCAAGAGGAACAACAACCATAGGGAATGATAGGTCACCACCCCCACTCATTCCATTCAGCATTGTGGAGATTCCAGATGTGGCTGAATCTTCACTATTCATGATTTCAGGTTTAAGAACACACAACACCCAAGGCACACTGCTTCACAGAGCTACTACAGAAAAAAGGGATCTTATGTCCTTCAATCCACAAAAGAAGAAACACTTGCTATTTCAGCATACAACTAGGTACTTCTGACCTGCAGTTTCACAAAGAGCCAAGAACAAGCACTGTTGCTACAGCACTTGGACTAGTCTGTATGACCTACAATTTTTGTAGGAATCCAATGAACAAACATACAAACACTGCAATGCAGTACATAACCAGGTTTGTATGACCTACGGTTTTACAGTTTTCATACAACTCCTTAGTAGAAAGAAAGACACAAGGTGATAGTTCACCATACACCTAATCGGCTGACACCAACTTCAGGGTAGCCGAACAGTCACTGAGATCAGTAATGTAGCCGAACAGCAAGAACAGTCAAGGAAGAAAAAACTTCAGTCCATCAACAATGTAGCCGAATAGTAGTGACACAAGATGAGAACACCACATTCGGATTGTTAGGGCATCAATAGTCCATCGAAGGGTCCAAGAAGAAAAAACAACAAAAAAACTTGAATACCAGGGCACCCGAACAGCAGATGGACAGTACCTTCTTGAACGCCAGCCTCTCTGCAAACCAGAACCTCCTCTTCGTACATCAGGTGACAGCCTCTCTACAGCCGAGCAATCGATGAAAACAACATATGGGCTGGAATACGAAAAGACTTTGTACCATAACTCTTTTATGCGCTAGGAAGCTGAACAGTCAGGCCGACACCTTCTTCCTTCTTGAAGTCGAGCATCAGGGATACAACTTCTAGGAGATGAAGAGGCAACCTACTCGGCATTGGAGAATGGCCTCAACTAATTTGTTTTCAGGCCTGGACGAACTTGCTCTGATACCATGTTGAGCAAGAGCAAGAGCAAGTGAGAGACAAGTGGAGAGAAGAGAGGGAGAGAAGAGAGGAGAGCCGAGAGGACTGAAAGCCCCTATTGAGCTTAGAGGGCGAAAGAATGATCTATTATCATTTATACTAGTACAGCCGAACAATGTAATCAAAGAGGAAATTACATCAGTACCCTTATGGTACTAAACTTGAATACATAAACATAAACAACTGACAATTGGGATTATCTAGTTTGTGGCTGATTGTTTAGGTTGTTTCATCGCTACTTGGCCATTGTAGCACTTAGGTCTCCCTCTAGGGGCTAACCCAAAAGAGAGTAGATTCTGGACCCTAGTGTTGGAAAAGTTTGAGAAAAGATTAACTGCTTGGAAAAAGAACTATATCTCTATAGGGGGTAGAGTGACTTTATTGAGAGCTACCCTAGCAAACCTACCAGTCTATTTCCTCTCCATTTTCAGGATTCCTAATAGGGAAGCTAAGAAGTTGGAGAGATTAATGAGAAATTTCCTTTGGGAGCCAGGGAAGGAAAAGAAAGACCACCTAATTAACTGGGAAATAATTTGTAGAAGTAAAGAGGAAGGTGGTTTGGGACTAGGAAGGTTAACTCTCAAGAATAAAGCTCTCTTAGGAAAGTGGTCGTGGAGATGGCCTAGAGAAAGGGAGAGGTTATGGCACGATATAGCTAGCATACATGGTAGATTGGAAAATGGATGGGATGCGGGTGTATCACGTCAAGCTACGTTGGCTTCCCCATGGAAAGCAATCTAGAGTATCCTCCCTCAGTTTCTCAACTTTGTCAGGTATGATGTCAATTCTGGTACCTCTGTTCTATTCTATTTTCCTTTACAAGGAAAAAGCTCTATCATTTTCTCCTTTCTCCTATTTCACCCCCCTCCTTAAGTTGGGACTTTGGCTTTCGGAGAGGCTTGAAGGATGATGAACTTAACAGTGTTTCAGATCTGTTGTCCCTTCTTGGCCGTGTCTTTTTGGACCCCCTTAGTTTGGATGTGAGGTTATGGTCCCCTCACCCAAAAGGTTACTTCACCTGTGCTTCCTTTTTTAAATCCTTTTGCTCTTCCCAGGGATAGTGGGGCTTTCCAATCAAGGAGATTTGGCCTAGACCGGTTCCATCTAAAGTTATTATTTTCTACTGGGAGGTGTTTTATAGAAAGATTAATACCTTGGACTGCTTGTAGAGGAAAAGATCTTCTTTGTGTTTGTCCCCTAACTAGTGTGTACTTTGCAGGGCTAGTGGTGAGAATTGCTCTCACTTATTTGTATCTTGTTCTTTTTCTGGTTCTATTTGGAGTTGGGTTTTCTCTTTGTTTGGATGCAAGTGGAATCTGTCCACAAATTTAAGTCAGCTATTTGACCCTTCCTTTTTTGAGTGGCCTACAGAAAAAGGAAAAATAAGGTGGAGATGTATTAGAGCAGCCGCCCTGTGGACAATCTGAACTAGGGCCATTCATTGGTTAAGAACTATGGACTTATTTCATACACTCTCCTTTGATGATTTTTGGAGAAATTGGATAGTAGTGGCTAACAACCATGCAAGGAAGGACAGGAAATTTGTAGTGTGGATGCCTCCACCTGAAGGATGGGTAAAGCTGAATTTTGATGGAAGTAGCCAAGGAAAACTAGGCCCATCGGGGATAGGAGGGGTGCTAAGAGATAATGAAAGCAAAATATTAGCATTGTTTTCAGGCCCCGTGGGAATAGGAGACTCCAATAGAGCTGAGATGTTAGCGGCGGTACAAGGTATTCAGATTGCAGAACAATTAGGAGTTCAACACTTGGTAGTTGAAGGGGACTATGAGATTGTTGTGGGATGGCTCAAAGAACCAGTTTCAGCTATGTGGTGACATAGAGATTAAGGAAAGTCAACTGGATCACAAGAAACATGACTATTACCTTTCTTTGGGTGGGAAGATCAGCAAATTCCTTAGTGGATGGGTTAGTGAAGCAAGGGGCTTCAAGGGAACATTTATTTTGGTTTGCTTTGTAATTCTAGTTTTGGTTAATTCTGGTCAATTTTGTTTTAATTTGATGTAAGACTTGTTAGAAGAGG
Organism: Nelumbo lutea; assembly: GCF_056320005.1. Classification (NCBI taxonomy): domain Eukaryota; kingdom Viridiplantae; phylum Streptophyta; class Magnoliopsida; order Proteales; family Nelumbonaceae; genus Nelumbo; species Nelumbo lutea. The sequence continues at coordinate 102,404,830 of NC_142684.1, forward strand.
TAACAACTTGTGCCTCTTCTTGGGTCTACTATATTCTCATATTTTTGATTTAATAAATTATACTCATTCATGAAAAAAAAAGAATAAGACATTTGCAAGATGGTCTCCCCTCTCTGAAGGCTCATTAAAGCTGAACTCAATGGAAGTAGCTTGGGCAATCCAGGGTTATCTGGAATAGGGGTGTTCTTGTTAGACAGTGTATGCCCTTAGCTCCAATCAGAATGATGTACGTTATGACATTTAATGTAAATGAATAAAGTACATATTTGATTCATGTTATTGTGGTGTATTTTTGTGTAATACCCTTAAACTGGACACATATGAGACTCGTGTTAGTTTAGAATCTTCACAGCCGTTGGATAGATCTGGGGAGATTTATCCTGTCAAGGCTGACACTGATGTGCCGCCAAGTTGGTTGGGGTGGCTTGTCTCAGCTGCTAGGGTGAGACCTGAGGTACATGCAGTGTGGGTTTTCTTGAAACCCTGAATCGGACCAGAATTCCAGTATTACATTGGACCTTGGAGATAGATGGGCAAAACTGGAATGTTACACCTGACCCCTAGACTCGATTATGATACTACACTATGTGTTGGATTGGGTTGTCTTTGATATGCCAATCAGTGAGATCCTTAGAGGGGGTCAAAACCTGGGTATGTTGGGACAATCCGAGAATTCATTTGAGTGGGTGATCATAGTGACAAGATCAACCCCTTTGTCGGATAAAGTGAATGATCGGGGATGCACTCTCTTTGATGGAAACCTAAACTACTGGCAGTTGATTTCAACTGTTGAAATTTGTTTTGTAAAATATATTTATATATAGAGATATACATATATATATATATTATGGTTTCAAAATGTTTGCAAAATGTTTTAATTCCCGGGATTCATGTGAGTAGAGAGTGCAGCACTGTACCTTGTAGCTGAGGGAGATGTCCTCTCTTGTCGGGCAGTGTTTGATCATTATGGGCTGAGAGGTTAAGTGTAAGACCATTGAGGGTAATACCTGATGGGCTAATTTTGCATCTGCCCACAGCCCTTGGGTTTTTATAAGGTGGCTTGACCCAGGGACCATTTAGTGTAAATGTTGGGCCCATTAAGAGCCCATGGTGATGGACTCAGGTGTTTACTGTTTCCTACAGTGAATTCGGCCAAGCCTTGTAACAGAGGTTGGGCTGAACCCATGTGGCTGATGTGTAGATCAATGTTTGGGTCCCACGCCATACAAGGATAGCCAACTGGGCAGTAGTTTGGAGGGTAAGTGAGCACATGGACTTAATGGGCCTAAAGCCCAATTCGAACTGGTTTAATGAGATTAATTAAAAATGGGTGGTTCTAGGATTTAGATCAGCAGATAGGAAAAGGGATTATCCCTATCCACTCAAGAGTCTAGATCCAAATAAACATTTGGATCAGGAAACTCCTAATTAGATTAGGAAGGCTGATCTTTATCTGCAGACAAGATAAGGGATTATCCTTATCTCTTAATGAGAGTCCAGATCCAAATTAAAGATTTGGATTAGGAAACTCCTAATGGGATTAGGAGAACCTCTCTTTAAGGCTATAAATAGAAGAGTAGGGCGAACTTCCAGATCATCTAACAGACTATTGAATTCTAGAGAGAGACAACACAGTTTGACTGTACTGTCTCCTCTCCTGCTCTTGCCGCCATACCGGTTTGATCTCCACCTGTGGGAGCGATCAAGAAAGGTTCTTGATATTACCTTTTGGTAGAAAAGGTAATATGAAGTCGTGCTCACTAGCCCTCCATCACATTCTTGCTGAAGAATTTGGTTCTTGCTGAAGAACCGTCCTGCTGATTTTGCTTCATCTTGCACTGTGTCATCTTCGGTGGAAGCAATCTTTGGATTTTTCCTTGGGCATGAACACCTTCATTGGAGGTTATTATTACATCGTATCAGGTATATCCCTCCACTCCCTTTTGGTTTCAGATCTGGTCCGGTTTGGTTTCAAGATTGATCATTGAAAATACATTTTTCTAACATAGGGAATGCGATTCCCACATGGGAGAGAAATTTTTGAAATTTCGCCCAACCTTCCTGTAGGGTTTGGCCATCCATATGATGGATCTCTCATCCCTTCAGTTCAGAGGAATGAGTTTGGAGAGGTGGTACTGCTCTACTCAGGTTCTTTAGGAGTTGGAGATTCTGTTAGGGAAGAACTATTAGTGCTGTACAAGGGGTGCAATTTGCAAACCAATTGGGGGTAGAACAGTTGATCATTGAAGAGGATTCCAAGGTGGTGGTGGGCTGGCTGAAAAACCCCGAGGATACTATATGATGCTATAAGAATGAAATTAAGAAATTTAATTGGCTGACAAGGAATATGTTGGTCTCTAAACAGTGGGTGGGGAGATCAGCAAATGCTTTGGTTGATGTGTTAGACAAACAAGGGGCAAATAGGGAAGAATTGTTTTGGGCTTAGCTGTGATTTATGTAATTTATTACCAGTTTACTTGTAAGCTATTGGGAGAGGCTGCAGCTCGCACCTTTCCATGGGATGTTGTATGAAATTACAATTCTAAATCAGTTTCTGAATTAATAAAATTTCTATTATTCATAAAAAAAAAACAAATAGGAAATTTGGAAAGAAAACTAGGATCAAATTAACTTTCTCTTGACTAAAACTAGACTTACTAAAAGATTCCTTCTACAACTACTAATATGGCTTAGAGAACAAAAGGTAACTTTACCAATTATAAAAAAAAGAAAAAACGAAATCAGTTTCTGAATTAATAAAATTTCTATTATTCATAAAAAAAAACAAATAGGAGATTTGGAAAGGAAACTAGGACCAAGTTAACTTTCTCCTGACTAAAACTAGACTTACTAAAAGATTCCTTCTACAACTACTAATATGGCTTAGAGAACAAAAGGTAACTTTATCAATTATCAAAAAAAAAAAAAAAAAGAGAAGTACGGACAGGCCCAATGCAGATTTCTGAATTCCATTGCAGATCTATCAACATTCAAAATGTCAATACCCCTACTCTATACACCAATGCCCGCTCGTGAATTGGCAACAATTCCGAGCTGGCACCCACCCCAACTGTACTTTGGGCCTAAAAATTCTGACCCTGGGCTGAGCCATCATTCTCCCAAAAAAATGGAAAAGTACGCTGCAGCTCACTGCAGAATTCTAAATTCCACTGCAGACTTACAAAAATTCCAAATGTCAAATACCCCCACCCTATACACCAATGCCCACCCGTGAATTGGCATCAATTCCGAGCTGGCACCTACCCCAACTGTACTTTGGGCCTAAGAATTCTGATGCTGGGCTGAACCGTCATTCTCCCAGAAAAAGGTAACTTTACTAAACAAATAAACTAAAAAATTCAACAGAAATGACACAATTAAGATTCTTTGACTGTGATCCAAAGTCAACCAATGTAAATACTTGAAGAGTGTGTGATGTCTATCAAGAGCTTGAGATAAAACACATTAGGGACTGATGTGGTCTGAGGTGCTTTTCTGCATATTGAGTATTTTCTATCATATTTTTCCCCTTTTTTTTTGGAAAAAGTACCTGTCATTGCTTATGAAAACAAAAAAATAATAACCATTTTTTGTATCCAGCGGATGTAAAATGATGTACAAAAGATATATGATTCAGCCCCAGCCCCTTGCTCAGAGCATTTTAAGTATTGGGGATTTTTGATGACCCACTAGAGTTTTTCACTGCCTCTGCTGGAGAGATATCTTGGTTCTAAGTTCTAACTCTGGACCTTTAATTTATTTTGTCTTCAAATGACTTCCATCAGCTTTGATGATCAATTTAACTGTATTCTCTTTTCTACTCCTATTTTTGTTAAAATTGCATATATTAATCATCATGTCTATCCGCCATAAGATAGTTTATTTATTTATTTATTTATTTATTTATGAGTATGCTCATACTTTTATTTTTATCTGTTCTTTGAAAAGCAGAGTCATACTCCTGGAGACAGAAAAAGATGAAAATGTTCAATGAAAAAAAAGATATTAGTAGCATATCTTGGATTGCAGGTATCCGATCTGAACCCGAATACAAGGACAGGACTCCCTCAAAAGTTTTAGACTATTCTGATCCATTTGCTGTTCCCAATTTGTTGGAAGGATTGGATTCTGTGAAGTTTGGAAGTGTAACAAATGAAATTGAAGATCTTCGTGCTCGAAAGATGCAAATGCTGTATCCCTTGTTTGCAAAGTACCCATCATTTTTTTCTTCCTATGTGGAGTCTGTTTCTCAGTCACCAAGAGTGACTGAGAAACCACAGAACATCCATTTGGCTTCTCAAGTTGTTATAGATTTGGATGCTGACTCTGTTGAAAATGATTGCCCTATAACAGAAAATAGCTATCCACTTCACAAGTCATCTAGTGGAGAAATGCATCAATATGATGATCATAGCTCCATTGTGCTGGATAAAACAGATTGTATTAACCTTCAGAATCACAACAACAATTCAATTGTTGTTATTGATTCAGATGAAGAAGATGGTGGGGATGGGATTGGGACAAGACATTCTTCAATCTCAGACTTGCCAGTAGTATCTTTATTCCAGAGCCCTTTCAATGTAAAGAATGGAACAGATCTTATTCCTCATAACAGCATATTACTTCACAAAGTTTTTCAGCCTGCACATGGAAACCATGTGCAGTTGAATGCCGGAATGGGTTTGAGTGGTCCTGTTGAAGCAAACCGGAAGGCTTCTTATCACTATGAGGAGGTTGTCTTAAGGAAGCCAGCCAATGTAAACCCAATCAGGGATCTAAGTGTAAGTCTGCTTTCCTTTCTGTTTCTAAGATTCACATCTGGAATTTACACAATGGTTGGATAATAAAATATGGAGTGTAACCTCATTTACTCAGGAACTGCCCATCCAAGTTTAAATGGGCAGAAACCATAATAGTTGCTCAGCCTACCTATCAAGACACCTGCCCATGAAGGGAAAAGGATTATCTGTTACATTGATTTAACTCGGCTAATATTCTCTAAATGCACATGAAAACAGGACCAAGATATCAAGTTAAATCAACATGATTGACTGCAGAGCAAAAGGAACTGTGTTAGTAGAGGCTGAACAACCTAAACTGTCACATCGTTTTCTCAGTCTTCTCCTCTATCCCAAATTTCATGAAGTCTCCTACCATAGTTTGCTACTTTGCTTCATCCAAGATATTTGGGATACAATGAAACAGACTGTTCTAACCTGGGTAACTTCAGGGTGGACTGTAGAGACTGCATCCTGTGCCCTATAAGCCTTATTTGCATGGTGGCAGAATTAGGGCTTGATGGTGGGTTTCTCTTTTTGTAGTTTTAACGTGCTACATGTCATGGTGCCCAGCATGTCAATCTCCAAAAAGTTATTGCACAATGGCATGGCGATGAGTAATTTTTAATTATATGTAATGACGTGTTCCATGCATGTGTGCAAGTAAAGATTAATGGGTAAAAACTAAAAATATGAAAATATTAAAGTATTTGAATTTAAAAATTAACTGATTGATTGGATTAAAAGATTAAAATCTTTGGACAACTGCTGTTTGTAAGTATTAACCTTATATAATTTATATGATATGATGATATTAAAGTACTCTGGTTTAACTTTTATGGTCTGCATGGAAACCAAGGCAAGCATTGGAATTACATAGTATAGAAGATAATTTAAATACATGGTACAATAGAACCAAAGTATTTGACTGCCTGTTGGATATGTCTTTTTTCATGATACCTTTTTTATCCTTTACTAATTTTAATTGCCTAGACTCTTTTCATAGGTATCCTTGTAAACTCAGCATACTAGAAATCCCTCCCAGCCCCTGATTTTGCTAACCCAACTGCATTCTGAATTCATCTCTATAGGGATCCACCTTAAACAAGCTTGTGGAATAGAAATACTGAAATAGCACCTCTGATCTCATTCAGCATATGAGCCAGACATCAGACTGTTATAATGACACCTCAAGAAGAGTGGTCTGGAGTGATCTAATTTCAAGATATTTTGAGCATTTTTTTAGTTGGGGTTTTGAGATGAAATTTGGTATGACAGACAGTAATGAAGATCTATGGGCGACAACCAAATAAGAGAGGAATTGGAAATGGATTAATTGCTAAAATTGGAGAATTTCAAGTTATAATGCAAAACTGAAGGACAAAAATACCTGAATCAATTTAGTTCTTTAAGAATTTAAGATGTTGAATGAACTCTTTTGATGAACAATTTGTCGGCCATTGATGGCTGTTCTGGCTTTGCAAAATTAGGAAGAAGCAGTAACCCCAAAGGAAATATGCAGAAAAATCCCTCAATATCAATAAACACACTTTTGCAACAGTACACACAAATAAATTGTCCAGGGTCAGCCACTCTTTTCTAAACTAGGAAAAATCAAAATTATGACTGTCACTCATGCAACTCATAAAGCAACTCTGGAACTATTTAACGAATAATTCTTTAATTTCAAGCATAATTGAACTAAGAAGTTTTTACTTATAAAAAAACATAATTGAACTAAGACTAGATGTTCTAAAAATCCTGACTTTTGGGAATCATAGACTGTTGAGACTAATTGAATCATGAATAATGTGTAAATTGTAGGATCCTGACTTTTGAAACTTTATGTCTATATTTATTATATATGTATGGAAAAATGGTTTTGCCCTATTGTCAGTATGCATCTACATTAAATGTACTTAATGGTTAATATAAAACAACTTACCAATTGTGCACTGCAAACCTAACATGATATAACCTACTTCATTTAAATGTCAACCATCCAAATGTCTCTTTAATCTACATATGATTGAAAATAAACTCAGTATGGTTACTAATAGGTCTTAAATAAGTGAAGTAAATGATATTTTAGATGTGAAAAGAACAGCCAGGGTTTTAGAGAGGGAAAGTGGAGAGAAGTCAAAGAAAAGTAGGAAATTCTGGGAATTTCTCATGTACAGGTTCTTTTGCTGGGTTCAGCAGAGCCCTTTTTTTCATTTCAGTAACTGAAACCAATTTTCTTAGTTGTGAAAAGAATGGAAAGTATGTAGAGAAACAGTATGCACAAATAATGCCCAGCACTCCCAACCATTTTACTATTCCTGTTATCATCCCTTTTTTGATTTTCTTTATATTACCCTCATGTTCATTATCCAGTCCCCCAGAAGAATTGGTTCTTCCTGGTGCCCTGCCTTGCCAGCATATCAGCCATACCATTCGCCATTCTTTATGACCAGACTACCATTGTATTCAGCTCCCTTGCTTCTGGTAGAGCTTTTTATTGAGTCCTGTACTCCTGTTTGCCCCTGCATTCTAGAAAGCATGTCTTAATTGCTTGGTTTTACTTGCATATCATCTCTAAATGTGCAATTTCTCTTTTCTGAATGGTATTGTTCATTTGAATACAATTGATTGATGGGGGCAAAACTGCATTAATTTCTCTTCTGTTTAGTGCACAGGCGTATGCACTTCTATTTCTTTTTTTTTGCTTTATAAAGAAAGATATGTGACAATTTGATTCAATTCATTAAAGATGATAGATGCAATTACAATATACAGGCAAAACAGTGTTTGAAGGTCGATGCTGCAAGAGAAAAAGAGGCTGATAGTGGAAGCACGGAAAGAAGAGACCTAGGTGTCTATGTTGGGGTCTCGGATGATGAAATGAGTGAAAAAAGCAATGATCAAAGTAATGTAGAAGATGATGGGTTAGGTGACATATGGAGGGAAATGACACTAGCCCTAGAATGTTCTAAGGTACTTTCTCCTTCAATGTAATTGTTCATGCAATGAGAGGAATCTTTTCAAAATCACATTTGACAAAGTTAAATCACTTGCCATAATTGTATTTATTTTTTCCATTATGGTAAGAGTATCTATCCTTTTAATTTTGCTTTCCTTCACTTTTCTTAAGGAGAAGTAATGGTTAATTGTATCAATGATAAAAATGTTAGAAATGGATGATGTATCAATGGAAAGGCCATTACCTAATCATAGTTTTCAAGGCGTCTAGATGATTCTAAGTGACACTGGGGCGAAGTGTCACCTAGGCGATAAAAGTTTTATAATATAAAATACTGACTTTTGGCTAGTTTCCAAGTTTTATATACCATTCAGCATGTATGTTAATTGAAAAAATAGCAATTCTCTTTATTAAGAACATTAAATTTCCTTTAAAAATGTGGCAAATCATCACATCTAAAAGATAAACATCTTTTACATATATTCATTTCATTATTTTAAAAAATAATACTACTATAATAAGTATTTAATAGAGAAAATTCATATTAATTAACAGCTAAAGAAGGTTATTAACTTTATATGGTAAATATTCAAGATGAAAAGTAAAATAGAAAAAAAAAACAAGGTTGGACTTTCTGTTTTATTTAATTAGAGAGAGAGAATAGAAAAAAAGAACTTTATTATTCTATTCTTTCTTTCCTTTTTCTTTCCTTTCTTTTCTTTCTTTCTTTTTCTCTTCTCAAAACCCTTTGATCTTTTAAATTTCAATAGTAAAACATTAAAACAAAGTATAATTGATATATATAGCATATAATAAAATGTATTAACACATACATTAATAAGATACAACAATATAAATAATATTATAAAAGGCACCTGCCTAGTCATTTTTGTCGCCTAGGCGGGCGCCTAGTTGCCTAGAAAGGTGCCTAGTTGCTAAAAGTCAAGGCATTTGGGTGAGGCGCCCAGCTAAGGGCGCCTAGTCGCTTAGGCAATGCCTTGACAACTATGTACCCAATAATGCTGCTACTGGGTATCCAGGGTCTTGGGAGTGGTGGATTGAATATGTGCCTTAAAATTGGAATTTTAGCACAAAGTGACCACTCTCAAACTTAGATGTGTCTTCATGATGGACACCCACCAAACAAACAAAGTTGCATATGCAGTCATCTATACAAGCTTTCTATGGCTATGAGGGCTTGACTTACATTAATAAGGACCATCAGCTATAGAATTTAAATCCCTAGAAATCCACCTCAAAACTGAATGACATGAAGTCATGAACCCAAAATAGGCCAAGTTTCCTTCAGCAAATGAGGTTTGGGGGGCGAAGCCCCCTAACCGAAGGGGCTGAGGGCTGACCACTTTCTTTCCCCTTATCTTTTCTTCCCTTCCCTTTCCTTTTCTTTTCTTTCATTTTCTCTTTTTTTTTCTTCTCTTTCTTTTTTGGTAAAGTTCAGATCTGTATATCCGTTAGTTTCAGAATACAAGACAAAGGAAAGATAGAAAGAGGAGAGGAGAGAGAAGAAGAGAGAAGAGTGAAAAGGAGAGAAGAAAGAAAGGCTGGTTCGAATTAGAGAGAAAAATCACACCTTTCTAGTTGGCCAGGTTATATTTATAGTTTTCTATATTAAACACAAATTGACTCTTGTGCCCCTACTTAAGTATGGGACACATCACTTTACTTAACATTACACCTCATACTAAACATAAACAAAAAGGCTAATATGCCCCTGTATAGTTGACACTAACACTCCCCCTCAAGCTGGTGAGTATATATTATATAACCCCATCTTGTTACATATTTAGTCCACACTTTCCGAACTCAACCCTTTGTTGAACAAATCTGCCCATTGGCTTCCTGTGTTAACATATGCTGTACTTATCACTCCACTAAGAACCTTTTCTCTCACAAAGTGACAATCAACTTCTATGTGTTTTGTTCTCATAAAAAACTGGATTAGAGATGTGGATTGCGGATTGGTTATCACAATAAAGCTTCATCGGAGTGTCAATTGAGTACTCCATCTCCTGTAGAAGATTTCTCACCCACACTAATTCAGAAGTTGTATGTGCCATGGCTCTGTATTCAGCTTTTGCACTGCTTCTTGCCACCACTATCTATTTCTTACCCTTCTATGTCACCAAGTTACCCCTAAGAAAGGTATAATAACCTGTAGTGGACCTTCTATCAAATGCAAAACCAATGCAATCATCATCGATGTATCCTTCTATTTCAAGATTTCCTCCACTATTGTATAGCAAGCCACAACCAGGAGCTCCCTTCAAATACCTTACAATCCTTAGAGCTGCATCCCAATGTAGAACCCGGGGGTTCTGCATAAACTGACTCACCACACTAATTGCAAATGAAATATTTGTTCGAGTAATGGTTAGGTAGTTTAGCTTACCCACCAACCTTCTGTACCTTATTGGATCTTCAAACTCCTCACTTGTATCACTACTCAACTTGACATTCAATTCCATGGGTGTTTCAACTGGTTTGACACCCAACAACCCTATCTCCTCCAATAGGTCAAGGACATATTTCATCTGGCACAAGTTAATACCATACTTGGATCTCATTACCTCTATCCCTAAGAAATATCTTAGTTTACCAAGGTCCTTTGTCTAGAAGTGATCATGCAAAAAGGTCTTCAACCTATCAATCCCGAACCTGTCACTGCCAGTAATAACAATATATCTACATATAACACTAACAAAATCTTCCCAGCACCAGAACCATAGCTGAATACTGAATGGTCGACCTGACATTGTTTCATGCCAAATTTCTTCACTACTTCACTATATTTTCCAAACCATGCATGAGGAGACTGTTTAAGTCCATAAATAGCTTTCTTGAGCCTACACACTTTACCATCCTCCCCCTGAGCAACAAATCCGGGTGGTTGCTCCATATACAACTCCTCAAGAAGATCACCATGCAAAAAAGCATTCTTAATATCAAGTTGAAACAAAGGTCAATCATACATAGCGGCTAGAGAGATCAAAACACGAATTGAACCAATCTTGGCAATAGGAGAGAAAGTCTTTGTGTAGTCAATGCCATATAACCATGAATAACCCTTGGCAACCAACCGAGCTTTCAACCGCTCAACACTACCATAAGGTAAATACTTGACAGTGTATGCCCACTTACATCCGACAACATGCTTACCAGGGGGAATGAGATCTCACATATGATTATGAGCTAGAGTGGAGAGTTCTTTTGTTGCTTGACGACACCTTAGAGAGATAAGGGCTTCCTGGACATCCATAGGAACAAAAACAAAAGATAACAATGAAACAAACTATCGATGGGAAGGAGAAAGGTGAGATATGGAAACATAATTAGAGATAGGATGAAGGGTACAACTACGTCTGCCTTTCCGTAGGGCAATAGGAAGGTCAAGATCAGAAACGAGGTGTGATGGTGTTGCAGAAACCACTGCCAGATCTGTTGACGGTGAAGAAGCTGGAGGAGCTGGTGCATCATGCATGTTGACACGTATACACTTGCTGGATAGGTGGCTGTTCAGCGGGAAGTGGCACCGGAGGCAAAGGCTTAGTCGTAGTTGGAACAAGTGGAATGGGGTCCATAACAGGAACTAGAAGTGGAAAGGAAGAAGAAAACTGGGATTATAACACTTGTACCCTTTCCGGGTCCTAGAATAGCCAAGGAAGATACACTTAGTAGAACGTGCATCTAATCTGTCCGGTCTAGGGCCAAGATTATGAACAAAACACACACACCCAAAAACCCTAGGAGTGAGAGGAAAAGGGGACAATGTAGGAAACAAAATAGAGAAGGGAGACTGACCATCAAGGATGAACATAGGCATTCGGTTAATAAGGAAGCAAGATGTAAGCACAACATCACTCCAAAAATGTTTGGGTACATTTATATGATGCAAAAGGGACCAAGTAGTTTCCAAAAGATGGCAACTCTTTCGTTTAGATACCCCATTTTGTTAAGGGGTGTAAGAGCAAGAGGTTTGTTGAATAATACCATGTTGTTCTAAATATTGCTGAAAGGCGAATAAAAATATTCTTGGCCATTATCAGAACGCAGGATCTTAGTATGGACACCAAATTGAGTGCGAATTTCAGCATGAAACTTTTGGAAGATAGAAAATAATTCACTCATTTCTTTTATAAGATAAAGCCATTGTCATCCTTGAATAATCATAAACAAAAATAACAAAGTACTTGTAACCATTTTGTGACACTATTTTATTTGGATCCCAAATGTTCGAATGGACCAAAGAAAAAGGACTTGACATACGGCTATCGACTCTAAGACTAAAGGGAACCCGATGACGTTTCCCATACTAACATGACTAACAATCCAAAAAGAAAGACAATTCAATGCTGGAAAAAGTTGCTTAAGAGCTTTAAGAGACAGATGACTAAGTCTGTAGTGCCACTAGAGAGGAGAAAGAGACAACTCAAGAGCTGTTGACGAACCACCACCACTATCAAGATAATACAATCCACCGGCTTCATGTCCTCTACCAATCTTTATCCCCATCTTGAGATCCTGAAAGACACAAGATGAGGGGTAAAAGGTGGTAGAGCAATTAAGGGACTTGGTCAATTTACTAACAGACATAAGATTAAAAGGGAACTTGGGAACATACAAAACTGAAGACAAAGAAAATGAACCAGTGTTAACATTACCGATACCACATATGGAAGAAGTGAACCATTAGCAAGGGTAATAGTGTGGGTTGTAGAGGATGAAGAAAGAGAAGAGAACACACTTGGAGTCTCAGTCATATGATCAGAAGCTCTAGAATCAACGATCCAATGGGAGGGTTTGGATGCCAGACAAGCCATACTTGAGTGGGCAAGCGTAGCTGTACTCGGCTGAGAACTAGCCTGGATCAACCGCTCATATTCATTACGTAAAATACCATCATCTCTTGCTCGGAGGCATCCGTAGATGGAGGTGTCTGATTGACCTTTTGGCTCTCTTGTCCCATACCACCACTAGCCACTGCATGGTTTACCTAGGTTGAAGGCAGGCCATGTAGATCATAGCAAAAATTAACAGTATGTCCATCCATACCACAATGTGTACACCTTCTCGGACCATTACTACATCTTCTACTACAAGCTCCCCCTAAATATCGACCTCCAACACGCCCACCACCACGATTGTACATGTGTCCACCTCTACCACCACATCTTGGCTGAACCTGATGAGTTACACCTCTACCACCATGACCTCCCCCTCTTGTCACAACAAAAGAAAACCTATCTGATTTGGTGGGGTTCTCAGGAGGTCCAACGGAAATCCTCTGGAGATGGGCAAACACCTCTTCAAGTGAAGGGAGGGCAGACCCACCTATTATTTGTGCTCTCACCGGTTCATATTCAGACTTCAATCCCACTAAAAATCTGGTTACATCAAGCTGCTCTCTCTGTTGTTGCTGAGTTTTGACATCAGATGTAAGAGGGTGATACACATTCAACTCATTCCTTAGATTCCTCAGACTAGCATGGTACTCCTTAAGACTCTGATTACCCTGTTGCAAATTAAAATATTCTTGATAGAGCTGGTATACTCTAGTGGTATTGTCCTGCCCTGAGTAAAGCTTCTTTGCATGATCCCCAATCTCCTTTGGCTGTGTCTAAGAACATGAAGTTCACACTAATCTTAGGTTCCATGTTGTTCCCTAACTAAGTCATAAATTGTGCATCTTCTTGTTCCCAATCACTATACTCCTGAGAGTCAATTAGGGGTTTGTCTTCTCTCACATGTTTACTTTCTTCTTATCTCTGAGAAACACTTCAACAGATTTGGCCCAACGCACCGCAATTCTCTCCATTCATTTTGATGGAGGTCATTTGCACATTCAAGTAATCAGGGGGAATCATAACAGACTAGTGTTCACTACTGTCTCCCATAGCTGCCATAATTTTTTTTTTCTTCACACTGATATGTTACCCTACCTTACCAACAATCACCACACTGTGCTCTTATAGCTGAACGATCACCACTGTTTCACTTCTACGGCTGACCATTGCTGAAGCATTCACTATCACAGGTTTCAGCCGTTAGACAATTTTGTATGCCTTTAGCTTTAATCCAATTTGATGTACTTTTGACATTTAGTGTAAATAAATAAAGTACATGTTTGATTCATGTTGTTTGGTATATTTCTGTGTAAGACCCTAAAACTGGACACTTGTAGAGACTGGTGTTAGTTTTAAATGTTCATAGCCATTAGATAAGTCTGGGGAGGTTTATCCTGCCAAGGCTGATACTGATGTGCCACCAAGTGTTGGGATGGATTGTCTCGGCCATCAGGGTAAGACCCAAGGCACATGTAGTATAGGATTGCTTGAACCCTTGAACCGGACCAGATTTCCAGTATTGCCCTAGACCTTGGAGACAAATGGGTAAAACTGGAAAGTTACACCTGACCCCTGGACTCGATTATGACACTTCAGTAGGTGTCGGATCGGGCTGCCTTTGATATGTCATTCAGTGAGATCCTTGGTGGGGTCAAAACCTGGACATGTTGGGGCAGTATGAGAATTCATCTGAGTGAGTGATCATAGTGACATGATCAATCCCTTTGTCGTACAATGGTAATGATGGGGAATGCACTCTCTTTGATGGAAACCAAACTGCCGGTAGTTGATTTCAATCATTGGAATTTTGTTTTGCAAAATTAATATATTTATATGTATATGTATGGTTTCAAAAACATTTGCAAAAGGTTTTAATTCCCAGGATCCATGTGAGTAGAGAGTGCGACACTGTTCCTTGCAGCCAAGGGAGAGGTCTTCTCTTGTTGGGTAGTGCTTGATCATTAAGGGCTGAGATGTTAAGTGTAAGACCATTTAGGATAATACTTGATGGGCTAATCTTGCACCTGCCCACAGTCCCTGGGTTTTTATAAGATGGCTTGGCCCAGGGACCACATAATGTAAGTGTTGGGCCCATAGGGTCCATGTGATGGGCTCAAGGGGGTCACTGAGTTTTTCAGTGAATTCGGCTGGGCTTTGTAATAAAGGCTGGGCGAACCCATGTGGCTGGTGTGTAGATCAATGCTTGGGTCCCACGCCATACAAAAGAAGCCCAACTGGGCAGCAGATTCGAAACTAATTAAACACTGAACACTTAATGGGCCAAAAGCCCATTACGAGCTGGGCTGATATGATCACCCATCTGTGGAGCGAATCTGAGATTAATGTTAGTAAAAAGGATTGGGCTTATGACCTTATCCACTATGGGAGACCAAATTCAAATCAGATTTGAATCTGGTAACCTCCTGATAAGATCAGGAGTAAACTAATTTAATCTGAAAATAGGATTAAGATTATCCCCTATCTAAATATTGATTTGGATTGAGATAACTCCTAATTAGGAGGATTTCTTAATCAAGAAGGAGGAGAAAATAGGGTTCGAATATACCAGATTTCGAACTAAGTTTTGAGAGAGAGAGAAGAAAGTCTTCTGCAACAGAGATTTGATCTCAAGAACTCCAGAGAGAAGAAAAGTTGTTCAGCCATCTTCGTTCCAGGAGTTCTCCTCCAGCCGCCGCCAATCCCTCTTCCAAGATTCGATCTTTGTAGGAGAAAGAAGTCAAGAAATCAGTTCTTGACATCAGTCTTGCAGAAAAGACTGAAAAGGATTCAGTGTTCAGAGTTTCCAGTGGGTTCTTGCGAAGGATCTAATGTGTAGGACGCACCCTACTGGTTCCGTTCCATCAACAGCTGTGTCATCTTCAGCAGGAGCGGATCTTGGCATCTTCTTTGGGCGTGAACACCAACTTTGGGAGATATTGTTTCTCCGGATCAGGTATAATCCTTCCTGTTTCCTTTTGGTTCAGATCTGGTTTGATTATGGTTCAAGTAGAATCCTTGAATACTGTATTCTAAATTTAGGGAATATGATTCCCAGTTGGGAGAAGGTAGGAAAATTTTTGAAATTCGCTCACCCATTCTGCACCTTTCTTGGCGTCCATTAGATGGATCTTACCCTTCTTTTCATCAGCAATGGTAATCACCACTGTTCTCCACTTTTGGCACCACACAAAAACATCACACCAACACTCCACACATTTGATACTAGATCTTCAACCCACCTATCTGAACCACACATCTGAACATAGACCACGAAACTATTGTAGCAGCCCTCTTTGGTCCATCAATTAGAGGGTTTCCTACCAGCCACCTGAAACCACCACACCACAATCAATTTGAGGCATTAAAACCTCCAGAAGGAAAAAACGACCACTCCTTTTAAGCCTTTTTGTCAAACTCCAAGAAACCTAAGAAAAATCTGCAAAATACTAAACTAGGGTGTGCAGAAAACTATAGAGATCTGAACTGATTTAACCTAGCTCTGATGCCATGATAAAGTTCAGATCTGTATATCTGTTAGTTTCAGAATACAAGAGAAAGGAAAGATAGAAAGAGGAGAGAAGAGAGAGGAAGAGAGAAGAGTGAAAAGGAGAGAAGAAAGAAAGACTGGTTCGAACTAGAGAGAAAAATCACCCCTCTGGTCGGCCAGGTTATATTTATAGTTTTCTATATTAAACAAAAATTGACTCTTGTGCCCCTACTTAAGTATGGGACACATCACTTAACTCAACATTACACCTCATACTAAACATAAACAAAAAGACTAATCTGCCCCTGTATAGTCGACACTAACATTTTTCTTTCCCTTCCCTTTCTTTTTTTCTTTTCCTTTCCTTTTTCTCTTTTTTCTTTTTTGTCTTTTTATATGAGGTGTGCATGAGGCGCATGAGGTGTATGCCTTTTGCATGCCTCGTGAAAAAAGTGTATGAGGCATACGCCTCAGAGGTGTCAGCACCTTTGGCATACGCCTTAGGGAGTTTTGGGAGCGCCTCATCTGGAGGCGCACCTCCCGGCGTATGCCTTCCACGCCTTTTAAAACACTGGCGTTAACATAAAAACAGAAACCATTTGCTGCTGCTTTCTTTTCTTTTCTCTTTTTTTGCTTTTTTTTTTTGTCTGTGGGTGGGGGGCAAAGTACATTGATTGTATTTTTATTAGCTTTGCAACAGGTATAAGAACTTGCCATCAGACTGGGCTATTTTTTGGTAAATTACAAACTGCCACCCTGTACTTTGAGGGTAGTGATACTTAGCCCCCCTAAGTGAGGTGGTTGTAGCAGACCACTCTGATCTATCCAGAAACATGCATCTAACTCTACTGGAATATTTGAATGGCTTCAGTGTGCTAGCAACGATGTTGAAATATCTAACTCAGAACCGTAAGCTTGTTGTTCAAAGCATGGAGTCCATATCACTTGGGCATGAAGGCATCCACTACATAGAAATCCTTGATGGTAGAGTTCTGATTTATTACAAGAAAAATTGCTTAGAAAGTACAGAATTAAGGGTCTATCACCATGCACCACTCCAAAAGTCCTTAACAGAATATGTGAGTCATTGCTGATTTGAAGGTTATGAATCCGGAGAGCTCCTCCTGAATCTTCATTATACTTCTCAAGACACTAGACCAATATGGGCTAAGCACTGGATGCATTTCCCAATCCATTTCCATTTGCCTATATTTACTTCTAATCACTTGTGACCAAGGTTCATTCTCTACCACTAAACACCAATTATTTGCTTAGCAGTGCTTAGTTCATGAGACAATGAAAAGACCTATAGACCTCTATCCTTTGGTCTACATATTTGGGGCCATGCAACTAGAAATTACATTTCTTTGGGTGGGAAGATAACTTTGATTAAAGCCACATTAGCTAACCTTCTGATATACTTTTTGTCCACATTTCATATCCCTTCTAAAATTGCTAGGCAACTAGAAAAGTTAATGAGAGATTTACTGTGGGACTGGGTGATGGGAGGAGAGACCACTTGGTGAAATGGGAACAAGTTTGTAAACCCAAAGAAAAGGGCGAGCTTGGAGTGGGAAATATAATTCAAAAAAAATTAGCCCTCTTAGGAAAATGGTTGTGGAGGTATCCCTTAGAAAGTGATAGGCTCTGGCACAAGGTAATTGAAAGCATTCATGGTTGATTGAGCAACGGTTGGGATGCAAAGGTAGCTACAAATGCACCTTCTCCCCTGGGGAAGCAATTTTTGAGGTATATCCCTCCTACATTAATCTAATCAGGTATGATGTGGGTAATGGATTGAGAGTTTTGTTATGGGAGGACCTTTGGAATTTGGATAGGTGAGCACCACTAAAGGTTCAATTTCCTACGCTTTATGCACTATCCTGCTACAAATTTGAACCCATCTCCAAGTTTGTGAATTTCTCTGTATTGGGTTTAAATTGGGATCTTGGGTTTAGAAGGGGCTTTAGGGAAGTAGAGTGTGATTTTGAATTCTTCTTTTGGCTAGACTTGAGTCAGCCTTCTACCTTGGTGGTGAATTTCTCTGTGAAAGAAATTTGGAGTAAGCCACTCCCTCCAAAAATTCAGGCTCTTTGTTGGGAAACCTTCCTTGGAAAGATTAACACCTGTGATATGCTGCAGAAAGGAAGGCCAAATAAGTGCTTATCTCCTCAGATGTGCTTTCTCTGCAAAAACAATGGTGAAACCATTTCCCATATTTTTTTAATCTATCCTTTTGCACTTTGTATATGGGGGCATCTTTGTTCTCTTTTTGGGTGCACATGGACTCCTCCAGAAGATGTGGTAGGTCTCTTTGATCCAAATTTCCTAAGACAGCCAAAGAGAAGGGGAAGAATTATGTTGAAAGCAATGAGAGCAGCTATGTTATGGACTGTTTAGGAAGAAAGGAATGGGAGGTTTTTGGTGAAAAGAGTAGAACAGAGGTGGAGATCACCTAGACCAGGAAGAGGTCAACTTATGGTTAGGGGAATTAGGTTGTTTACAAAGTGGATGGCCAATGAAGTATCTAGGACCCCCCCTCACCCTGGTGCCAATCCTAAAAGTCTTGGGTTATGGAATCCGGTAGTGGAAAAATTTGAGAAGTTAGCTGCGTGGAAAAGGAATTACATCTTTTTTTTTCGGGGGGGGGGGGGGTAGGATAACTCTTATTAGATCCACTCTAGCAAATCTCCCAGTGTATTATCTCTTGGTGTTTAGCATGCCTCAAGCTATTGGAAAAAAGTTAGAGAAGATAATGAGGGATTTTCTGTGGGAACCTGATGAGAAGAAGAGGGATTACTTAATTAGGTGGGAAGTGGTGACCAGAAGAAAGGAGCTTGGAGGCTTAGGACTAGGGAAGTTGAAGGAAGGAATTAGGCCTTATTAGTGAAGTGGTTATGGAGATTCCCACGCGAGACAGATAGGTTTTGGCACAAAGTGGTAACTAGTGTACATGGGCTCTCTGAGAATGGTTGGGATGCTGGAGTTTCTCGTAGGGCTTCTAGTTCCTCACCTTGGAAAGCGATTCACAAAATTCTCCCATCATTTCTCAACCTCGTCAGATTTGATCTCAATTCAGGTAATAAAATTAGTTTTGGGAAGGCATGTTGGTGGGAGAGCAATCCTTAAAACCTCGCTTCCTTCAGTCTTTGCCCTCTCCTCCCTCAAAGGCAAGCCGGTTGCTGATTTCATCCTCCCCTCCCCTTCCCTGTCTGGTTTTGCTTGGAATCTAGGTCCTTGTAGAGAGGTGAGGGATTCCGAGATGGATTCTTTGTCTTCTTTGTTGCAGTTGCTTGATGGGGTGTTTCTAGACATTTCTGAACAAGACACTAGGGTTTTGGCCCCCCCCCCCCTCTCTCTAGAGTTTTATCTGTGCTTCCTTCTTCAAATCCTTGTCCTATCCTGCTCAACCTGGGGTACCTTTCCCTGTAAAAGAAGTGTGGTGTCGCCCTATTCCCCATAAATTGGGTGTTTTTTGTTGGGAGGTCTATCATGGTGCAATCAACACCTGTGATCTGGTGCAGAGGAAGAGGCCTGGCTGGTGCCTATTGCCTAATTGGTGCTGCTTATGTGAGACGAATGGTGAGACTGCTTATCATATCCTTGTCTCCTGTCCTTTTGCTAGCAGTATTTGGGACTGGTTCTTTTACCTTTTTGGATGCAGGTGGGATACTCTGATAAACTTGGAAAGGCTTTTTGCCTCCTCTACTTTCAGATGGCCAAAAAGAAAAGGAAGAGCACCATGGAGATGCACAAGGGTAGCAGTAACTTGGGTATTGTGGGAGGAAAGAAAATTGAGAACTTTTGAAGAAAAGAAAAGATGCAAGGAAGAAATAATAGAAAGGATTTTGGTAAAGGTAACATCATGGGTAAAGTCACTGAATTTGTTTTCAGACTTTACAATGAATGACATTATTAGGAACTGGAGGGAAGTTGCTTCATCCTCAACTGTTAAGAAGAAAGTCTTAAAGGAATGGGACCCCCCTGAATCAGGATTACTCAAACTGAACTTTGATGGAAGCAGCCTTGGCAACCCGGGAAGATCTGGAATTGGAGGGGTATTTAGAGATGACAAAGGAAATGTAGTGGGACTGTTCTCAGGCCCTATTCGTAGGGTGGTTCCACTACAGCTGAACTAAAGGCAGTGGTATTTGGGATCCAAAAAGCTAAGGAGATGGGGATGTGAAAGCTTGTTGTGGAAGGCGACTCCAAAGTAGTGATAAATTGGCTAAAACAAACTGAAGAAATACCCTGGCTGCATAGAAATGATATCAAGAAGATTAAAAACCTCTCCAAGGACTTGCAGCTATCATTTCAGTGGACTCCAAGGGCGGCAAATGGATTTGCAGACCAGCTAGCAAAACAAAGGGAAAACAGGGATCAGTGTTTCTGGGCTCAGATGTAAGAATGAGAAATCATAAGTGATAGGTGGCAATTTAAATTTTAGTGGGGTAGCCGAGGCTACTCATAATCTGTAATTCACATCTTATTATATTTAATGGAATTCTCTTTACTGATAAAAAAGAATCATTGACACAATTAAAAGTAAGGTTGCATATTGGGTGAAGACCTTGGAGTATTTCCAAATTTTCTCAATAAATGACATTTTGAGAACTTAGAAGGAAGTGGCACTACTGGTTCAAGTCAAGGAAAGAGCAACTATGGACTGGACATCCCCGGCAACCAACTTTGTTAAACTCAACTTTGATGGAAGTTATACTGGCAATCAAGTTGCAACTGGATTGGGTGGAGTCTTCTGAGACACAGAAGGAAAGGTGTTAGCTTTGTTTTTAGGACCCTTGGCAGATACTAATGCATTGACAGCTGAGCTGCATGGACTACTATATGGTTTAAAATTTGCTAAGCAATTTTGTTTCCTCAACTTGGAGGTAGAATAGGATTCTCACGTGGTTATTTCTTGGACAAAATGCAACTCTCACATCCTGTGGATCTATACACATACTTTTCAGGAAATAGAAAGCATAACAAGGGAGCTGAATGTTGTCTTTAAATGGGTAAGAAGAACAGAAAATGGGATGGCGGTTGGTCTGGCTAAGCAAGGGACAGCTAGGCACCAAATGTTTTGGGAAACATTATAAATTATATATCAGTCTGTGGGATGGGGAAAACTCCCCCATTACCGTAATACTTCAAATTGATTTTATTAAAATCTCCTTTTATTGATAAAAAAAGGGGGCCATGCAACTAGATGATATTTCTTCTCCATTTTTCCAGGATGACTGCCAACAATGCAGGAATAGAGATGAGGGTATGAAATAGACTGGTAGATTTGAATCATTTGATAGGACACTCATGATGAGGAATAATTTACCTCCTTTTGATAAGTAAAACTTCTTCCAGGCTGCTAATTTATGGCTAAAGCCAAATAGCCTTATAATTATTGTTGAAACAAGGGGGGTGATCCAAGAATTTGTTAGATGGAAAACCCACTTTTACAGCCCTAAGTAGCTTCCAAATCAGCATGGTGGAAACTTCTCTTACCAGGATCTGCTCTCTCAGATATTATATTTCTTGCTTCTCAAATTTTGCAGGAATTACTTAGTAACTTCTAATGCATGAAATATTTGTACATAAGAGAAAGTGAAACAAATTTAAGTAATATTTTTTGTGTTTAATACCCTTGGCATTTTAGTGATTCACTATACTTGTAAGTGACTTGTTCCTTCATTTAAATATACTAATGAATCTTATCTTGTTGTACCTCCTATGAGTTAACCCTTTTTAAATCCAATTTTTTCTTTACCTCAGGAGGCTGCTGCAGAGACGTCAGCTTTTGAACAAAGTGGTGGACAAGAGGAAGGTGAAGAATGCAACCACTCTTTTGTTCTCAAGGATGATATTGGATATGTTTGTCGGGTATGTGGTGTTATTGAAAGGAGAATTGAGACAATTTTTGACTATCAGTGGATAAAGGTGAGGATATGCTTTAATGATACATTTGCTGCTTTATCAAACTAGTGGGGAAAAATATTCGGATAGTTTGTTGTTTATTATGATTTGTGTTTCCAATCTTTATTGTTCCTACAAGAAAGATTTTCCCTTCGAGAATAGTTTTTTTTTTTTTATCACTATTGTTTTGTCTTATACTATTTTTATTATCATTATCATTATCATTATCATTATCATTATCACTATCATTATCAATTTGCCCCTTTCTAATAGGTTTCTCTTGGCCATTTCTCTCTTTGTTGTAAGAGGTTTTTAACAATTTGTACCTTTCTCTTCCTATAATTAGTTCATCATTATTTTAATTATAAAAAAATAGTTCATTATTTTTAATAGTTCTTGATCTATTACAGTAGAAGTTCAAGACTGCTATCAGCCTTGAACCCTAATAGATTTCAGGTTCGAAAATAGAAGGAAAATGTAGAGAAGAGAAGAGGAGGAGAGAACTGTAGAACACAAAGGGTTGAAAGGAGGGATAGAATCTGAATGTTTTGCTGCCGCCACTTCTATTTAGTATTTATAGGTTATGCTCATTACATGGAAAGGACAGATCTGCCCTTAGTATTTACATAACAAATAGAACAAAATAAAACTGAAATAAATAACAACTGAAATAACCAACTGACCACCAGCTAACCCTAGGATGACTAGAACACATTCTACCCTACGAACACAGTGGGACCATAGCTGTGGGGCCCACATCAGTGTTCTCTACACTCCCTCTCAAGTTGGGAATAAATGTTTATCATTCCCAACTTGGATAGATCCGCCTCTAGCTTCTTCCTTGGTACAACTTTGGTGAGGATATCTGCTAGCTGCATGTTAAATGTGATGTACGGGAGACACACTTCTTGTGATGAGACTCTTTCTCGTACAAAATGTCGATCAACTTCAATATGTTTAGTTCTGTCATGCCGCACCGGATTGTGTGCTATATTAATAGCTGTTTGATTATCACAATACAGCATCAGGGGCTTCTCATACTCAATACCCAACTCCTCAAGTAGTGATCTCAGCCATAGAATTTCAGCCACTCCGTTAGCCATTGACTTGTATTCCGCTTCAGCACTAGATCGGGAGACAACACTCTATTTTTTACTCCTCCAAGAGACAAGGTTACCTCCCACAATGGCACAATATCCAGAGGTAGACCTCCTGTCATCAACACTCTCGGCCCAATCGGCATCCGTATAGACCTCCACCTTCATGTAGTCATTGTTCTTGAACAATATACCTCTACCCGGGCATCTCTTCAAGTATGCTAATATTCTTTCTGCTGCAAGAAGGTGCGTGGTTCTAGGAGAATGCATGTACTGGTTGACAACACTAATTGCATAACTAATATCTGGCCGAGTGAGGCAGAGATATAGGAGATTTCCCACTAATCACTGGAACATAACTTTGTCTTCAAGAGGCTCCCCACTCTCTGCACTAATCCTGTGGTTCTGTTCAATAGGTGTATCCGCAGGCTTGACACCTAACTTTCCAGTTTCCTCCAACAGATCTAGAACATATTTCCTCTAAGAGACAAAGATTCCCTGTTTAGATCTAGCAACCTCAATACCCAAAAAATACCGTAGTGCACCAAGATCTTTCACCTCAAACTCTTGATGAAGGAGCTGTTTGAGGGACTTAATCTCATGGCTATCATTTCCTGTCACCACAATATCATCAACATATACTGCAACTAGTGTCAGAGAGGACTCCACCCTCTTGATGAACAGTGTATGATCTGACTGGGCCTGTACATAACTGAACTTCCTAAGGGCTGGTCTGAATCTATCAAACCAAGCTCTAGGTGATTGCTTCGAACCATACAATACCTTATTGAGCCGTCAGACCTTCTTACCTATCTCTGTATCATAGAATCTAGGAGGGAACCACATGTAAACCTCTTCTTGCAGGTCTCCATTCAGAAAAGCATTTTTAACATCCATTTGGTACAAAGGCCAAGTGTGGCTTGCTGCAAGAGATAATAGAACTCGAATGGTGGTCATCTTGGTTATCGGGGAAAAGGTTTCCAAGTAATCTATACCATAAGTCTGGGTGAACCCTTTTGCAACTAGCCGAGCTTTGTACCTCTCAATAGAGCCATCCACATTGTGCTTCATAGTAAATACCCATCTGCATCCAACTGGTTTCTTTCCTTTGGGTAGATCAACTAGCTCCTAAGTATTATTTTTCAACAGGGCATCCATTTCAACTTGCATTGCACCTTTCCACTCCGGGACTGATAGGGCTTCTTGCACTGTTCTTGGAATAGGGACATTGGCAATGGAAGTAAGATAGGACCTGTAGGAGGGAGATGGGCGATCATAGGATAAAAACTAGGAAATGCAGTGGGCTGTAGATGTGGTGCAATGCTGTTTCCCTTTACGGGCGGCAATGGGGAGGTCAAGGTCGCCTATAGGAGGTGAAGTGGCAACAGTGGAAGGAGTCTCTGTGGGCCCTGGGACTGTAATACCTGGACTTGGATTCGCAGAAGAGGTTGGAGCTGGCCTGGATTGCTGATGGCCAGGATCAACCTGCCTGCATCGCCTGTGATGGATTCTCAACTCCTGATCCCTCTGACCACCCTCACTATTGTAGCCCTCATCACCCAATGGAATAGGTAAGGGAACAACCCCAAAAGTATTAACCCTACCCTCACTACGCTCCCCCTGAAGAGAAAGTGAATAACCTTTTTCAGTTTGTGCATAACCAAGAAAGATGCATTTGGAGGCCTTTGGTTCGAACTTGGAGTGATGGGGTCCGAGAAGCTGAACAAAACATGTACAACCAAATGTTTTAAGGGGAACAGTAAATAACTCCTCATTTGGGTATAGAAGGGAA
Source organism: Nelumbo lutea (assembly GCF_056320005.1). NCBI lineage: Eukaryota > Viridiplantae > Streptophyta > Magnoliopsida > Proteales > Nelumbonaceae > Nelumbo > Nelumbo lutea. Next base: position 102,429,718 of record NC_142684.1, read on the forward strand.
AATGAGATTTCATATCAAGAACCTGGGAAGGAACCCTATTAATAAGATATACCACTGTGAGGATAGCATCACCCCAGAAGCGAATAGGGACATTGGAGGTAAACATAATACTTCTAGCCACCTCCAAGATGTGCCTATTCTTCCTTTCTACAACCCCATTCTGCTGAGGTGTATGAGGGCAAGTGCTCTGGTGGATAACCCCGTGATTAAGAAGGTAAGATGCCAATGGCTTAGCAAAGTATTCCTTTGCATTATTAGATCTAAGAACTTTGATCTTGGCATCAAACTGGGTTATGATCATTTGGTGGATGTTTTGGGTCAAGGCAGGAACCTCATCTCGTGAACGCATAAGATAAACCCAAGAAAACCGAGTATGGTCATCAACAAATAACAAAAAATATCTGTACCCACCCATAGAAGGGATGTGATATGGCCTCCAAACATCAATATGCACAATATCTAAAGAACTATTGCTCCTTTTATTACTCAATGAATAATATTTTCTACAATGCTTAGCAAACTCACAACTTTCACTTTTCAATTGGGACAACTCAACAGACTCAAACAAAGTAGGAAACAAACTCTTTAAGGACCGGAAAGACAAATGACCCAATCGGTTATGCCAAAGCATAACCGGACTCACAATCTAAGAAACAAGTGACTTCTTATCCACTTACTCTTCTCGACGAGAACTTTCCTCGAGTAGATAGATCCCATTCGTCTCACGGCCAGTCCCAATCACCTTCTTTGCCTCCAAGTCTTGAAAAATACATCGATTAGGGAAGAAAGTTACTGAGCAGTTCATATGTTTGGTAATACTATTGACTGAAAGAAGGTTAGTATCAAGCTTAGGAACATGCAAGATAGAGGACAAGGAGATTGTATCCGATAGCTTGATGTCACCCTTGCCAGAAATGGGGACAAGAGAACTCTCAGCAATAGATACTTTATCCCTACCAGAAGACAAATGATAAGTGGTAAACAATGAAGGCAAGCTAGTCATATGGTCGGATGCACCTGAATCTATTACCCAACAGGGTGCAGTAGTACCTGGAGCTGAGGCATGGTAGGCTGAGGCTCAAGTACCTGAATGTGCGAAAGCAGATGTGGCAGGGGCTGATGGTGACTGCGGTGGCATGGTAGCTGAGTTCCCAACTTCCTTTTCCAACTGTATTAAAGCAGCCCGAACTGTAGCTAAGGTCTAAAGGTGTGCCTCTTGTGCCAGATGAGGATGCTGAATTAGTGTTCACGACCACATGGACATTACCCTTCTTGCTTCTCAACTTTGTCGGGTCCAAATGAGAATGCAGTTTCCAACATGTTTCTTTTGTGTGTTTGGGTTTCTTACAATGCTCACATACCACATCTCTTTTATCTTCCTTCTTCTTGTCCCTTTTTGAATCACCTCCTGAGTTGGGTTTAACAGCTACAAGGGCTGGTGTAAGAGGCTGAGGTTGTATCATGACTTTCCTCCTGGTCTCTTCACTATGCACTAAGGAGTATGCCTGGGAGAGAGTCACACTATCTCTAGTCAATATCTGTTGCCGCACAAGATCATACTCTGAATTTAGACCTGCCAGAAACTCAAACACCCTGTTTGTCTCGGCTTGCTTTCTATGGGTCTGTGCATCTTTGGGACTCTACTACTCAAGAGTCTCTAAGTGATCAATCTCATGCCACAGGGACTTCAAGGTAGAGAAGTAGACCGAAACCGGTTTCTCTCCTTGTTTAAGAGTGTTCACCTCACATTTCAATTCATAAGCTCTGGCAACATTAAGGGGTTGGGAATAAGTTTCTTTCTTAACATCCCATATCTCCTTGGCTGTCTTTGCCCACAGGTAATTTCGGCTGATATGGGGCTGTATAGAATTACACAGCTATGTCATAACCAAGTAGTTTTCTTGGACCCACTTGGTATACATGGGGTCTCCCTTGGAAGGTTCTTTCACATCTCCCAAGAGATACCCTAATTTACCCCTTCCCCCAATAGCCATTATGGCTGATTGGGCCCATTCCAAATAGTTTGATCCATCAAATCTTACGGTTGTAATTTGAAAACCTGTCTCAGAAACACTATCAGAAATGCTGTTCCCAAAACTGCCTTCTGCCTGATTTTTAAACTCCATTTCGTTCAAGAACCAGTAGTCCCAAAAAATTAGGGTTACTACAGTCGAAGAACAACACTTGGACTATCAATCACAATAAAAAATCAGTATAGAACTAATCTGTATTCACGGTATATGTGCATGAAACCAGTATAAGTCTGATCTGAAACCAATTAGCAAACACAACAACAACAATCTGTACAGTTTTCACCCCTTAAAAGATCTGATATGCTGAACCAGAATTAGGGTTTTGATCAGTTCTTAAAAAAATTCTCAGTCGCACATTCCAAGCAGTACCGTACAGATAAGACTTGTAGTAGGGTTAATATGAAACCCTAAAACTGATCAATGCTGAGAAAAAAAATACTTAAGAAGAGCTTCACAGGTAGATCACAAGGCTTGGCCCAGTAGTAGGGTTTGCAGCAAGATTAGTAGGGTTTGCCGCAAGATCAATATCAAGCCCTAGAGTAGAAAGAAGAAAACCCTAGAATGGTTCGGCCGCCCTTTTTAGGTAGGTCCAACCTATCTTCTCTGATAGTACTTCTCTTAGAAAATAAAATAACTTACAAGAGAATGCTGTTCGCTGCCTTCCAAGGTTACCCGAACCCTAGCCTTCTCTGATTCTTCCTGATCACCAACACTTTGCAACCGTGGCAAATCTTCAACAACTGCTAAACCCTCTGGCGATCTCCAAGAATCAGTCAACGAACTCTACTTTCTCAGCTTCCAGCCCTAGATGGTTCTCATGTGGTAGGTTGGACTAAACTCACATGAGAAACCCTATCATTGCTGTGATACCAAGTAGAAGTTCAAGATTGCTATCAGCCTTGAACCCTAATAGATTTCAGGTTCGAAAATAGAAGGAAAATGTAGAGAAGAGAAGAGAGAACTGTAGAACACAAAGGGTTGAAAGGAGGGACAGAATCTATGTTCTGCCACCGCCACTTCTATTTAGTATTTATAGGTTATGCTCATTACATGGAAATGACAGATCTGCCCTTAGTATTTACATAACAAATAGAACAAAATAAAACTGAAATAAATAACAACTGAAATAACCAACTGACCACCAACTAACCCTAGGATGACTAGAACACATTCTACCCTACGAACACAATGGGACCATAGCTGTGGGGCCCACATCAGTGTTCTCTATGATTACCAATCAAAAATAATCTGCCGTAGTGCATATTAATATGTAAAAAATAGTAGCTTTAGGCTAATTACACTAGTGAACTCCATATAACTAAGAATATACTCATTCCCAGTGACAAAGAGAGATCATTCCACCACAACCATGAGTTTCCATCTAAAGAGCCATCTTGTACAACAATCAAAAACAAAAGAACAACTGAAACTTCAAAAATCAGTCAACCCTCAGATCAACACACACCTATGACTAATATATCGAAAAAGGGAATTAACTGATCTTGAAACCCATGTGAACAAGTTCTTCGTATTGAATTGTAATACTCAAACCTCTCTAATTTGGTCCCTAAGAGACCTGGAACATCCGACCTATTACCACCTAAGAGTTTCCTTGAAGGGATGGGAATCATATTCTCATCAGGGAATCGTATTCCCTAATTTAGAAAACAGCATTTTCAAGGTTTGTTCTTGAAACAAAACCGGACCAGATCTGAAACCAAAAGAGGGAGAGGGATATACCTGATACGGAATAGCAGTAACTCCCAACATAGGTGTTCACGCCCAAAAAGATGACCAAAATCCGCCTCCACTGAAGATGACACAGCTTATGGTGAGGTAGGATCAACAGGATGGTTCTTCAACAAGAACCCTAATTCTTCAGCAAGAATCAGGCAAGGGGCTGGTGAACACGACTTTAAATTATTTCTTCTAGCATGAAACAATATCAAGAACTATTCTTGACCAGATCCAAGATAGGAGATCGAACAGGGTAGGGGCGGCAAGAGCTGGAAGGGAATTCTGCAGATTTTTGAGTGCAGCAAGCTGATGAATTTGCCCCCTATTTATAGACTTCTTTGGATCAGCCTCCTAATTCAATTAGGAGAGAGTTTCTTGATCCAAATCTGATATTTGGATCTGGACTCTTAAATGGATAAGACTTATCCTTTAGCTAATCCTGATCAGATTATAAATCAGAATTCACCCTTTTTTAATTAACTCACTTAAGCCCAGTTCGAAATGGACTTGCCATTTAGTCACATAACTCACTTTCCCTTTAAATGCTAGCTAGCTTGGCTCTCTTTGTATGGCGTGAGACCCTAGTATTGATCTACACATCAGCCACATGGGTTCAACCCAGCCTCTGTTACAAGGTCTGGCCGAATTCACTATAGAACATAGTGAACCCCTGAGTCCATCAATATGGGCTCTTAATGGGCCCAACATTTACACTAAATTGTCCTTGGGTCCAGCCACCTTATGAAGGCCCAAGGATTGTGGGCAGATGCAAGATTAGCCCATCAGGTATTACCCTCAATGGTCTTACACTTAACCTCTCAGCCCTTAATGGTTAAACACTGCTCGACAAAAGATGACCTTTCCCTTGGCTGCAAGGTACAATGTTGCACTCTCTACTCACATAGATCCGGGGAATTAAAACCTTTTGCTAACATTTTGTGAAATCATAATATATAAGTATATCTCTATATAAATATATTTTGCAAAACAAATTTCAACAAGTTTGCAATCAACTACCTGCAGTTTAGGTTTCCATCATAAAGAGTGCATTCCCCGATCATTCACTTTGTTCGACAAAGGGGCTGATCTTGTCACTATGATCACCCACTCAGGTGAATTCTCAAATTGTCCCAACATACCCAAGTTTTGACCCCACTAAGGATCTCATTGATTGGCATATCAAAGATAGCCCAATCCGAGACCTAGTGCAGTGCCATAATCGAGTTTAGGGGTCAGGTGTAACATTCCAGTTTTTCCCATCTATCTCCAAGGTCCAGGGCAATACTGGAATTCTGGTCCGGTTCAGGGTTTCAAGAAAGCCCGCATTGCATGTACCTTAGGTCTCACCTTGGCAGCTGAGACAAGCCACCCTAGCCCACTTGGTGACACATCAGTGTCAGCCTTGGTAGGATAAATCTCTCCAGATCTATCCAACGGTTATGGAGGTTCTAAACTAACACGAGTCGGTGTCCAGTTTAAGGGTATTACACAAAAACACACCAAAATAACATGAATCAATTATGCACTTTATTCATTTACAATAAATGTCAATAAGTACATCAATCTGATTGGAGCTAAGGGAATACACTGTCTAACAGCTCCCACTTGCACTTAGGTCCAATCGGGTACAAGCCGGAGTCCCATACTTTCCACGTGTTTCTCAAACACTTTCTGTGTCACTGGCTTAGTTAATGGGTCTGCTACATTCTCCGTTGTCGCTACCCGATGAATCTGGATGTCCCCTCTACCAACAATCTCCCGCAGTACATAGTACTTCCTCTCGATGTGCTTTGACTTTGAGTGGTCTTGTGGCTCCTTAGCCTGAGCAATGGCTCCAGTGTTGTCACACAACAGTGGAATGGGTGATGTGTTGGACGGAACTACTCTCAATTCTTGAATGAACTTCTTCATCCAAACGACTTCCTTGGCAGCTTCACTTGCGGCAATGTATTCGGCCTCGGTTGTGGAATCTGCGGTGAATCCCTATTTGCTGCTCTTCCAGCTAACTACACAGGACCCCATTGTAAAGATGTAATCAGATGTAGACTTTCTATCATTTGGGTCTGACTGGAAATCGGCATCTGTATACCCCTGGATCTGTAGTGAACTACCATCGAATACCAGACAAAACTCTTTTGTCCTTCGAAGGTACTTGAGTATGTTTTTCACAGTTATCTAGTGCTCTTGACCTGGGTTAGATTGAAACCTACTTACCACACTCATTGTCTGAGCAATGTCAGGCCGAGTGCACAGCATGGCATACATGATGCTCCCTATGACTAAGGCATAGGGAACGTCTCTCATGCCCTCAATCTCCTCGGGAGTCTTGGAAGACATACCCTTGGAGAGAGTGACTCCGTCTTTGAAAGGAATGTTTCCTTTCTTAGAGTTCTCCATACTTTTCTTTTGACAATTTTGTCAATGTAAGTAGACTGGGATAATCCTGTTATTCTGTTCGATCTATCTCTACAGAGTCGAAGACCCAAGATGTAGGAGGCTTCTCCAAGATTTTTCATGGAGAATTGCTGTGAAAGCCACACTTTCACTTTATTTAACATCCCTACATCATTCTTGGATGTCATCTACATACAGAACCAGGAATGTAACCTTATCTCCCACTATCTTCTTGTAAACAAAGGAGAATTGACCTTCATCTTCGACACACATTCAAACAACTTTGGCAGTGTTTGACACCGTGTTCATCTTGTGGACATCGGTCCCGTCCACAGGCTGAACACCCGTTTTAAAACCCTTGTCTATTTCACATTTTAATATTTTTGTTAATAAAATATTAATTATTTTACTTAATTTTTTTTAATTTTTAAAATTTTAATGTTTTATCAATGAAATTATATTTAAAATATTTAAAATATATTTTTTAAAATTTTAATTATTTTACTATATTTTTTTATAAAAAAATTAATATTTATCGGTTAATATTAATTCATTGATACATTTTTCAATATATTTATCATATAAAATGCAAAAATTAGATAATTATGATTAACTGTGTAGATCAAGGTTTTGAAACCGCTGTTGACTCGGATGGTTGGACCGTTTGGCCCGGGAACTGTCCAGGCAAGCGGTTCCATTTTACCCCAAACCTGGTTTTTGGCTAAAAACCATTGAAAAAGTCAACAACCCGTTAACCCGAGCGGTCGAACCGTTGACCCGTTCAGTGTTTTTTTATTGTTTTTATTTTTAATTATTTTTTATTTTTTTAATTTGTTTGTCAGAATGGGCCATCCCTTTGAACTGGACGATTGAATTGTCGACCCAGAAACCGGTGGCCAGAATGGTTTTGTTTTCGGGTCATTTTTTAAAATGTTGGTGTAGATCATTCATAAAATGTTTATGAGATACATGAAATAAAAAAGTGTGGTGTGGGCTGGTCCACATCACGTTTACAGAACGCCACTGTGGGTGTGGACTGATCCAGTCCACACAATTTGCCCATAGTTCAGAATAGCTGTGGACTATGGTGTGGTGTGGATTGGTCCCTGCCACAGGGTGTGGTGTGGACCAGTCCACACCCACCAATTTCTCATCCACACTACAAAAGACCCCCTTTATTACTCCTTTCAAGTTTCTAGCCTTTGAGGGATCTCCAGTGAAAGTGTCAGGTCTGGGAGCTCCTCAAATACTACCAACAAATCTAACTTGATTATATCCCAACAATCCTGAAAGAAAGCCATAGTGAAACCATCAGGTCCAAGAGCTTTAGAACTATCCATTGAAAACACAACTCCCTTTATTTCTTCTAATTCAAAATCCTTTTCCAACTGATTTGCCACCTCTGAGTCCAATTTAGGCCACTCTTACCCATCCACTCACATTCCCTTGCCTTTTGTAAATTGCCTTGAAATGATTCGTGAAAACATTAGTAATCTCCTCTTGATCATCCACAACTTCGCCATTGATCTCTAACTTTTCCACGAAGTTTTTTCTCCTTCTTCCATTAGCGATTGCATGGAAAAATTTAGTATTACCATCCCCTTCCTTAATCCATTGATGTCTTGATTTTTGTCTCCAACACATCTCTTCCCCTTAGCACTATCTCTTCCAACTCCTTGTTCAGAGTCCATCTTAAGGTCCTTTCTTCTTCTGAGAGAGAGTTGTGTCCTTTTTCATCCAAAAGTTCAATCTGGGAAATAACACTTAATTTCTTCTCCTCCGCTCTCCCGAAATGCTCCTTGTTCCACTCTTTAATTTACCTTTTAGCCTTTGAATTTTCCTGTGAAATTTGACACCCTTCCCAAGGGTACCCACCACTTCTTCACTCCACCACTCTTTAACTTTAAGGGTAAAGTCTAGATGTGTTAACCACATATTTTCAAATTCGAAGGGTTTAGGCCCACTCAAGAAATTCCTAGTTCTAATGCTTATAGGCCAATGATCTGAAGTGACTCTTGGCAGGACCCTAGCTGACAGACCTAACGAATGTTCTCCCCAATCTGAACTAAAGATGAACCTATCCAGCCTAGAGCATCTCGGGTTAGATTGTAGGTTGGACCAAGTGAAGACAGCTTGTTGGATGGGGATTTCTAACAAGCCATGCTCAATAATAAACTCGTTTAATCTCTTCATGTTAATTGTGATCGCTTGATTGGGGTTATTGGTCTCATTTGTAAACCTAATCACGTTAAAATCCCCACCTAAAAACCACGGGCCCTCCCACAAACCCCTTATATCATAGAGCTCTTCCCACATTTCACCTCTCTCTCCGTATCTATTCGGGCCATAGACATTCGTCAAAACCCAAGTAAACTCTTTTCCCACACCCTTAAATTTCAAAGAATCCGTAAACCAACCTATTAGCTCTTCCATAGGCTCCATCACCTCTTTCCTCCACAAAGTCACTATACCTCCTAAAGCCCCGCATGACGGCAGAAAAGATTACCGTACACCTTTAGAGCACCACACACTTCTTACCCATTTCCTATCCCAAACTGCCACTTTTGTTTCTTGAAGCAAGACTATATCCGGGTTTTCCTTTCTAATCAAATCCTTTATTACCCTCCTTTTCCTAGCACTGCCCAACCCTGTGACATTGCAACTCAGTATCTTCATTGGCTTACTTAAATTTCCACCCTAGACACCACCCTCCCTTACTTGGTTCCTTTCCTTCTTTCCCCCCTGGCACTGAACTCTAAGCCTGCTGCCACATCTGATTCTAATCTTTCTACCTCCGAAAGCTTTCTCTTTCTTGGACAATCTTTTTCCTTCTTCCCCTTCTTTTTGGAATTCACTATAACACACTACTTTCAGTTTCGAGCCCATCTCTTCAGCCACTTGAGTAATTGGTTGCTTCCCCATTCCCTCACCCTCATTCCTTTCATTCCCTTTTCTTTGGCTAGCCTCCTGTAGATTCAAGCCTTCCTCACTATATCCATCTTCTGCCTCCCTCCTAGTCAGCTCCTCAAAGGAATCACAGACTAAATCCTAGATTTTATCACCTTGTGCCTTCCATTCAGCGTCCATACACCCTCCATTAATGAAAGAATGGTAGGATCCATCTAATGGACGCCAAGAAGGGTGCAGAATGGGGGGCGAATTTCAAAAAAAAATTTCCTACCTTCTTCCAACTGGGAATCATATTCCCTAAAATTAGAATACTTTATTCAAGGATCCTGCTTGAACCATAAACAAACCAGATCTGAACCAAAAGGAAATAGGAAGAATTATACCTGATCCGGAGAAATAATATCTCCCAAAGTTGGTGTTCATGCCCAAAGAAGTAACCAAGATCCGCTCCTGCTGAAGATGACACAGCTGTGGATGGAACGGAACCAGCAGGGCGCGTCCTACACACTGGATTCTTCACAAAAACCCTTTGGAAACCTTGAACACCGAATCCTTTTATCTTGCAAGACTATTGTCAAGAACTGCTTTCTTGACTTCCTGTTGCTGCAAAGATCCAATCTTCCAACAGGTAGTGGCGGCAACTGAAGGAGGAGAAGTCCAGGGACGAAGAGGGCAGAACTGTCTCTTCTCTCTGGAGTCTGTGTGAGATCAAATCTCAGATTGCAGGATGTGTTTCTTGCTTACTCAAAACCCCTAGTTCGAAATCTGATATTTCTGCTAGGGTTTTCTCCTCTTTCTTCTTGATTAAGAAACCTCCCAATATTTTGGAAGTTATCCAAATCCAAATCAGTATTTGGATAGAAGTTAATCTTAATCCTATCTGCATATTAAGTTAGTTAACTCCTGATCTTATCAGGAGATTACCAGATTCAAATCTAATTTGAATTTGGTCTCTTAGAGTGGATAAGGTCAAAGACCCAATCCTTTTACTAACACTAATCTCAGATTCGCCCCATGAACTGGTGATCATATCGGCTCAGTTCGAAATGGGCTTTTGGCCCATTAAGCGTTCAGTGTTTAACCAGTTTCCAACCTGCTGCCCAATTGGGCTTCTTTGTATGGCGTGGGACCCAAGCATTGATCTACGCACCAGCCACATGGGTTCGGCCCAGCCTTTATTACAAGGCCCAGCCGAATTCACTGAAAGACTCGGTGACCCCTTTGAGCCCATCACATGGACCCTATGGGCCCAACACTTACATTAAGTGGTCCCTGGGCCAAGCCATCTTGTAAAAACCCAGGGATTGTGGGCAGGTGCAAGATTAGCCCATCAGGTATTATCCTAAATGGTCTTACACTTAACCTCTCAACCCTTAATGATCAAGCACTGCTCGACAAGAGAAGACCTCTCCCTTGGCTGCAAGGAACAGTGCCGCACTCTCTACTCACATGGATCCCGGGAATTAAAACCTTTTGCAAATCTTTTGAAACCGTACATATACATATATATATATATATATATATATATATATATTAATTTTGCAAAACAAAATTCCAACGATTGAATATATATATATATATATATGTATATTAATTTTGCAAAACAAAATTCCAACGATTGAAATCAACTGCCGGCAGTTTGGTTTCCATCAGAGAGAGTGCATTCCCGATCATTACCATTGTCCGACAAAGGGGCTGATCCTGTCACTATGACCACTCACTTAGATGAATTCTCAGACTGCCCCAACATGTCCAGGTTTTGACCCCCACTAAGGATCTCACTGATTGACACATCAAAGACAACCCGATCCGACACCTAGTGATGTGTCATAATCGAGTCTAGGGGTCAGGTGTAACTTTCCAGTTTTGCCCATCTGTCTCTAAGGTCTAGGGCAGTATTGGAAATTTGGTCCGGTTCAAGGGTTCAAGCAATCCTATACTGCATGTGCCTTGGGTCTTACCGTGATGGCCGAAACAAGCCATCCCAACACTTGGTGGCACATCAGTATCAGCCTTGGTAGGATAAATCTCCCCAGACTTATCCAATGGCTGTGAACATTTAAAACTAACACAAGTTTCTATAAGTGTCCAATTTTAGGGTCTTACACAGAATTACACCAAACAACATGAATCAAAGGAATCACAGTCAGCTCCTCACTGTATCCATCTTCTGCCTCCCTCCTAGTCAGCTCCTCAAAGGAATCACAGACTAAATCCTAGATTTTATCACCTTGTGCCTTCCATTCAGCGTCCATACACCCTCCATTAAACCCTTCTTCCTTGTCTCTAACCAGAACCTGCTGGATTGTGGCAGACAATGGAAGGGACTGGATGAACTCTGTTGCACTCACAGAAGACTCATTAGTATTCTTAAAATCAAAGACTAACATACCTGGAGAGGAGGGTTTTGTTGAAGGACTTCCATAGAAAGTTTTTGTCTTGGGACTAGACCTACAAAATCTAGTTTCCAGAGGTTTGGTGTTAGACTGAGGTCGAATGGGCAGCTGAACTTGAGAAATCGACGCCCCCTTACTGGTTACACCCCTGCTTTCCTCAGAAGAACAGCTAGAAACTAAAACTGCAACACCCTGCACTTGTTGAGACCTCGAGATAGCTTCCGGATCCCCCAGGCAGTGTCCAATACCCAGGCTGGTTGGCATCTCTTCTTCCCTACCCACCTCCAAGTCGGCTTCAGAGGTGATGATAACAGTCTCACTGTCATCTTTTTTGACTTTGTCTTCCTCCAAGAAAAGCCACGCTGTGCCGAAACTTTCATCCCCTTGAAACCCAAGGGATTTCTCTGGTCGAAAACTCCCAATACTTGAAGTTTCAGATTCATCAAACTCAGAATCTTCCTCACTGAGTTCCAGAAAATCGTCCTCCTCTGCTACACCCCCTGTTAAACCGGCTCTTTTGTTTCTTGGATTACGTCTTTCCGCTGAGCCCAGCTCCGGTGCTAACACAGGTCACCACTGCAACGAGCTGAAACTCCCAGGACCTACCTTCCCTGCGTCTCTTCGAATCGGAGAAGATGATGGACCAAAGTTAGTGTCCATCATCAGTCCCTTTAGATGACCCACGTGATCACTTAAGTGGTCACATGACTTAAATTTAAATGGGTTGACTGGGCCGGACACAAACACACCTTTAAGGGCCTGTTGAGAATCAGCCTTTGATGTAACTCGGCCCACCCCAAATGCCCTCTTATGGACTGCAGTAAAACTCTTTTTAGGCCCATTAGAACAACTCTCCCTGTGGCTAAGACAAGTTCCCTCTCTACTTGTGCCCACATGGCCCTCTTCTCTTACAACCTTACCCCCTTGCTTTTTTAAAGAAAGTTTCAGCCCTTTCTCTCCACCTTGACTAGAACCCCTCTTAGTTGGTGAAACCTGTCAAGTAGCCTTCTCCCTACCTCTTCTTTCTGTCAGAACTTGAGCATAAGATCTGTATCTCACCACCTTTTCCTCCTCCTAATGGCTCTTTCCCCTTGGTTGCTGGTAACTTTCCTTTTGAGATATCCTTCCCCAAGAATACCATTTTAGTGTAAATGTCAGCCAGATTTGAATACACCAATCCCTTGCTTCCACATAGCCTCTCTTCTTCAACCTTCTCATCCTCCTTCCTTCTCCCCTCACTCCACAAGGCAACTTCAATGGCTGTGACCAGGCAGGATACATAGAACACTCCATCAACCATCAGTTTTACTGAACGAGGGATATCTTCTAGATGCACATTACTCAAGCAAATTGCAGCTGAGTGGAGGTCTTCCACAAAGGAACCTTCCAGTCTTGCCTTACAGAGAGCAGCTATAGAATCAAACACCTCTGAGGTCCAAAGATGAAACGACAGACCCAATATCCGAACTATTACTTTGTCACTTGCATGCAGATCTTTAGAGTTTGAATGAGGCATCCATTTTGTGATAGATACAGAAGCTGAGTTCAATTTACAACACAAAGCACAGAGTTGCAACTCCTCTCCTACTACCTCAAGCAAGGCCTTACAAGACTCAAAGGGGATTAAGATGATAGTACAGTTCAAGTTTAACTTCTTTAACAACTCTTCTGCAACTGTCCTCCAGTTTTTCGGTGGTTATGTAGAAGTTACTATAAACTTTTTCTCCCACTCATTCTTGAGCTCATTGCATACCATTCTGCAATCTTTTGCTGCTTTACCCAGAATTTGTACACCTGCAACCTCTGTCTGAAGCTCTTGTTTCCTAGCTCCACCAACACCATTCCCTACCTGTAAATGTTCTTCCTTCTCAGAGCTGCTACCTTCTCCAAATCCCTCTCGGGTAAAGAAGTCCTTCAAAACATTTGACACTTCTTTCCATCCAATCCCCAACTTTCCTTTAGGAAAACAAACCATTTGTATTTTTCCTTTCCCAAAAAACTCCAGCAAAGCCACAAACCTTCCTCTAGTGTTCTTTCTCCTCTCTGCTACAAATCTCCTACCATTAACCTCTTTTGTTTCTTTGCACTCTAACTTTCAACTTACCTGAACTGCTTTCTCCAAGAATGTCCGGAACCAAACTACAACTTCTTTCCCGACCAGTAATACCATGGCCTTGTTTAGTTCTCTGATTTTCAGAGCTTTCTTCCCTTTCACCCTAAAGCTTTCAAAAAGAAACTGCTTAGCCTCAACCTTCAAGGACCTTCTCCAGCTTGTTGCCATGATAAACTCTCCCATTTCTGATCCTCTCTTTCCTTAGCTTCTTGCTTCTTATTGATGTTGAATGTCATATAAGATTCACAAAGGTGTAAAGGTTTTAGCAAGGAATAAAAGAAAGGAGTAAAGGTTGATGGATGCTTTCATGGTAACCTGGAATTTTTGGAATTGGTATCACTATCTGAGACAAACATAAGAGGCCCATTCAAATGTTTTGGAGATCAAATTGTAGATGTTGCTTAAAACAGTGTTGAAAGAGATCAAATTGTAGATGTTGCTCCAGGTTGCTAATTGAACATCTGTCAAAGTTGAGCTTTGCCAATTCCTTTTAGGAGGGAGCTGATCCTGCCTGATGCACTGATGCAGAGAAAAGCTAAACGATGACTGCAAGCGAGTAACCAAGATATCATCTCCCCCAATAAAATTCTTGTTTGTTACTGATTTAAAAAAAAAAAACACGAGCCAAGAATTGAGCCTTTAACATTTGAAATTTGAATAAACTAATCTTCCTCTGACCTCCTTCATTGGAAGCTCTCTATGTGCATTCTAAATTTGTAATTTGTAATAAAATGTATGATGACACTAGGAAGTAATGTTTCATAACACTCCTTCATGGGCCCTACCCCTTTTAGGTTTGAAAATATGTGGTTGAATCATCCAGGGTTTACATAAAAAGTTAAGGATTGGTGGGAAGGAGAGAGCCCTAGAGTGAGATGGAAAGGAATGTTCTTTCATAGGAAGCTAAAGGCCCTGAAGGCTACGATTAAATATTAGAACTTATTTGTCTCTTGTACTTTTACCACTTCGGTTTGGGAATGGTGCATCTCTTTGTTTGGGTGCAGGTGGATCCTTCCTGTGAGCATACAAAGCATGTTTGATGCAATTGCGTTTTCATGGCCAAAAAAGAAAGGGAGAACTATGAGGAGGTGTATAAGAACTGCTACCTTGTGGACGATTTGGGAAGAGCGGAACTCAAGAACCTTCTTGGATAAAGCAAGAAGTTAAAAAGAAGTTTTTGAAGCAATCGAATTTAAAGTGGTGCACTGGTTGAAGTCCCTGAAAGATTTCTCTAGTGTTGCAGCAACTTATATATTGAGGAACTGGAGGGCAGTGGCGGATTCTTCTATTGTTAAGGCTATCACAATTCATCATTGGAGCTCACCGGATAGGGACTTTATTAAATTAAATTTCGATGGTAGTAGCATAAGGAATCCAGGTCCCTCCGGCATTGGAGGTATATTTAGAGATGAAAGGGGCAGAATTATTGCACTATATTCTGGGACGGCAGGGGAAGGAGACTCATTGAGGGCAGAAGTCATGGCTGTAATGGAAGGCATACAAAGGGTGAAAATTCTGCACATCAGTAAACTAAGCGTGGAGGGAGACTCAAAATTGGTGATCAACTGGCTACAGGATGAGGGAATGAAAATGTAGATGTGCAATAATGAAAGGAAGAAATTCAGATGGTTAACTAGAGAAATGGAAGTAAGGACAGGGTGGGTCAAGCGGAGTGCTGCCATAGCCGATTCATTAGCTAGGCAAGGGGTGGAGAGAGATTCATTGTTTCGGGCACAAAAGTAAGGGATTTGGGGTTTCTGTGGTGGTAGTGAACTGGCTAAAAGAAGACAATTCTAAGCTTTGGAGTTACAGTAATGAGAAGAGAAAATTCAAATGGTTGACCAAGAATATGGAAGTTCAGTTGTAATTGGGTAAAGAGAGGTGCAAACTCTTTGCTGATGGATTGGCTAGGCAAGCAGTGAATAGGATTTCTGGGTTCTGGGCTCAGTTGTAATTGTTTTGTTCTTTTTCAGCTTGGGTGCTTAACCATTCTCTGGGGAGTTAAGATACGTTAGCTCCCCTTTTTGTAAGCTTATTCCTATTTTATGAAATTTATTGTTATTGATAAAAAAAAAAAAAAAACTTAAACTGTTTTAACAGTCTGTACTTACCACTTTCTTTTCAGATTAATAAAATTGAAGTTATTGATAAAAAAAAACACTAGGAAGTAATGCCTTATTTGAGAATATCATTAAATAGATTCCTCAGTCCTCACTGATCAAATTTTTTTCCCTTCTAGTGTGGGGGAGGAAGGTGTTTTCAGAATGACCCAATACATTCTAGCTGGCTGGACCAATTAGCTCTAAAAGTGGCATAAAGTAATTCTACAACTTTGTACCATTTGAAGAATAAAGGAAAAGATTATTAACTGCCTCACAAAATTCTTGCAGAAAATGTGAGGACAGTTACAATGTTTTGCATCTTATTTATACATATGACTATTTTTTTTGATAAATGTTGTTTATCTATATTTTATTATTGGTTAATGATAAAAGAAATATAATGAGTACAGAGCATACAAAGATGAGCGAAATAAAAGTGAAGGGCAATACATTCAGGGCCTATAGATAGGAGATTCCACCAAGGCCGAAGCATGGGCAATCCTTCAAGGTCTCAGAAGGGATCAATCAGTGAAATTTAGGAATATCATTGTTAAGGGTGACTGACGTGTTGTAACTGGGTGGTTAATGGTTAATCAGGACGGACCATGGAAATATGACACATTATAAGAGAACTGAGGCAGTTACGATCTGGGAGCAACAGTAAAATGGGTACCTATGGCTGCTGAACTGGCAGATGGGTTGGTAAGGCAAGGGGTTGGAAAGGATCCAGTGTACTGGTGGTCTATCTAAGGAAACTGTAACTGTAATGCTTTCAGTGGTTGGAGAGGCTAACCACCTCTTTGTACCAACATTTCTCTTGAGCAATAAAAAGTTTTAATCTATCCAAAAAAATTATAGAAAAAGGTTAATGAAGAATGTTGTTCTACAGTGTAAATGTAATCCTCCAGTAAAAAGCACTTCTTTTATCTGAGACATTGTCCTTCCCAATAGCTTCCTTCCAGAAAAAGAAAAGAAAATGAACATGATGTAGGTTATTTCCCAACCTTCTTAATAAAGTGAGGATATTGGTGAACCCCTATTTCTCTTAAAAGCCAATTACCTTATTTCTATCCCTTATAACATGCTATTCAAGGTATGTCTTTTGATGGTTTAATCCATTGAAAAAAATGCTAAAACATCAACAATTTTGCATTTCATTTAGACCTAACTGGTACAATCTTCTTCTGGAAGTTCCATGTGATATCCAACAGAACCAGCATGCATGTAAGTGCTTAACATGATTTTTGGTTAAGTTGTGTGGCTGCAAAATTTTTGGAGATGTTTTACCTTATTTTCTTTTCAGAAGTGTCAATATGGATATTTTTTATTACCTTGGCGGTTTATTTGCTTATTTATTGCAGAGCACAAAGAGTACACGGACTTACACTTCTGAAGCTAGAAATATCAAGGATGGAGACAAAACTGAGGTTGCCTTCTCTGGACTTAACTTCTCTGGAGATGATTTTACTGCAGCTGAAATACCTGTGCATCCAAGGCATTTTAAGAAAATGAAGCCCCATCAAGTTGAGGGCTTCCATTTCTTGGCAAGAAATTTAGTGACAGAAGAACCAGGTGGTTGCATCCTGGCACATGCTCCAGGATCTGGAAAAACATTCATGATTATAAGTTTTATGCAGAGTTTCCTTGCCAAATATCCCCAAGCCAGACCATTAGTTGTACTACCAAAAGGCATCCTGGCAACATGGAAGAAAGAGTTTCAAAAGTGGCAAGTTGAGGACATTCCATTACATGATTTCTACTCTTCCAAGGCAGAGAATCGGACTCAACAGTTAGATGTGTTGAAGAAATGGGTAGAGCATAAGAGCATTCTCTTCTTGGGATATAAGCAATTCTCGAATATTGTCTGTGACAGTGAAATCAGCAAGACTGCTGTTTCTTGTCAGGACATACTCCTGAAGGTCCCCAGCATTTTGATTCTAGATGAAGGTCACACACCTAGGAACGAAAACACAGATGTTCTCCAGTCCCTTGCTAAGGTGCAGACAGCTCGCAAGGTAGTATTGTCAGGAACCTTATTTCAGAATCATGTCAAAGAGGTGTTCAATATATTTAACCTCGTGCGTCCAAAGTTTCTTAGGTTGGATACCTCCCGTTCTGTTGTCAGGCGTGTCATGAGCAGGGTGCATATACCAGGTGGGAAGAGATTGTCTAGAAGTAGCATGGAAGCAGTGTTCTTTGAAACGGTTGAGGCAACCCTACAGAATGATGAGGATTTTCGAAGGAAGGTAGTAGTTATTCAAGACCTCCGTGAGATGACAAAGGATGTTCTACATTATTATAAGGGAGATTTCTTGGAGGAACTGCCTGGACTTGTTGACTTCACTGTAGTGCTTAATCTGACACCCAAACAGAAGCATGCAGTTGAAAAACTACAGAAACTGGAAAAATTTAAGAAAAGATCCGTGGGGTGCGCTGTCTATATGCATCCACACTTGAAAGATTTTTCAGAGAGTGGGTCATCTGGAGAAAAAGGGGGCAACTTTAATGATGAAAAGATAGATAATTTGCTGGAAAAAATTGATGTGAAGGATGGGGTTAAGACTAAGTTTTTCCTTAATATCCTGGGATTGTGTGAACCAGCTGGGGAGAAACTACTTGTTTTCAGTCAATATCTCCTTCCTCTTAAATTCTTGGAGAGATTACTTGTTAGGACAAAAGGTTGGATTGTTGGGAGGGAAATTTTTGTAATCTCTGGTGATTCGAACCCTGAGCAACGAGAGTCTTCAATGGAGAGTTTTAATAGTTCCCCTGATGCAAAGGTATTTTTTGGTTCAATCAAGGCATGTGGGGAAGGAATTTCTCTTGTAGGGGCATCACGTGTCATGATTTTGGATGTTCATTTGAATCCTTCAGTTTCTAGACAAGCAATTGGCCGTGCATTCAGACCAGGCCAAGGGAGGAAAGTATACACTTACAGATTGGTTGCTGCTGATTCACCAGAGGTAGAAGACCACAATACCTGCTTTAGAAAGGAATTAATATCAAAAATGTGGTTTGAATGGAGTGAATTGAGTGGTCACCAGGACTTTGAGATGGAGACTGTTGATATGAAAAATTGTAATGATTTGTTCCTCGAAAGCCCTTTATTAGGGGAGGATGTTAAAGTTTTATACAAAAGGTTAGTGCTAACCTTATGTTATAGATTTTACAAATGTAGTCGTAATTTGCTTATTCTTCTTTTTCTAATCATCAGGACAATACTTCTATGCAGGTGATTCCTCTGGTCTCATGGTACAGAGGCTGGCCATGGTGGCAAGAGAAAACTTCTCTACTTTATACGAAGTAGCATATTTTTGAGATGCAGTGCAATAACTGTCATTTTATTTTGATATTGCATTATAATGGTTTAAGTGCCTTTTTATAGCATGGCGACTTGTAGTTTCATACTCACCCTTCCTTTCTCATCTTCAGGAATTTCCAAGGTATTTTGGCAGGTCACTGTATAGAACTGTATGTGTATAGCTGCTTTAGTACTAGCCTTTTTGAAGCCTTTTCTGTTCATTCCTTTTTCCTTTATTCTTGTTTCTTCATCGGGGAGCAAAGCTGTATAGAGTAATAGAAGGAATGTTATTTTCAGCCAAGAAAAAAATATTGAGCACCCCTTTTTGCTTATTAGTGGTGAATACCTGTTGAAAAGCAGTTGCTTTACTCTTGATTTTGAATCTGTATAGTGGAAATTGAATCAATCCAAATGAAAAATCAACTCCACTTGGAAGTCTGGAAATAACTTAAGATTCTCGGTGTCATCTTGTTTTCTGCCATATTGTAGTCATAATTGACAACATCTTCGTTCATTAAATTTAGGATCCCAGTGTCATTCAAAGCATTCAACTGACAGACATAATCGGGTAGAGTGTCAGCCTGAAATAAAATAAAAAAATAAATAAATAAATTCAAGCATTAAAGTGCTAGTTGTGTCCATCCTGTTTTCGAGGGATGCTTGCATCCGTAATTCAAGGAATGTAAAATTTTTCATGATAGACATTGTTTTAGAAGATGAGGGTTGAGTATGGACTTAGTATAGACAAACTAAGCAATTCTGAATCACTTTTTCTGATGCTATCATCTTTTTCTAGAAACGGGAAGTCTGGGTTTATTTTGAAAATGCAAGCCGAAGCACTGCTTGAAGAATGCTGATGTTTAATGATTGTTCATGTGAATTTTGACCAAAATAGGTAAAGTTAGACTTCATAAGGGCGTGGAGTGGGCATGGGATGGTGTATTGCTTGATCTTATCTAGTTTTGAATGTCTTGATTTCTTTTGACCTTTATCCAATTTTTAATTTGATACTATTTTCTCTGTTCGTTCTGAGGTTTAAGTTATGCCTGGACAAGGTGGCTAGGGTCTCTTGTGGTTATTCCTCTTGCTGTTTTAAGGGTGTTCACTAATGTAAATGGTTTTCTTTTCTATAATAAAAACAACTGTCACATCAGCAAAAATGTATTGTTTTGCTGACATGCAGTTGTTATTGTTTAAAAAAAAAAAAGAAAGCACCCTCTTAAATCTTCACTAAACCACCTCACAAATGTTTATTTGTTGATATGGTTGCAACAAATTGTAACTTTAAAAACCCTCACTTATGAGACTAACCTCTTGTATGGCATCGATTTTCTTTTTCTCACTGTTTCCAAACATGGAATGTAATAAAGATTTGTAAGATTCACCAATCTTCTTTTTATCCCCAAAATGAGCATTTCTTTTTCCTGCCATTTGGAGTGTATGGCTAAGTCAGCGTTATCAAAGTCATGTATATACATGGTTCCAAGTATTGACACACGATAACGCAAACATTTTTTATCTTGCGTATCTGTCCATGTGTTGTGTATTTAAGGCTGTATTTGGATGCCATGTAAATCAAGAACCGATAGTAAAATTTACATCGGTTTGCTTTTGTAAGCATTTGGTAAAAGAGTATAATTATTATTGACGTAAAATTACACTTTGGTTTAGTTTTACGTGCGTTTGGATGGAGTGTAGTTTTATGTTGATGATAGATGTAAAACCTCATCACCTCTACAGTTTTATATCAATTTTATTGATGTAAAATTTAAATATCTTTTTACATTGATTTCAAAATACAACGGTCATATATATTTACAGTTCAGTGTAAAACGTCATCGGTGTATTTTTATACTGATGATGTTTTACACCTCTTCCAAACACGGCCTATGGGCGTATTGGGCGAATTGATACAGTGTTTTAGGCCCTTTTTTTATTTTTTTTTGCAACCGGTTCAGGGGGGGCGGTTTAGGTCTCTCTATCGCCTGAACCGGTCAGACCTCCGATACATCCATTGTAGGGGTGTATTGGAGGGGTCCCGGAATGATACGTATCACTAATATGGATCATTGGTTCTTACATTTAAACAGAACTCCCTAAATCCCGCTCTATACAGCTTTTTGGTGGGTTCAGAAACTGATATATATTCTAATCACCGTTGTTTTACCAAATATCCTCAGTCTTTGAATATTGGAACTGAGTGGACCTATCAGGTTTTATATTGGCCTTAGTCTTTGAATATTGGAATGCCTTCTAGTGAGAGGGATTCATGCTTGTGCCATACTCATATCTCGTATCTTCCTTCATGTTTGGGACTTGGCTGCAGGAGTTAGTTCATCTTCCCTCTACATTTGCTTTTTATTTCAGGGCAATTCGCCAGTTTCTTCAAAATTCAATATCCTCTCAGGAAATGAAATGGGGAAAAGAAGAATACCTTGTTGGAAGATCATGACCATTCAATCTGTTATCTAGCTGAATTAATTGGGGGCGGTATTCTGTGTTCAAATACCTTATTGAAATGGCATTTTTCCATTTGAGAGAATAGTCATTCCTGCTCCCTCGGGAATGAGAATCCTATTTCCGCCAATTCCGATTCCGATTTTGATAACCAAAGAGGTAGGGGAATAAACCATTACGATTCCTATTCAAGTGATTTCAATTCTGATTCCCAACCGATTAAGCGGATGGAGATAAATGCTAGTCGAGGCATAGCCTCTGTTAATTACATGCAAAGTGGGATTATAATGTCAAAATTCGAGAGATTGGATAGGAAAACGGGTTTTCAGTCTCCGATACTGGCAACTGGCAATCGATCTGATATGACCTGCAATGGAAAATTTCAGGAGGAAATACTTGTGGGGTCGATGCAATAAGCAGCATACATGATGCCAGTAATCAATGGAATAGGATTATAATGTGCTCATCCCAGCAATTTCTCCTGCTTTCTTGAATGATCTGGGACCTCCTTCCCTGCCACAGAGACATTTTCTGATGATGGGTCCGGATCCTCTGAATTCTCTGCGAACTCCTCTTTGTACATCTCTTCTATCATAGGCTTCCACAGCCGAACTCGAGCATTTATGAACCAATTTGAAATCTGAAACAATGATGAAGCACCCAACTTTTTAGTTTTTACCGAGAGAGAGAGAGAGAGAGAGAGAGAGAGAGAGAGAGAGAGAGAGAAAGTGAAAATTACTTGGTTTTTTGTTAAGCCTGTTTGTGAAGCCAAAATTAGCTTCTCAGACTCGTTCGGATATCTGTGTGAGTGACAATAATCAGTGGTAGAAAATTGAAAAGAAGATATGATGTAGGTTGTTGAAAACAGGAAAATCCGAGTACCGGGTGAAAGCACTTACGGATGGAGGAAGTGTTCGAAAAGCCAAGAGCGAAGGATTGCCACAGAATTCTCGGGCAATCCTCTTATTGGTCTCCATGGCTGTCGTCGGTTTTGCATCATCCCAAGCTGCTGAAGGGACGCTCGATTATGTCTTCCCTCTTGATCAAACAAACTGAGCTGTGAAAGGCTGTTTCTTATTCTTGGTATATCTTGAGAGGCTTGTGATTTTGCTACATTTATTTGAACAGCTATAGCATCTCTTAAGCTGCGAAAGTGTCTAGACATTGCTTGGAGTGCAAGTGCAGTATAAGACTTTGCTGCACCCAAACCTGCTATCACCTCAAAGGATGACACCACTTGTTCCATCTGATGGTAGTACTGCTCATATCTGCTATCAACCTGAGAAGAGAGAAAACAATTCATGCAGTTGTTACCAGGTTCTAGCAATCACACATTAATTAGAAAAGAAGCAAATTTCTAGCAGCCTTGTTAATACCTCATCCAACAAGGCAGTGAGTTTGACAATTCTGATTTGAAGCTCCTGTTTCTCGGCAGCTAACCCATTACTACAGACCTCTGCTTGCATTTCAGGAGAAACTCCAAGAGTTCCTCTTCTTCCATTTCTGGCTAACCGTTTAAATGTTTTCTCTGAACTGAAATCGATACCCTTCCCTCCCACACTAACAACCTCCTCAAGGAGGGACTGTGCTGGCTTTAGATATCTGGAATTTGCCACAAAGTTAGCAAAGGATTCTATTTCATAAGAAGTGGAGCATGCTTTGTTCTGCACGGTTGATGATGAGGTGTAGATGCTATCGGCGAAGGGATAATCATTCCTTGTGTGATCTAATCCTGGGCTATGAATTTCTCTTGATTCTTCTCCAGATATTAAATAGTTAAAGCCTATGGGATCCGAATGCAGTGGTCTTTGCCTGTACTGCAGTGAAGGTATCAGCATATGGGATGGAAGATGAGAACCAAGAGTAAGGCAGAGTCTTTGGGCTTGGTGATCACTATCAGTCTCCCTCGCCGCTCCAAGAAGATTCATCAAATGTCTCCTACTACAAGGCTCAGAATCCTCGGATATTGCATGGGCTTGAAGCTGATCTATTGCTCTAGATATTCGTTCTCCCAGCAATTGAGTGGTGGGCAGTACACCCAGTGATTGGGGGAACGAATTCCTGTTTCTTCCATCCGATTGGAAAGAAGTATAGCCATTGTCTTCCAAGTTTGTTCGGCTTGAAATGGGGTCTGATGAAATAATGAATTGGTGTAGAATACTTGAGGCTGGGTCGCTGGATGAGTCTTGTGAAACCATTGCAACAGGTTTAGAAGAAACACCTAGTAAGGAAGATGCATGTTATACACGATAAAAGAGTCATTCTCTCTTTGTTGTCATCAACTCAGAACTGATTATTGATGTAGCCAAAATGGGGTAGGGGATCTACTCGTCTTAGGAGGACAAATAACAGCTCAAACTCAAAGTTTGAAGAAGAGACGAGAAAGGGAAAACCAAACTAAGATACAAATGCTCTCAACTCTTCAAAATGAGGAATGCAAGAGCTATTTAAAACGGGTGACAACACCCATGTGAGAAAGGGATGGTTAGCTGCTGGAAAACCACTGAAATCGAGAGCCAAGAAAGCTCTTGAGCTACTCAACTGTAATTGAGAAGTAGATGCCCATTAAGATCAAAAGTATAGTTTTAAAAGGGTGAAGGGAGAAACCGAGAGAGGAAAGGCAAAACCCACATCTACTGAGAGACCAATTAATGGTCAAAAACTGAAAATACAAACCAGTCAAGAGCAGGTGAAACTGAGAGCAGAATTCACCCATTCAAGCAACCCGACTAGAAGAAGCGTTAAAGATGAAATGGTAATAAATACAATTTGTTAAAAATACACACAGAAGAAAACAACTCCAACCAAGATAAAGGGAGTTAAACAACCAAGAAGCAGGACCCAGTTTTCCCAATTAACCAGAGAGACAGAGAGAGAGTGGGAGGCAAAACAAAGCAAATGAAATAGTATCCAAGTACAGACATACCGTGGCTACTAATCGTTCCAAGACAATGAACGTACACAAACACACATGGAACATTATCTCTCTCTCTCCCTCTGTGGCTGATTAGCTGATACTCCAGAGACACAGATCCCTGCAAATCCTTCAAACAAGCAAAGCTGGGTAAAAAGCAAACAAAATGGCAGAAAAGATGGTCCCCATCTACCCAAACATCAGAGGCCTGAGATATAAACCAACAAGCAATAGAGATCAATCTTTCAGCTTTAACATCTGCGGCTTCATTTCTTCGGGAGACGTGAAGTATTCCGCAAGCGGACCCAATTGGTTGTCTTAAACTTTTATTTCTTCCCGGGTGTTTGTTTGTCACATATTATGACATCACATGAGGCAGCTCAACATGTTATTGGAATAGCATTCGAAATTTCATATTGTTTGTTTCCTACAGGTCCCCGATATACAGCGTAAAACAAGAGTAGAAAAAATGAAAAGTAGGCTATCCTCTTCACTTTCCCAGTTTTAAGATTGTCTCGTTGTGGACCTTGTGGTACTGTAAAATAGTAGCAACCCCAGATGGTAATATATATAGCTTTTTCTTTTTCCAGTTTGGCTTTGTGATGGTTATCGCACAGAGATGTTGAAAGGACACTGGGTCCATATCTACAGGCAAATATATGAGTTGTGTGTGTGTGTGAGAGAGAGAGTTCTCTACTTTCTTGCTGGTGATAGACTGATGGAGTATCTGTTTGGTTATTCTGATTAGGGGGATTGATTGATTCTGGGTCCAATTGGGTAGTAATCATTGCCATCTCTGTTGCTTGTGGCCTCCACCAGTTGTCTGTGTCTCTACTTGATTCCGTATTTTTTGCTGTTTAATGGGATGTCGTGGGCCCAGTTTTGTAACACAATAAAATCGCCGCGTTATCTGATTTAGGAACAAACAATCAGTCACTCACGGAATAAGATAAAAGAATTCTAAAATGCTCAAACATAACGTCGAACGAGTCGAGACATGATAATTCTTGAAAAAATTGCACGGTCGTCTCGTCGGCAACTCACCAAGTCAATAATACTAATATTTTTATGCCAATTGCCAATTGGCAATGGCATCCGTCTGAGCGTCTCGGGCTACTGACCAGACGCGGATTAACATCATTCTTCAATGATGTTTAAACCAATTAAACAACTAAAACGATGGTTTTGAAAATCGGACCGGACCGGATGATCGGACCAGTTGACTCAGGAATTGGTCAGACAATCGGTTTTGTTTCATCATAAAACTATTCCTGGGCCATAAACCGCTGATTAAGTCAGCGACCCTCTGACCAGTTTGATTGAACAATCACCTGGATAATGGTTTTCGTCCATTTTTTATTTTAATTATTTTTTTAAATTTAAAATTTTTTTATTTAGAATGGGCTATTCATTCGAATCGGACGGTGAGACCATTTGACTCGAAAATCAATCCCCAAAATGATTCCGATCCGATTTTAAAACCTTGACTAAAACAATAATTATAGAAAACTTTATGGTCTGCTCCCCCTTAGATATTTTTATTGATTTTCTAATATATATAGACAGATTAGCTAGTAGTTGAGACGGTCACTCGGCATCCCTCCCTTGCACCTTGCTTTGGTCTATCCCTCCTCTAATGTGTAATATGTGATATCAAAAAAGAGATAAACAGGATCAAAGGATCACACCACTACGTC
This sequence comes from Nelumbo lutea, assembly GCF_056320005.1. Taxonomy (NCBI): domain Eukaryota; kingdom Viridiplantae; phylum Streptophyta; class Magnoliopsida; order Proteales; family Nelumbonaceae; genus Nelumbo; species Nelumbo lutea. Next base: position 102,455,772 of record NC_142684.1, read on the forward strand.
TTAGGGTGTTTGGTTGGTCCATGGTGTGGCTCGATCCATGCAATCTCGTGGATGGGTTCACACCATGGGCCAATTTCTCATCTATTGGTTTTTATCGTGGACCGTTCCACGCTACCATGGATTTTTTTTATAGTGAGTTGTCCTATTTTTCGCACATACTTCATAGGATGGATTATTTTACCATGGTGTTTTTTTGGACTTGCATATTAAATAATAAATTTCGTTATATAATATTTAATTAAATATGTTCTATAATATTAATATTTAATTAATTTTGTTATACAATATTTTTTAGATTTGCATATTAAATAATAATGTTGTGTACTTTTTTAATTAAAACCTGTATACTTTTTAGGAAGAAGTACATTGTAGCTTTCTTATTAATAACATACTCACATATTGTAGGCGAGATGCATGGAATCAAAACATAATGTAGATTGAAATACATCATACCTTGCAGAACAACTATGGGGGTGTGATGTGGTTTAATCCACATTAGGGATGCAAGTTGGGCAAGTTGTGCTAGGTTTACGGTCAATCCAAGCCCAATCAAAAAAATTGGGCTTAAGGCCTGAGCTTGGACTGAGTTTGAAGTCAAGCTTGATCTTCTCAGCTTGCATTATAATTTGATTCACTTCGGTTAGGTTCGAGCTTAGGTTGGTCAATAAACCCACTCTAAAATTATACATGTATGTATATATGTATGTGTGTATGTATGTATATATGTATGTATGCAAAAATGTACATATATACATATGTATGTATGAATTTGTATAGTTGGGTAGGGCTCGGGCTGGGTTTAAGCTACCTAAGGGCTAGGCCCAACCCATCCCAAAAAATAAAAAAGCCTGGATTATTGGGCCCGAGCCCAACTCAAAGACCAAAAATCCAAGCCCAATCCATGTAAAATTTCAGGCTAGGTTGGTTCGGATTTAGATTGGGCCCACCCAAATTGCACTCCTAGTCAAGATATCTTTGTCCATGGTGCAAAACAACTATCCTTTTGAGGTCTGGTGTGCATTTTTATCCACACTACATGTGTGATATATAGATATAGATCAAAACAAACCACCTAATTTCTCATTTATACTACAGAACACCCCTAATAAGATGAGCCTCTTCAAAATTTGATACCCCCAATTCACAACTCATCCCTATCTTGTTTTTTTTATAATAAATAATTACATTACAATTTACAAATGGCGTTTATATTTCAAGTTCATTGTGCTGTGAGGTCCATTTGGTGGTTACTTTTGTTACATGGAACATGTGGGAGGTTGCAACGTGGGTACACTATATCCCTACCCCTAGAGTCTAGACGTTAGCCTTTTCTTTTTTCTTTTAAATGGTGAAGCTCTATCCTCTATGGTAATGGTACTATTACATTTTTATTGTTCCTGAAAATGAGGCTTTTTTTTTTTTCTTTGCTCTCTTCTCTGGTCTAATCTTCTGATGCAAATGAGAGGAATAGTTTTTCTGCACAATGTTTATGTATTTATCTCAATTCTCTTCTTCCAACTTTGCTTGGCATTTTTTTTCTTGTTTTACTGATCAAAAAGAACCGTTCGACCTGGGAACCAGTCACCTATCCAGTTCCGTTTTGCATCAGGCATGGGATTTTCCAAAAAAAAACTGTTGAACCGGTCAGCAAACTGATGACCTAACCCAAATGGTTGAACCGCTGAATCTTTCGACCCAAACAATGATTTTTCAGGTCATTTTTATTTAATTTTTTTTTTCATTTTAAAAAATTTTAAAACATCACGGGGTGACCATTTGGACCGGAGGGTCGAACCATTCGACTCGAGCAACTTTCGTAATTCTTGATTGACCTGACCAACTTTCGAAAGCTTTATCCCAATTCCTCTCAGCCTGGATTTCTGTTTAAATTTAAGGTTGTCGAAGGAAGTCTTTACTGAGCTGTGAGAATGATGGTTGGTGAAGATGACTATATATTACGAATTAAATATATAGTTTTCAAACAGAAAGCCTGCAGCCAACATTCGTGAAAATGGAAAATACCAGTAATAAAGTAGGTTTATCTGGGCTTTCCACTTTTCCAGAAAGAAGAGGAAATTAAAAATGAAAAAGAAAGGAAAACAGAGATAGGGTTGCAGACTGAAGAAATACTTGTGCCATAGTTTTATTTTTATCACAGACCTTTCTGTATTACAAAGTACAGTATGGTACATACCACAGCCATTCTGCTACTTGATGCCACTAGAGACATTATAAATAACATAAGCAATGGGCAGAATAGTGGCCCCAATACATTGAGCAGTGAGCTCCTATATTATATATAGTTCAGCACAAGAACAAGATGATGCAGCTATGACAACTCTGAGCCCTGAACCACCCATAAAGCTTGTCTTGGATCTTTCAATCTTGAACCATTTCAACATCCCCTATTCCTACGAGTATGAAGGCAACTATTGGATTTGGAACCAAGAAAAATAAAAACCAATTATGATCCTTGTCACAATATTTAACATTGGATGTGATGATCTCCTCTAGAAGACCAATTGAAAATAAGTGTACAAGATACATCCTTGAATGGATTCCACAAAAATTATGTTATGAACCTTCACAGATATGCTACTTTTCCACCAGTCTCTTGTTATATATACTACAGCTGTGTTTGCCATATGAATGAATGTTCACACATTACGTAATCGCTTCTTTTTTAAGCAAGATTGATGATACCAGCTTCCAGCTATTGTCATTCTTTTCTCTCATTTGTCTTCTTCTTTCCCCTTCCTCAAGAAGATTACAATTTCCACCTACCTACATAGAATGCAAGCAAAGCTTAGGCAACAAAATCATGCAATAGACGGGAGGAACTAAATCTTTCTTTTTGGTTCCCAGCATCCATGCAATTGTAATCTGCTATGTCAGTCCCCACAGAAGAAGTTGTTGCACTGTACATCTCATCCCCTCCTATGGCGATAAAATTGTGAGGTGACCTGCCAGACATGCGTAAGCCACCATCACAATGCTGTAATCCTAATGTGAGTGACACTCCACTGCCACTCCCAAATCTCCCTAACTCTGCCATCTGGTAAGCAGCAGCTGCTGCCATAAATCTCCCACCACCATTCCTATCAGACTGAACTAGTGTATCCTGGAAAAGACTGCTACAATCATCTATACTGGATCTTGGTTCTCCACCCAACTTCATTACCCCGTGGTCAGTACCATCCCTCTTGCAAGCACCATCCTGAAGGCCTGCACCTGCTGCAGATCCAGACATTTCTATATCAGGGAAAATGTCAGACTTTGAATCTTGGATTTGTCCAGTATGGCAATCCTCAGTAGATGTGGACTTCACACTTTGCTGCAAATCTTCCCCCCTATCTTCAGAGACCTTATTATCATCCTTCACTGCCTTGGATGCATTTTCAGATGAAGAATTTGAGTCCATCTCAGTGTTACCAATTTCTTCTTTGTACATCTCCTCAACCATGGGCTTCCATAGTCGTACTCGGGCATTTATAAACCAGTTTGAGACCTAAGGCAAACAAGATATCAAATATCAGACACCATGAATACAGAATGAAGCAGATACCAACATTATTTGTGAGGTAACCTTAGGCCCACTACTTGATTGGTCCACCCAAGGAATTTTCAACATAAACCTTATTATCTAAATTACTGAATGGTGAATCCATTTTTTATACTTCACTGCATCATTGTTTGAAGACATTAATCACAAAATAACTTGCAGGTAGATTAGACTTTCATTGTTCTTATCTTTTACCTGGCTTCTGGTCAGGCCTGTCTGCCTAGCTAGCATGATTTTTTCAGCATCCTTGGGGTACCTGACCAAGATGAAAACGACAAAGTTAGGAGGAATTGATATCCAATACTTTATTGGATGCATCAGGACATTAGATGTCGTTTTCTTTTTGTTATTTTTAAAGGAATGTGTGGGTTGGTGGAGGAAAATAGATAGAGATATTTAGTGTTGTAGGATTTACGGATGAAGAAAATGCTCAAACAGCCATGCCCGAAGGATAGAAACAGAGCTTTCAGGTAAGCCCCTCTGTGGCCTCCAAGCATGTTGCTGCATCATGCCAAACTGCTGAAGAGCCCTCTGTTGCCTGAGCTGCTGGTCTACATAGCGGAGGCGTGATATTCCAACCCCCTTGCTATCTTGTTCTCCAAGGTTTGTACGGATTGCATGAATCTGGCCACTGATTGCATCACGCAAGCAGCGGAAGTGGCGGGAAATTGTTTGGAGGGCAAGTGCTGTATATGGTTTAGCAGCCCCAGACCCTGCAATCACATCAAAAGATGATACCACAATCTGCATCTGATGATGGTACTGTTTGTATCTTCTATCAACCTGCAATCAGAGCAATCAAGAATATAACCATAGCACCAAAAGGAATCACTCTATTTTCATTTTCACTAGGAATAACGTCTACAATTTAGTAATTTTATATCAACATTAAGAAATTTATATTGTTATAACTACATATCATCTAGCTCTAATAAAATGAACTGATTTTTACAATTACTTCATTATGGCTGTTTTATGTCAACGCAAATTTCAGTACAAAGTAAAATGTTAAGGAGAAAAGGTGAGACATTACAATCTTGGTTCATCTTGCTTCAGATTTTGCTTTGCTTTGTTTGATTGAGGAAGTAAAATGGTGTGGTCCCCGCTTTATATGGGAGAGATGGAGGACATAGAGGTAAACTTTGCATACTTCTGGAGATGCAAACCTTAGAACCCATGGAAATTTAAATGATGTGGTTCCAATATAAATTTTATTCCCTAGGGGTGTAAAAGGTGTTTGCAAAAAATAAAAACAAGGTAAAAGTGAACTGGGTATCAAGTTTACACCTGGACTACTTTTTTGTCTGATTGGTAACATTAAAGTTTATTGATATATGGAAAAGATTTAGTTAAAGTACAAAGTGTACCAAACACTCCTCTTAGACAGCCAATCTTTTACTAACCCCTTGCTTTGCTAGTGCATTGGCAGTGTTGGTTGATCTATGGACCCATGTAAATATTACTTCAATCTCATGGTTAAGTGTCTTATCTCTCTCATTGTCTTCCTATAGTGCCACAAGCCATTTAAATTGTTTAAAAACCAGCTCAATACTACCTTTTGAGTCACCTTTCACAAAGATGTCTCTGTAATCAAGTTTTTTTTTTTTTTTTTGCCAACATCCCTCTAAGACAGCCAATAGCTCTGCTCTTGTAGAATCACCATGGCCAACAGGACCCAAGAACATAACCATTATGTTTCCTTTGCTATTTCTAAAAGCTCCACCTATACCAAACCTGCCTGGATTTTCTAAACGGCACCCATCAAAGTTTAATTTCATGAGATGAGGGGTTGGTTCGCAAAATGCAGGCTAGTGGCTGTCCTTGAAACAAATAGCCTACACTTGTCCACTTTTTTGCACTTGAAACAAATGCAGCCTATTACAGTTTTGTAACTAATAAAAAATGTCGTTCAGTTCAGTCACTTCAACCATTATCAAACAATTCCTTAGGCATCCCCGAAAAATATATATTTGTATGTCAATGTTTAGAGTTATTTTGGTTTCACCATCATCCAAGCCTTATCCCAACTATAAGGGGTTGGCTAGCCATTATGTTCATTTTAAAGCCATATCCATTGTTAAATTATGAGTGCCTAAATCATTTCTTACTACTTCAACCCATGCCCTTTTGGTCTACCCCTAGCTCTTCTAGCTCCTTCAACTTGCAACAGATTGCTTCTTACAGGTGAGGTAAACATTGGGTAATGACCTTATTCATTTTGATCCAGTTACAGAGAGATTGATCTCTGTATGAAAATGTGTGTCAGAAGCATTTTTCCTGATTATCATTCCATATTGCTTGTTTAAGGATATGAAGAAATCCTACTAGCAGTTGCTTTTACTAATCACAGAGATCACAGAGGGATGACAAAGAAGTGAAAATAATTTACAGTGCCTGTATTCAATGGTATGCAGCCTCTTAGCCTTACAATTCTCAGGAATAAATTACTTGGGAATGTCAAAGTTATAAAGACAACATTTTAGATATTTAAAGTCAAGCTTCTAAGGAATATTCATGTTCCAAGTCAGATCCACTTCTGCAGCCACAAAGAAAGACTAGTATCAAATACTAAAATCATGAAAGCTGATGAGCTTATCAGGCCACATGGATGTAAAGAAGATATTGTAGATATCTCCAAAACCACCAAAAATCTGTGTTCAATATGCAGCTTCATGTGGCTCAGAGATATTGAATTACATCAATCAACTCAAACTACATATTTACTTAATTAGATTTGCATGACAATATTGTACTTATTGACAAAAGGTAAAATTCTTTCTGATCAAATGTCTTGCAGGCATCTCAAATTTGACAGAGCATTTCTTTCAATAGAATTACTACATCAAACATCTATGTATTGGTTATTGATCAAGCCATGGTCTTACTCCAAATGATAGAAATGACAAGTGTGGGTGAAGAAGATCTGGCACCGGCAATCAGTATTAGCAAGAGAGAGAAAGAGCACCAAAAGATTGTGGGTACTCCCAGGCATCCTTCTGGTTAAAGATCCATTTTAGAACCAAGATTCTAATGTTTTTCTATTACTAAAATCTCATTAGGAGAGTTTCAAAGAAAAGAAAACTTTCTTTTGTGCAGTTTCAAAGAACTGTTCTTGCAATATAATTAATTGGTTGATCAATAATGTTCCCACTTCCAAGCTAGATTCTCCAAAGAGCTACTACTTCTTTCAGTAAAATTTCAGAAAAAATGTTGTTCAATTTTTGTCAAGCAACTTGCTCCATTGGAGCATCTGATCTGCAATCCCCCTAAAAGAGAAGAGAAAGCTCCTTGCTTTTTGTGTGCTTAATATTCCACAATAGAATGTCATGAATGTAAAACTTTACTTACCAACTAATGACGCATATAGAAGTTTTGTGCATATCCATTCTCTTAAAAGCAGGGACATGCATATGCATATAAACTTGTTGCTTTGCAAAATGTACTTGTTCTTTTTTGATGAGTGACAAGATGAAATAAATAATGCTTCAATTATTTTGCACCCTTCAGTCTTCCTACGGTAGAAACTGTTTGAATGCATCCGAAGGCAAAGATATTGTACATCGACTCAGTGTCAAAATAGTGAAAGTTAATAGCCACTGAATTAGGACAGTAAAATGAAGGTAGCAGACTGACCTCATCCAACATAGCCAAAAGCTTTGTCATTTTGTTCTGCAAATCCTGTCTTTCAGCAGGTGAAATCTCAGCAGAATTGGTAGATGATTCTTGAGGATTTGAAGGCATCCCATCTGTGGAAGGTAATGAAGTGCCGCCCTTTTGTTCCTCATAAGCATCTTTGGATCCCTTTAAACCCAAGTTTTGCTGTTTGTTGGAATCTGACTGTTTCAGAACACTACGGACGTTAACAACTTCATCAAGCAGTTGCTGTGCTGCCTTGAGGTATTTGGAGTTGGGAATGGTGCTTGGAAGACCTGACATTCCATAAGGATACGGATCAGAATGGATTAGTTTGGGGCCCATTGAGCATTGAAAGTTGTTCAATCCTTCTCTCTTCATAGCATCATGATTGCCCCCAAGAAAATCAGGTTGTAAGTATTCAGCATTTCTTGATTGTTTGCTTTGAGAGCTCTCCTCATCTCTACACGAGCTGGCCCCTCTGCCACCATCACCTGATATTGACTGATGAGAGCTCAAGAATGAACAGAGACCCTGATTAGGATGCCTGTACTGGAAAGAAGGCATAGGATTGGCGCATGGAATCTGTGACCCAAGGCTGAGGGATAATCCCTGTCCCTTTAAGTTCTGTCCACCCTGTAAAATGCCTAGCTGCGTTCCTAGACCCATCTGAGAATCTTCACCAACAGAGCTACGAACCAGATCATCTGCCCCACTGTTTAACTGTTCACCAAGTGGCTGTACGTTTGTTGGACCACCCGATGGCTGTACAATTGACATCTCATTCCTCCCATCCCTCCATAGACCACAGTTTTGTTCCCCAAAATGAGAACCCAAAAAGTTTGATAGAATTCCTTGTTGTAATAGGGTGGACTCAGAAGTTCCCACAGATGAGAGTTCAACACAATTTTGCTGTGGCTGAGAATTTCCAGCCAAAGCATCTGTATAGGACCTAGCAGAAGAAGCATAGTTCAGACACATCATGTTGCCAGGAAGAACCGGTGCATCAGGAAATGAAGTAGGCACAGAGTATAAGGTCGGCATAACTTCTCTTTGGTTGCTCGAACTGGGGAAATAAGTAGCCATCTTTCTTCTTCCTCAACGCCGGGAACCTCCGAGTCAAGTAACTGACGATGAAGGATAGACCATCACCAACCTGCTCTTGTGAAGAAATTATTGCACCAGGACCTGATGAGGACCAAGACAAGGATGATACCTATTAACAACTCTCAGAAAAATGTTCACAACATTTAGAAAAAGAGATTGATATTTAATGCTTAAGTAGAACTGCCCACAGATTTCACGCTAAAAATGAAGATAAAAAATATATATATATATATAAGAGAGAAGAATGATAAGGATAAGCAGCTAGGTGGATGGATGGACCTTCCCAAGCTCCCAATAATAAGGAAAATTATGAGACTCCAAGAAAACTGTTTATGGTATTTTCTTTTCTTCTTCTCCTTGTCTAAAGGATACCTAGGTCTCTGGCAGAAAGGAGTGTTACAGGGTATAGAAATACTGAAGGAAAACCTTCCTGATACAACCCAAAACCGCTTATATCAACAGATGAGGAAACAGAGAGCATAACAAAATCCTCCAGAACCTACTTCCCATCAAGTTCAACAGAAACTAAAAATATAAACAAATATATAAAAATAATAGTCAATAATCCCCACAACCTCAAGCAGAGTATGATCCAGAAGAAACCCAGAAACCAAATACCCAGATTCTAAATACTCCCGAAGGACAAACTTAAACCCAGAGAACAGGGGCACAGACACAAAAATATAAATCTATAAAAATCGAAACCTGTACATTAGCACAATATTTTTTCCGTCTTCCACCATCATCGTGTCGTTCATGCATTAAAAGCCACATCATAAGATCAAAGAAAGCAGGGATCTTTCTTCTCGTAAACGATGAAACACAAAGCCAAGAAATAAAAAAAAGTCACCTGAAAACCCGAGACGGATGTGTCTGTCGTGGGGAGCAGCAAAGCTCAAAACAACACCAAATTGGAGACAACGCAATCCCGAGATTCAAAACAACAAACCCTTTTCATCGAACAAATATAACAATTAAAAAATCACAATTTAAAAGATAAAACACAGAGAATTCCAAAGAACAGACAACATGTTTCCTATCAAAAACTACAAGTTGATGTTTCCCTCTTTAATCTCCCTTTTCTAAATTCATATATTCTCCATCCACCAATCGATCTTTTCCACGTGAGACATGCCACACTCTCCCCTTATAATAAAAATTTCTCTCAGAAACCAAACACCCACAAATCAACACTTTTTCTCCCTCTTACCCATTGTTGTAGTTGATATGTTCAATCCCTAACCACCAGTTGGTAGACCTAAACCTCTCTTAAACCCATCTATCTGTCGCTTCTCTCTTCTTCAACCTCTCTACCTCTGTCTGTCCCTCTCATTCTCAACCATGGGAAGATCTGCACTGCCACCATATAATTGTTTAATACCAGATGATATAAACTATTGCTAATAATTGAGGCTTGGATAATAATCAAGTAATTAGCTACTGAATTAATTGTTACTCCACTTGAGTCAGCTGCTTCCTTTGGGTGATTGGGTAATGACGTCCTCAAAGAAACTTCCAAAAAAGGAATGGGTAAAATGGTAATTAGACTCTAAAGAGAAAGAGAAGAAACTGAAGAGGTATATATCTTGTTTAATGATAAGTTGCATCGCCTGATATGCTTATATCCTACGAAAATGACCTAGTCATCCACCATCAGATTGTTACGAGATAGTGATTAGACAGTGGACCACCTTACAAGTACACATTTCATGCCACCGTTGCTTCTCTTGACCTAACATGACCTGGTCAAACAATGACGGCCAGGAGCTGAAATCTTCTGCCAATAAAACATGTTCCACCCTCTACCAACTTGATTTAATACCATACATCTTACTATGAGATTGAAACCCACCATGAAAGTGGGACTCGCCATATCAGAAATATATGGGGTGACATCATGTTGGTAGAGAATTGGAACATATTTTGTTGGTACAATTAATTTTCTTTATTTATTTCTTTAATTTAATATGGTTTTGCTTACAAGCTAAAACAAATTGCAACTTGCAACTTGATAGGTGTTAGCTAAAAGCCTAGGCCCCTGTTTGGAAGTGTTTTATTTTAAGTAATTATTAAAAAAATGCTTATTTTAGGCTAAGACCACACGAATATGTTCATATGCGTTGAAAAATAAACCTGAATAATTACTTTTCTAGGAAATAAACCCATTTTGATAACTTCAAAGTTTTGGCTTTTTCAAATGCTTTTTCATTTAAACAGTCTTGATTTGCGGTGTAGTTTTCAAAATTCCTATACAACTCCTATTTGAAAAAATAAAATAAAATAAAAAACTTTTTTTTATCAAATACTCATAATTGTTAATATGCACTTATTTATCTAGATGGTATTTAGTGCGCCTAATGGCATCTATTGGCACTGAAGTATAAAAAAAAGTCCTACAAAACGTTTAAAACAGATTTTGTCTCATTTTTTAAAATAAAATCATACAAAACGTTTATCTTATAAACATCATTGATACCAAACAACCTCCTATAATAACTACTTCCTAACAGGACTAAACAATTAAACAAACACCCGCGGGCCGCTGCTGCGCTGCATCTGCAGATGTGAACTCGCATGCTTCACCTTTCACAAGATAGTGGTATTTTAGGTAATGAATAAAAGGTCGTTGTGGTGTTATAGTAAATTTACAGTGGTTTAAGAAATTGGAGAAGAGGGAGGAATACTACATATCTACATTACTACCCTGACGCGGGATCTTTATGTTAACAGGCTTTGCAGGAGAGTTCAGAGGTGGGGATGCGAGAATGCCACACGATTTAAAATCAACGGCGGAATTTGATTGATGAGATACGTGGCTTTGGGGGTGAAAACCCAAAAATACTCGACGCGTGGCCCTATTGTTTTTCTGACATCCTCTGATTCTGATTGATGGTTTTTTTTCTTGGCAAAAGATGATTGATTGAAGTTCGATCTTACAATCATTATCCTTCGATTAAAATAATCAATGAGTCAGATATCGGATTCCTGGGATAATGCTATAAATATTTATTTTAATAACAATCAAACAATGTAAGGCAACATGCCCCATCCTCGTCTGTAGACCTTCCCCGCCCCATTCCTTGTGTCGGGGCGGGGCACCCACTTTCCATTGCGGACGGGGGGAATGTCCGAATTTTTTCTGCTTTATGAGACATTAATTTAATTGTTATTATTTTATTAATGGAATTATAAGAATTTGAAAATATTTTAGGAATTGAGTTATGACAATTTAAGAATATTTTAAGAATTGAATTATAATAATTTGAGGATGCTTTAGAAAGTAAATTATAGGATCATAGAATTTTAAGTATTTAGAAAAAATTTAGAGATATTTTAAAAATAAATATTAAATTTAGAGATATTTTATCAATTTACCATCAGGTTTGAAGAATTATATGCAAATCCCTGATCCATTTCTGATTTAGAGCAAAAATATTTTCTTTGCCTCCACCCTATTCCCATTTAAGAACGGGAAAAACTCTCCTCATTCAAGGCAGGGTGAGGTGGGCCCCTGAGTTTACAAGGAAATTTGCCATCCCTACTTCCCTAAGCAATAAAGCATAAAATTTGGTTTACCATATGGGGTGGATTGGAGCTAACCGAACCGAATTTGAACTTGGTTAGTGAAAAAAATAAATATTGAAGTTTAAGTTTGATTCGAATTGGAGATGTAAGCTTATATCTAACTCGATTAAAATTCATAAGTTTTGAATTGGTTTGACTCTTGATTAGGTTTGTGAAACAAGTTTTATTGGGTTCAAGTTCGTGATTGAGCCAACATGTCCACCCCTAGTACACCATGCATAAAATATTGTGGATGTGTAGTAAACGATGAACTTGCAAGGTGCAAGAAAACCAGTATCATATACCAAAATGTAATATTTAATTTTTGGGTAAATTTCAGATTCCCCACCTCATATATAATTTTTATTTGCATAGTTTTTTTGGTAGGAATATGTTTGTATAATTAGAAGTTGGAGAATGTGATAGTGTCAAAAAGGTGTACAGTGTACTATATCATAGGGAGACCGGATCTTCTCCTCATACCGAACTCATATGCACATCCTACAATGCATTGGAAACATCTCCCGTATTTATATATTATTATTCACGGAAGATGTTCTCAATACACGGTGAATGTGCCTGTGAAGCGCCCCTGTGTGAGGAGCAGATCCCGTCCATATCATAGGTGGTGGTTTTTGAAAATAAAATTTATGAGATAAGATAAATTGTAGATTTCTCTTAATTTTTATATGGTTCAGCTAATAAATAGATTGGGCTGGGCTGAATTGGGTATACTGCATACAAATACAAGGTAGCCTATGTGATCTCTCATTGGCCTCAATAAGGAATTCTAAAGCATAGGATTTGTGTTTTTTATGATGAAAAAAAAACACAAAAAAAAAAATCTTTTTGAAAGGAGAATGGATGTAACTCATTATGCATTGCCTCTATGGCTCTATCTTAACTTAAACGACTTCTCTACTCTGTCTTGGAAATATCACTATTGGTTGGACAAGATTTTATCTCTCAAATGCTCATCTACTATTTTTTGTATATGTTTTCCAAGGAATTTGAATAGGGCTGCCCATATGTTTTTTAATACTCTCATTCACCAACAACTCCATCTTCTTTTATCAGTAAAATGTGGATGCCTATGGTAAATGATTTTTTTTTGTTATACTTGGGTAAATAAGGGTCCATTTGATTCACAGTTGGAATTGGAATCGGAACCAAAATTCTTTAGAATTGGAATTGGAATGGTCTATTCCTATAGTCTGGTTGGTTCAGACAGGAATGAGAATAAAAACTGGAATCAATAGGAATGAGATTTCATTCCCAAAGGAGGGACAAGGAATGACCATTCCCTCTAATGGGGGAATACCATTCCAGTGGGAGTGAGAATGGGATTCCAATTCCACCCAACCAAACAGTTGGAATCGAAATATCCCATTCCAATTCTGATTCCATTTGAAATAACCCATTTCGATTCCAATTCCAGACCCCTATTCTCCCAAACCAAACGGAGCCTAATTTTCCCATATAAGGGGTAAATTGTTTAACTTAGGGTCTATTTGGAAGGAATACAGATACAAATATGTAAGGTGCAAAACCTTATATTTTGTATTATTTTGGAAAGAATATAAATACAAATGTACAGTGCAAATACATACAAAATAATGCAAAACATAAGATTTTGCACTCTACAAATTTGTATTTGTATTCATTCCAAACTAAGCCTTATATTTGGAAGTCTACATTACAAATGTATACAAAATAATACAAAATAAAAGGTATTGCACTCTATATGTTTGGATTTGTATTCCTTCCAAAAGGCTCAATTTGAAAAGAATACAAATACAAGTTTATGGAGTGCAAAAAAAAATATAGAGAGAGAGAGATAAATGTACTTAAATAAGTGTTTCTTGATAAGTAACCAAATGTAGAACAAACAAAGCCTGAATTAAATTTGGTTGCCATTACGATTGAGGGGTTATGGGCATGAGGATGGGGTACCCCGTTGTGTAGTCCCTCCAATGGGTGGTTCTGATGCTGGAGTAATTGTTCTGGTCCAATCCAATAAAGAGGACAACATACACATTAAAGGCCCTGTACATTGTGGTTGGAGAGTTTCAGTAATTGATTAATGCCACTACAACAACTACTTGCAGCATTTTTGCTGTGTGGCAATTGTCCTTTGATTTACACCAGAGTAATTATTTGTTTAAGTACTAGGGCAGTCAATGGTTCCCATCATCCGAGCTTAAAGCCCAATCTGATTTAACCAGACCCAATTAAATTCCAAGTTATATTATACTAATTAATTAGAATATTGTATGTATATATATTTATATAGAATTAATATAGATTCATCATAGAGTTGGTTTAATTATCACATTTTCTTTTAGGTTCTATTATGATACCGAAAGACATGATAGTGGAAAATTGAAATCAATGAACTGGTATTATAAAAGCAATCACCAATTAGATGAGATTTATTAAAATTCAAGGGGATTTATCATGTATTTCTGGCATTATAAATTGAGCTTCATAGAAGTTATTTTTAATTTATTTTTATTTAATAATATTATGTAATGTTTAAGTCATTTTTTATATATACCTTTTAAAGTATAACAATTTGGTCATTTTAAGTTTAATTTATTAATTTTTTAGTAAAAAAATTATTTATTATATATGTAAATGTTATGTTAGAATTTAATTCAAATCCATCAAAATCCAACAGACAAGACATCACATTGGGGCCCCACGTGCATATCTCAGCATGCATTGAGAACATTTCCCGCACTTGTCATTGGGAGATGTTCTCAATACATGATTAAGATGTCCTGTGGGGCGCTGATGCGAATTCATATATTAACACTTTAACAGATGCAACCCCTAATCCGTGGTCCAGTCAAGATTCAAGAACCAAAAAGCAAGTGTGTTGTAATTTTCGATCAAGATTTAGATGGAGAATGGATGGAGCATGGATGGGCCAAGCTTATTAACTCTAATAAATTTCGTAGGAGCTAAGAAGGGAATTCATATAATTATAAATCTTTTAACGGCACGGTTAAATAAATTGTGGGACTTTTTTTTAGTTGAATTGGTACTATCGGTTTTTGGAAATCGATAATTGAAATTGAACCGAAGCCAGTCGATTAATCAGTTGATCGGTTTGGTTTATTGATTTTTTAGTTTTTTAATTTTTATAATATATATTATAAATATATATATATATATATATATATATATAATAAAAAATATAATTGTGGAATTGGGTCTGAGTGATGTTTCCTATATATTTATGGCATCGTCTATTGTTGTTAAGTAATTTATTCTTAAATAATAGTCTACTGTTAAATAATTCTTTAGTTATGAAAATTATTAAAAATTTCTGGAAAATATTCTACAAAAAATTATGAAATAATTATTTCAGAAATAATCCATTATTTAAAAAATATTAAATGATTAAATAATCTACCAAAAATTAATATACAATCCATTATTTAATAAATTTTGATTATTAATAAATATTCAAAATTTCAACGTTTAGCGTAATTTACATTAGACATTGTAATTTAATGAATTTTTACAATAATAATTTATTGATAAAAGACATTACTAATTATTGTAATTTTCTAATTTCTATAAAATTAATAATTATAATTAACAATTATCAAATAATTTAGGGAAACTCCTTAACTAATAATCCATAATTATTTTTTAAAAAAATAGTTAAAATCAAGAAATTAATCTATGAAAAATATATTCTCCAAAGCTATTTAAATAATAATCCATTATTATTATTCAACTAAATAATTATTAAAAAATTTAGGAAAATTAAATTAAGAAATTAATCTATTAAAAATTGATTCATAATTATTTAAAGAACAATCCATTATTATTATTATTATTATTATTATTATTATTATTATTATTATTATTATTATTATTATTATTATTATTACTTCAATAAATAATTATTAAATAATTTAAGAAAATTATTAAATCTATCCACACCGATCTAGACCACTTGATCAGTGGCAGAATTCATATATTCAATAGTGAAAAGTCAGAGATAGTGGTGATGTTTGGTACTGATTATCGGTACAGTCCATGTATTCAATAGAGAGAAAATCAGAGATAGAAATGACGCTTGATTTTTGGTTAATTTTTAGAGTTCATATATTCAAAAGAAAGCTCCAACCTAACATACGAAATTAATTATGAGTTAAATTTGACATACAAATCAATGGTACATTAACTGAAATCTTGGTACATCAAAAAAAAAAAAAATTAGGTGATTAAAAATAAGACTAAGAGAGAGATTGTAGAATAGATTGTGGTGATTGACACCAACTCAAATGCTAATTTTGTTTTTGTAAAATAAAAATTCATTCTCTAAAAATAATTTGCTAAGTGTCTAATATTACTCTTGAGGAGTAAGAAATAAAATTCTTGTTTTAGCACATGAATTTCTAAAAGAACAGAAACATATGAAAAACATTGTAAAACAGGGCCTCAATGTCTCATTTAGAAAGGCAATTTAGGTGGGCCTGGGTTAAGCAATTGTCAAATTTTGAGGACCCAGGCTCATTCTTTGTAAAACCATCAAGTGAGGTACCTGGCTTGCTGACCAATCCTATATTCATGTTTTTCCAGGCTAGGTTGGGTCTGTGTTGGTGCGACTTCAGGTCGTATTCGAATTGAGCCAAACCCATGCTGAATCCAACCCAGTGACATCCTTATATCTACCTCTGCAAAATTTGCAACTGATTAATAAAGCTTGGGCATACTTGGGTTGGGCTTTTGTCAAATTCGAATGGGCTTTAGCCAGAAGGCTCGAAGACCAAAGAAAATTTCTCCTTCCAGGTCTAGCCCTCCCCCATAACGACAAACCTAAATAAGCAACAATTGGCACTCTGTTTGAGGACCACTCTTTCATCTCCTTGGCGCTGATTGCAGGAGATTTTATTCAAGAATCCCTCTGTGCACACCCAGAGAGTGCAATAAAGTTGCCCAGTATCCATAGCTCAATTTACCAACTGATGGTGGCTCAGTTGGTAGGATCTCAGACTTGATGTAGTTTGTTAGACAGCTGTAGTTTGTTAGTTGGTTACCGTCCAGCTGTAGTTTGTTAAACAGCTGTCAAGTTAATTGTTAGCAAATATCTGCCAAGACTCACCACATATGATATCTCATATCTTATCGCTGTATTTGTATATATATACCCATCACCCCGAATCAATGAACATATCGAATTCCTTTTTTCTGTCAGAGCGTTGGTCGAGTTCTACATCAATCGAACTCTACACCGTTGCAATGTCATCTGACGTCATCCTACTACCTGCATCCTTCCAACAGTCCTGGTGCAGTTTTGGTTTCGTCTCCGCTTATTACGCAGAGAGCGATGCGGATCCCATTAGAAGCCAAAAATAAGTTTAGCTTTGTCAATGGAACAATATTGAAACCTGAATAACCTCGGCAGAAGTAAGAGCATGAATCAAATGCGGCAATAGCATAGTCACTTTGTGTTTCTTTAATTCTCTCGTACGAGAATTCCATTAAAGTGTTGCATATCCGTCTTCTGGAAGGGAGATTTGGTTTGATTTTGAAGAAAGGTTTTCCCAGGGTCACGATCCTCGGTTATATCAATTGAAGTGGGATCTTTCCCTATTACACCAATGAACCCTGTTAGTGACCTCTTATTTCACACGAATGAATGGTCTTTGGGACAAAATTGCAGTTCTTTCTGAAATACCGGAGTGCTCTTGTGGATCTGCAAGAAAGTTGATTGCGGAAAGAGAGAAAGATAAAGTCCTATAGTTCTTGATGGGCCTTGCAGACACCTTCAATAATGTCCAATCTTCCATCCTCACCATGTAGCCAATTCCAAATGTGAATCGTGCCTTTGTCATGATCATACAAGAAGAGTGCCACCAAGCCATGGTTTCTCAGAAGATGCCACTAATTAACACTGTTGTTGCTGCTTTCTTTGTGAATGAATCTGGTATTTGGAGTAATGGAAATCCGACCAAATCCAAACTCAAATGTGAATATCGTAAAAGAACAAGACATACCAGAGACATGTGTTTTGAACTCTTTGAATATCCTGAAGGTTGGGACAAAGGTCGATCAACCAAGAATTCCAAGAATGGAAAATCAGCCCACACAGCTTGTGTGAAAGGTGAATCATTTGGATCTCAAGAAGTCTCATCTATATCTCTCACTGTAGACTAATATAATCAGTTGTTGGGGCTACTAAATGATGATAATCGTGATCCATTGGCTACTTCAACCATGACTGGTAATGATCCTTTCACTTCTTTAATACATTTGGACATTTGGATTTTGGACATCGGGGCTTTAGATCACATGACCCCTAACAAACCCTTGTTCATCCACTGTAAAGCCTTAATGACTTTCTTCTCTGTTAGATTACCAAATAATTGTCTCTTATGCGCCACTCATATAAGAACAATTATATTGATACCTGGCCCTGTAATTCAAAATGTATTGTATGTGCCTAACTTCAAGTATAATCTCTTGTCTATAAGAAGACTTACAACACAGTTAAACTGTGTTACTCTCTTTTCCTCCACATCCTATGTGATGAAGGAAGATTTGGCCCGACCTCGCAAATCATGCCATGTGGCAAAAAACAAGTAGCTCGACACTTAAAACAGCGTACCGAGGGTACAAACACCAAAGGGAAGAGACCAGCGGTCCGAACTCCCTACAAGGTGCCTGAACTCCCTACTTAGAGCTTGAACTCCCTACGAGGAGCCCGAACTCCCTGCAAGGTGCCCAAACTCCCTACTTAGAGTTTGAACTCCCTACGAGGAGCCCGAGCACTCCCTTTGGCCCCGAGTCACACAAAGCAGAGACCCGAACTGGCCCGTCTTATGACAGTTCAGAACCTCCCCCCTTATCCGAACTCAAGACCGCCTCACGCACCGCTCCAGGCACTTCGCTTCCAGAGCATTGAACTGGAGGAACCACACCGTACCTGACACCGAAGGAGTCCGTATCCAGGGGCGGCACACCTGACTGACTTGGGATCTGACGCTTGACGGCCGCACTACAAATGGCCACTTGCCACCGTCACCTGTCACCGCTACCTCCAGTTACAGAGACAGCTCCGACAAAAAGAGCAGTGACGGTTCTGCCCCAGCAGAGGCGAGGACGCCCGAACTAGTAGAAGCACGGAAATACTCATTCCCGACCTGATAGGAGTCTAGGAGTGAGTGCGCGAGGTGGTTATAAAAGGCTTTCCACTCCCCCAAAGAGGAGGTATGCAAACTTTGCGCTATCTGGTTTTATCTTGCCTTTGAAGGATTCTAACTTAAGCTTTAGAGCCTTTACACCGGGTTCCCCTCGGAGCTTCCTCATCTCCTCCATTTTAGGTTCCCTGCTACTCAGTTCAGAAGCAAGGTCGTTGACAGCTAAGACCGACCGGATCACGCATCATCAATTGGCGCCGTCTGTGGGAACGCTTCAAAAAAGCCTCCCTCCAAACTCCCATAACCCCTTTTCTTCAAAAAACCCAACACTCATGGTCTCCTCCAGCAACGCCGGACGTGGCACGGAGACAAACACCACCGGGGAACAACTTCAAGTCCCCGTGGTGTGCGTTGAACAGTTCACCATCCCCCTTTCGGTGGATGGAATCCCCAACTTGAATGCACCACAAACAGTGGCGCCCGTAAACCTTCCTGCCACAAGCATCCCCTTTCCTCCCCCTATTGAGACAACCTTTACTGAACCGACTGCAGCCCCAACAGAGGCAAGGACGCCCGAACTAGCAGAAGCACGGAAATACTCATTCCCGACCTGATAGGAGTCTAGGAGTGAGTGTGCGAGGTGGTTATAAAAGGCTTTCCACTCCCCCAAAGAGGAGGTATGCAAACTTTGCGCTATCTGGTTTTATCTTGCCTTTGAAGGATTCTAACTTAAGCTTTAGAGCCTTTACACCAGGTTTCCCTCGGAGCTTCCTCATCTCCTCCGTTTTAGGTTCCCTGCTACTCAGTTCAGAAGCAAGGTCGTTGACAGCTAAGACCGACCGGATCACGCATCATCAATTGGCGTCGTCTGTGGGAACGCTTCAAAAAAGCCTCCCTCCAAACTCCCATAACCCCTTTTCTTCAAAAAACCCAACACTCATGGCCTCCTTCAGCAACGCCGGACGTGGCACGGAGACAAACACCACCGAGGAACAACTTCAAGTCCCCATGGTGTGCGTTGAATGGTTCACCATCCCCCTTTCGGTGGATGGAATCCCCAGCTTGAATGCGCCACAAGCAGTGGCGCCCGTAAACCTTCCTGCCACAAGCATCCCCTTTCCTTCCCCTATTGAGACAACCTTTATTGAACCGACTGCTGTCCCCCTGGCAGCCAGCCAAAACCGGTTGGATGACCTGATGCAGTGCATGCGGGCAATGCAAGCCCAAATGCAACAGTTCCAGCAGCACTAGCTTCACCAGCACCAAGTGCTGCACAACATCTCACAGTATCACTATCAACAGCAGTTTCCCCAACTACCACTGAACCAACCACTACTTCCACCTCACCACCCCGCTCCGAGGACGGTCAAGGCCTCCCCGCAGGATGGACGCCCCCACCAAGGAAAGGCCTCCCGGCCCCAGAACCCCCTAACAGCCAAACCTTGTTCCTAGGCCGAAGAGAGAAAAAAATCATCCCCGCCTCGCAGCTCGCAGGCGGGTCGGGAACCTCGCCCGCGAGATTGGCACCTCGGCGCTCCAAGCCTGAGTTCCCGCTCACAGAAAACCAATTCGGCGCCCTAGCTGTAGACTACCAGCACTCCGAGCCCATCGAGCTCGGCAACACGGAGGCCAGTAGCGCCAGTACAAGGCCCACTCAACAACGAAGGCGCCGGCGAAGTCACCGAACCGCCACCAGGACAGAGGAAGAAATCAACCAACGAACCGAAGGCGGGAACGAGAAAAGAAAGAGGGAAGGCAAGCCCTCCAACCCAGTCATCAGGAAAAACCCGGCCCGGGAGCCGAAGCCGAACCAGTCGTTCCGAGCTCCCCTTGTAGTTCGGACGGATTACACGCCGTTAAACACAAGGTGGACCGAGATCTTAATAACGATCAAGGATGCCCCATACGTGAAGTGGCCACCTCGCCTAAAGGGAAATCCAAACGAGAGAAATAAGAATTTGTATTGTAGTTTCCATAGAGACCATGGTCATAGTATCGAGCAGTGTAATAATCTCTGGGACGAGATAGAGGGGCTCATCCGTCGCGGATACTTGAGAAACTTTGTATAGCACAACAATAATAACAATAAGGCAGGCCGGCAAGGGGAGCACGAAAAGGATGCCCCTGAATCTAGCAGTAGACCTGCCGAACCGTTGCAACGAGAGCCTCCGGAAGAGAGGCCAGTTCGGGGAACCATCCATGTAATTGTGGGAGGTTCGGTGGTAGCAGGGTGTACCTCGGCAGCGGCCCGGACTTCAGTTCGCGAAGCGGCCCTCGAGGAACGGAACCCCCCAAAGAGACCAAAGACCGAAGAACCAATCTTCTTCACAGAGGATGACGTGCGAGGGGTCCACTATCCCCACGATGACGTGCTTGTCATTAAACTAAGGATCAGCGACTTCGAGGTCAGATGCGTACTCGTAGATTCGGGCAGCTCAACAGACATCCTCTTTAAATCAGCATTTGACCAGCTACAGTTACAGAGGAGCGAGCTGAAGCCCTTGAACACTCCCCTGGTGGGTTTCAGCAGAGAGGAAGTTAGGCCCCTCGGAAAAATAACAGTACCTGTGGAAGTCGGCACATGGCCTTGTGTGGTCAGACTCAACCATGATTTCCTGGTGGTTGTGACCCCCTCCCCATACAATGCCATAATAGGGCGGCCGATCACGCATATCCTACGGGCGGTGGTCTCCACTTACTATTTAGCCATGAAGTTCTCTACGGACTTCGGTGTGGGGGTAGCGCGGGGCAACCAGCTCGAGTCCCGCAAGTGTTATGTTGCCGCCCTGAAGGGAAAAACCAAGGCGGCCGGCGACCTCAAACTAGAGCGGCCTACGGAACAAGGTGAGGAACGAGATTCGCCCACAGAGGAAATGGTCGCAATCCTGACTTCGACTACAGACCCGGCTCGCACACTTTAGATCGGTGCTTCCGTCGAGGAACCCCTACGAACCGAGCTGGTGAGTTTTTTACTTCAAAATTTAGATATTTTTACCTGGTCCACGGCTGACATGCTCGGCATTAGCCCCCACCTGATAACTCACAAACTTAATATTGACCTTGTAGTCAGACCCGTTAGACAGAAGAAACGCAACTTAGCCCCAGAACGCTGGAGGGCGGTCGACGAGGAGGTCGAGAAGCTCCTCGCAGTAGACTTCATAAGGGAAGTCCATTACTCGAGCTGGGTGGCCAACCCGGGGTTGGTAAAAAAGGCAAACGGCAAGTGGCGCATGTGCGTCGACTACACCGACCTGAACCGAGCTTGCCCGAAAGATTGCTTCCCCCTCCCCAGAATTGACCGCCTAGTGGACGCGACCTCGGGACATGAGTTGCTAAGCTTCCTGGATGCCTACTCGGGCTACAACCAAATCCGGATGGACCAGTCCGATGAGGAAAAAACCAGCTTCATAACCGAGTTCGGCCTATATTGCTACAAGGTCATGCCCTTCGGATTAAAAAATGCCGAGGCGACCTTCCAAAGACTTGTAAATAGGTTGTTTCGGCCCCTGATTGGCACGAAGATAGAGTGTTATGTAGACGACATGGTCGTCAAGACACAGTTTTCAAAAGAATAATACAAGACTTAGATTCTGTCTTCGAAATCCTGCGTCAGTTTAGCATGAAATTGAACCCCAACAAATGTGTCTTCGGCGTCACCTCGGGCAAATTCCTAGGCTACATTGTCAATCGGCGCGGTATTGACGCCAACCCAGACAAGGTAAAATCCATTCGAGATATGAGACCACCTCGAAAAGTAAAAGAAGTTTAGAGGCTAAACGGCTGCTTAGCCGCTCTAAGCCGCTTCATGTCCAAATCAGCAGACCGCTGCCTACTTTTCTTCAAAGCAATCAAAGGCAAAGGGTTCGAGTGGACCGAAGACTGCCAGCTCGCGTTTGATGAGCTAAAAGGTTACCTCGCTAGTGTGCCGACCTTAGCCCGGCCCGAGGAGGGCGAGGTCTTAGAACTATACCTCTCGGCAAGCGGTGAGGTGGTCAATTCGGTACTAATAAAAGAAACAGACCGGGTCCAGCGACCCATCTATTATGTTAGTAAAATTTTGCAGGGAGCAGAGACAAGGTACCCATAGATAGAAAAGCTAGCATACGCACTGGTGACAGCAGCTCGGAAGCTTTGCCCGTACTTCCATGCTCACACCGTCATCGTCCTGATTAACAAACCTTTGAGACAAGTTTTACTCAAACCCGAGGTTTCCAGTCGACTGAAAAAAATGGGCCATCGAACTCAGCGAGAATGACCTCTAGTACAAGCCAAGAACTGCTATTAAGGCCCAAGCCTTGGCAGATTTTATCGTCGAGTGCACGTTTAGCCTCGAAGCCCCTGAGTCGGTCGAGCACGAGATCCCCAGTTCGGGCAAGCTCGGAGCTCCCAAGCCAATAGAGTCTGAACCCCGTGAAGTAGCAGCCAGTGTAGCATCTCTCCTGGTTAGACCAAGCGCGAACTGGGATGAGGAGCCCTGGATCCTTCACGTAGTTGTCTCCTTGAACCAGCAGGGCAGCGGGGCTGGAATAGTGCTACGCGGCCCGAGTAGAACAAAGTTGGAATACGCACTACGCTTTGAGTTCGCGGCATCCAACAACGAGGCGGAGTACGAGGCACTGATTGCCGGGCTGAACCTAGCGCATAAGGTCGGAGCAAAGCACGTAGTTATCTGCAGTGATTCCCAGCTCGTGGTCAACCAAGTTACAGGCGAGTACGAAGCACGCGAGCTCACTTTGATTGCATACTTGGCAAAAGTAAAGGAGGTTCTGCTCAACTTCCAGTCACACTTCGTCAAGCAAATCCCGAGGTCAAAGAACACTGAGGCCGACGCCCTATCCCGACTAGCCAGCACGAGTCACAACGCCATGAGAATCGTGTACATAGAGGACTTACCTCGGCCCAGTATTCTCGGTGGGGTAGAAGAGGTCGCTCCCGTCTCTGAAGCAGAGGCGAGCTAGATCGACCCACTCGCGAGCTTCCTGCTAGACGGAACCCTCCCTGCGGACCGCAATGCAGCCAAGAGGGTGCAGCGCCAGGCAGCCAAATACGTCATAATAGACGAACGGTTGTACCGACGATCCTACACGCTCCCCTACCTGCGATGCTTGCGACCGGCCGAAGCCGAGCTCGTACTCCGTGACACTCATGAAGGCTTGTGCGGCGGACACCTGGGGGGCAAAGCCCTTGCTCAAAAGACACTTCGACAAGGATACTACTGGCCAATGATGAAGACAGAGGCCGTCGAGCTCGTCAGAAAATGCGACAAGTGTCAAAAGCATGCCAATATCCACCATCAGCCAGCTTCCGACCTCAAGTACCTCACCAGTCCATGGCCCTTTGCACAATGGGGCATCGACCTTCTAGGGCCATTCCCACCAGCGACAGGTGGGAGAAAATTCCTAGTGGTGGCAGTAGATTACTTCACAAAGTGGATAGAAGCTGAACCTCTAGCAACGGTTACAACCCGAAACATACAGAACTTCTTTTGGAAGAACATAGTATGTCGCTTCGGGCTACCTCGGGTACTGATCTCCGACAACGGTAAACAGTTCAAGGATATCAAGTTCCAGGAATGGTGCCAAAGTATGGGAATTAGTCAAAACTTCACGTCGGTCGCACACCCGCAGACAAACGGCCAAACAGAAGTAATGAACAGAGCCATCCTCCGCAGACTGAAAGCACGACTAGACTGAGCTAAAGGGTTGTGGGCGGACGAGCTACCAAGTGTTCTATGGGTTCACCGAACCACGGAAAAAACCGCCACAGGGGAGACCCCCTTTAACCTCACCTACGGCATCGAAGCGGTAATCCCGGCGGAAATCGTTGTACCTACGCTGCGACTAGAAGCATACGATGAGCAGACAAACAAAGACGAGTTACGCACCAACCTCGACCTACTGGACGAGGTGAGAGACCTCACACGCATCCAAACTGCGGCCTACCAGAAAAAGGTAGCTCGGTACTACAACGCCAGAGTAAAGAAGAGGAACTTCTGCGTCGGCGACCTGGTTCTCCGTAAGGTCATGGTACCCGAACCCGGCGTAGGAAAACTCGGACCAAATTGGTAAGGACCCTACAGAGTAAAGAAAGCACTCAGGGGGGCATACGAGCTCGAAACCCTAGAGGGAAAACAAGTACCCCGAGCATGGAACATTGTCAACCTAAGGCGATACTACCTCTAGACCGCCAAGCAAAGTGGATAAAATCACCACCAAAGCCTACGAGCTAGGACACCGAACTAATGAAGAAACCTCGACACAGGCAAGCAAAGAAGAGAGCCAAAGGCGAAATGGAGACAACGAACTAATAGGGACCGGCATCTCAGAGCACCAAAATAGGCCGCACGAGTGCGATAACCCGGGTAGAAAACAGACCGGACGTATAGTTAGTTGGGAAAATATGTTCAGTTCGACAAATATGCTCAGTTCGGGAGAAAGAATAACCAGCACTTAAACAAAAGTCATTCCATTTCAAAAGTAAGGTAGTACATAAAAAAAAAAATTTACAAGCCCGGAGCTATTTCTTCTGAAAGAATGGTAGGATCCATCTAATGGACGCCATAAAGGTTGCGGAATGGGTGGGCGAATTTCAAAAATTTCCTACCTTCTCCCAACTGGGAATCATATTCCCTAAATTTAGAATACAATATTCAAGGATCCTACCTGAACCATAATCAAACCAGATCTGTACCAAAAGACAAATGGGAGGAATATACTTGATCCGGAGAAGCACTATCACCCAAAGTTGGTGTTCACGCCCAAAAAATTCTCCAAGATCCGTTCCTGCTGAAGATGACACAGCTGTGAATGGAACAGAACCAGCAGGGTGCGTCCTACACACTGGATCCTTCGCAAGTATCCTCTGGAAGCACTAAACACTGAATCTTTTTCAGTCTTTCTTGCAAGACTGATGTCAAGAACAGATTTCTTGACTTTCTTTTTCTGCAAAGATCTAATCTTGCAAAAATAGATGGCGGCGGCAGGAGGAGAACTCCAAAAGCGAAAAAGCTGAACTACTTCTTCTTTCTTCTTCTGGAGTATGAGATCTGATCTCAATTCGTAGGAACCTTTCTTGCGATTTTTCTTGATTCGAAATCTGTTGTATTTCTCTCTTTCTTTTTTTTTGTTAGGGTTTCTCCTCCTTTCTTCTTGATTAAGAAACCTCCTAATTAGAAGTTATCCCAATCCAAATCAGTATTTGGATAGGGGATAATCTTAATCCTATCTGTATATAAAGTTAGTTTACTCCTGATCTTATCAGGAGGTTACCAGATTCAAATCTAATTTGAATTTGGTCTCCAAGAGTGGATAAGGCTAAAGGCCCAATCCTTTTACTAACATTAATCTCAGATTCGCCCCAAGGATGGGTGATCATATCAGCCCATCTCGAAATGGGCTTCTGGCCCATTAAGTGTTTAGTGTCTAATTACTTTCCAATTTGCTGCCTAGTTGGGCTTCTTTGTATGGCGTGGGACCCAAGCATTGATCTACACACCAGCCACATGGGTTCAGCCCAGCCTTTAATACAAGGCCCAGCCGAATTCACTGAAAAACTCAATGAACCCCTGGAGTCCATCATATGGACCCTATGGGTCCAACACTTACATTAAGTGGTCCCTGGGCCAAGCCATCTTATAAAAACCCAGGGACTGTGGGCAGGTGCAAGATTAGCCCATCAGGTGATATCCTCAATGGTCTTACACTTAACCTCTAAGCCCTTAATGATCAAGCACTGCCCGACAAGAGAGGACCTCTCCCTCGGCTGCAAGGAACAGTGCCGCACTCTCCTCTCACATGGATCCCGGGAATTAAAACCATTTGCAAACAATTTGAAACCGTACATATATATATAAATATATTAATTTTGCAAAACAAAATTCCAACGATTGAAATCAACTGCCGGCAGTTTGGTTTCCATCAGAGAGAGTGCATTCCCGATCATTACCCTTTGTCCGACAAAGTGGTTGATTCTGTCACTATGATCACCCACTCAGATGAATTCTCAAACTGCCCCAACATTCCCAGGTTTTGATCCCCGCTAAGGATCTCACTGATTGGCATATCAAAGGCAGCCTGATCCAACACCTAGTGAAGTGTCATAATCGAGTCTAGGGGTCAGGTGTAACTTTCCAGTTTTGCCCATCTATCTCCAAGGTCCAGGGCAATACTGGAAATCTGGTCCGGTTCAAGGATTCAAGTAATCCCATATTGCATGTGCCTCGGGTCTTACCCTGGTGGCTGAGACAGGCCATCCCAACACTTGGTGGCACACCAGTATCAGCCTTGGCAGGATAAATCTCCCCAGACTTATCCAACGGCTGTGAACACTTAAAACTAACACGAGTCTCTATAAATGTCCAGTTTTAGGGTTTTACACAGAATTAAACCAAACAACATGAATCAAACATGCACTTTATTTATTTCCACTAAATAACAAAAGTACATCAAATCAGATTGAAGCTAAGGGCATACAAAAACTGTCTAACAGCTTCCACTTGCACTTAAGTCCAATCTGGTACAAGCTGGAGTCCCATACTTTCCACGTGTTTCTCAAACACCTTCTGTGCCAGTGGCTTAGTCAATGGGTCTGCCACATTATCCGCTGATGCTACCTTCTGAATCAGGACGTCCCCTCTACCAACGATCTCCCGCAGTACATGGTACTTTCTCTCGATGTGCTTTGACTTCGAGTGAGCCCGAGGCTCTTTAGCCTGGGCGATCGCTCCATTGTTGTCACACAACAACGGGATGGGAGATGTGCTGGATGGAATCGCTCCCAATTCGTGTATGAACTTCTTCATCCACACGGCTTCCTTGGCAGCTTCACTTGCGGCAATGTACTCGGCCTCGGTTGTGGAGTCTGCAGTGGACCCCTGTTTGCTGCTTTTCCAGCAAACAGCACACGATCCTATCATGAAAACATACCCAGATGTAGACTTTCTATCATCTGGATCCGACTGGAAATCGGCATCGGTATACCCTAGAACTTGCAGTGAACTACCATCGAATACCAGACAAAACTCTTTTGTCCTTCGAAGGTATTTGAGTATGTTCTTCACAGCAGTACAATACTCCTGCCCTGGGTTTGCCTGGAATCTGCTTACCACACTCACCGCCTGAGCAATGTCAGGGCGAGTGCACAGCATGGCATACATGATGCTCCCTACGGCTGAGGCATAGGGAACGTCTCTCATGCTCTCAATCTCCTCAGAAGTCTTGGGAGACATCTTCTTGGAGAGAGTGACTCCGTGCCTGAAAGGAACGTTTCCTTTCTTGGAGTTCTCCATGCTGTACCTCTTGACAATTTTGTCAATATAAGCAGCCTGGGATAATCCAATTATCCGCTTCGATCTATCCTTTGGGTAGCCTATAAACAGGCAACGGCTGGTTTTAGCTTCCAACTTGTCCGCACTTGTTCTTTTAACGTGTGCAGGACAACCCCAAATCTTCAAGTGTCTTACACTTGGCTTCCTTCTGGTCCAAAGTTCATATGGAGTTTTCGGAACTGATTTGGTTGGAACCCGATTCAGCACGTAGATAGCAGTCTCTAATGCGTATCCCCAAAAGGATGTGGGTAATTGTGAGCATTCGAGAAGTGACCGTACCATGTCCAACAAGGTCCTATTCCTCCTCTCTGAAACACCGTTGAGTTGAGGTGTAGCAGGAGGAGCTAATTATGACATTATCCCATTGGCCTTTAAGTAGTCCCTGAATTCATCAGAGAGATACTCGCCACCTCGATCTGATCGAAGGGCCTTACATTCTCTCCCTAACTGTTTCTCGACTTCCTGTCTGAACTCTTTGAACTTTTCAAATGATTCAGACTTATGTCTCATTAGGTACACGTAACCATATCGTGAAAAATCATCTGTAAAGGTGATGAAGTACACGTGTTGATTCCGTGTCCTAACACTCAGGGGACCACATACATCAGTATGTGTCAGGTCAAGTGTGCCTTCAGATCTTTCAGGCTTATCGTCAAATGGCCGCATAGACATCTTACCTTGAAGGCAAGGTTCACAAGTGGGAAGATTTTCTACGGTTAGAAAATCCAATGGACCATCCTTTACCAGCCTTGTGATTCGGTCAATACCGATATGGCAAAGTCGGTAATGCCAGAGACACGTGGGATTTATTGTATCATGATTCCTTTTCTTGGGATTTTCGACCGACGTAGTTTCGGTTAAGTTAGTTTCCAGAGAAGGATGTAGAACATAGAGACCGTTCTCTAGTTCCCCGCATGCGATGAATTTATTATTCCGTTTAACAGTAATCATATTACTAAAATAAATAGTATATCCATCAGCACACAGTTTTGAAACAGAAATTAAATTTCTTCTCAAGTTCTGTACATAATCTTTAAGTACAAGTATTCATTCTTTAAAAACTAATTCTACGGTTCCTATTGCCGCCGCTGCAACACTTGCATTTGTTCCCAAGAATAGTGTCACTTCACCTTCACTCAACCTTCTGCTAACTTTGAACCCCTGCAGTGAGTTACACACATGAGTTGAAGCCCCGGAGTCAACACACCAGGACACAGAAGTAACTAACATGTTTGTTTCTATGACACAAGTTTCGATGTTACCTTTCTTAGATTCCAGGTAGGCAGGACAATTCCTCTTCCAGTGGTCGGTCTGCTCGCAGAAGTGACAGACATCAGATGCCTTGTTCTTCTTCTGCTTCTTAGGTTTGGCAGCCTTCTTCTGAGACTTCTTTGCCTTTCTCTTTTTCTTGCCCGATTTGTTAGCTTCAGCAAGCATAACCACAGGCTCATCCTTCATGAGTAGATCCTCGGCTCTCTACAACATATTGCTGTGTTCCTGGACGCTGACATTCAGCTTATTCATATTGTAGTTCATTGTGAACGCATTGAAGGAAGAGGGCAAAGAATTGAGGATGGCATCCACTTGCGTGCCAAGATCTAGCCCGGATCCAAGAGCTTCAAGTTCGTTAATGTATCCCATCATCCGAAGACAATGGTCATGAACTTTCTGCCCTTTGGTCATCTGCGCGGTCATGAACAATTTCAGGACCTTCTGTCGAGTAGAACGATTCTACTCTTCATACATTGTTCTTAGACTGTCCAATATGTCCTTGGCTAGTTCGGTCTGATC
The DNA here is from genome assembly GCF_056320005.1 of Nelumbo lutea. Classification (NCBI taxonomy): domain Eukaryota; kingdom Viridiplantae; phylum Streptophyta; class Magnoliopsida; order Proteales; family Nelumbonaceae; genus Nelumbo; species Nelumbo lutea. The sequence continues at coordinate 102,485,917 of NC_142684.1, forward strand.
GAACTGCCTCTGTATTGAGTTGTCTAATGAGGCAACGACAAAGCAGCGGGCTAGGGAGTACTTATCCTCCCACTCTTGGTAGTCCCTCCTATGGGCCTCAGAAGCCCTATCACCCGAACGTTCCGGGGCAGGATTTTTCACCACCTTGTCTAACTTTTTGGAAGTTAGGACCAGCATAAGATTTCTGTACCAGTCGGCATAGTTTGGGCCTTTAAGCTTGTTATCGTCTAGAAGCTTTGCAAATTGACCATTTGCCATTTTCTGATAAAATAGCAAAATCATTAGTCCACAACCTTAGTTTGATTCATGTTACCTACATAGATATGGCTTTTAATCTATGTTCCATTCCCATTTGTTCATCTCTGAGATTTCCCTCCTTTCTCAGTGACGGAGATGACGAAATGTCTCTGGAAATGTGGGAAATCACATGGGGTGCGTGAAGCCAACTGTTTCAGCTGCATAACCTCACCACCTTTTTGTGACGGATCATATCCACTCATCAAATGAGTTTCCCTTTGGCCTCTGTCAGACAAGGTTCAGAGCCGTTTTCAGGTAAACCTTTCTGTCCAGTGAGTGCTTACCCATCATATTCAGGTTACGCCAAGGTACCGTGAGAGAGTTCCCATTTTCTAGTGAAGCCCCTCCCACATCGGTCTATGACGCCCCTATCATCTTATGAAACACTCTAATAGATCCAATAGCAAATGGATAGCCCAATTTTATGGTGCATTTCCTCATTACTGAAGGACCCATCATTGTGCTAATGACGGAAGGCCTTTAGAGAGTCCATCATATGGGTCTCCCTATCACATGCATTCATATTTGCTGGAGGGAACAAAATTACGCCCTAGTTTTAATTTAGGTCAAACCAGAGTGGCTCCCACTGACTTTCATAAAGTCAGATTTCTGGTGGGCCTTAATCGGCTAGGGGTTCTGTATGCATCCCTTTTTAGGGTTGTGGGGCCCACCAAGCAAAGAGGGGTCATCCAATGACCTTGAAGGACACCATGGCAATGATGTGCATTCAGCCATGGTGTGCGCAAGAGTCACTAACGAGTCTTCATGGGCCAAGTACTTATGGCCCATGGTCGCAGCACATCAAACATCCAAACATCACATGTAAAGGAGGAATTGATCCAATCAATTAACTGCTGTAAAGCCCATTGAATAGCCCATTTAAAATCTAAGTCATTAACAATTAATGACTACTGGGTGTATGGGCTGAATCGCAGATAGCAGTTTGGCCCATACAACTTATCTCACAGTAATGGGCCTTTTGCAGTTTTAATCCTTTAAAACTGGGCTTTACAGGTGGGCCGAATTAATCCCTGTAATTGAACATCAGATTTGGAACAGTAAGTGTGAGAAATACAGACTGAAAAACAGTCCCTATCGAACCCCAGATTCGGTCCAAACAGTTTTGGTCCAATCTAGTCCGAGAGGATCCAAAACTGATTTTCAATTCAAGAATTAATTCATGAAAGATCTGAAATTAATAATTTTGATTTCAAACAATCACAAATCAAACTATGGATTGTTCGCACCACCTGCAAAATAGAGGTTAATCACAAGGGTTGCAGTTTCACAAACTGCAAATCGTAGAAAGCGATTTCTCCAACTACAAATCTCCAGCGCCTTCTTCTTCTTCCTTCTTCTTTAATCAAGAAAAAAAACAGAAATCCTATTTCTATTAATTACATTCTTGATCAAATCCTATACATTCAGTCTAAAAATAAAAAAAAAAAATTTACAAACCGAATTAAATAAATACAAAGAAAAAGGGTGCGCAGACTATCTGCGCCAAATCTGCACTGCGATCTCCAGGTTCGAACAGTCCATTAAATCAAAATAAATAAAGAACAATTCTAAATAAATTTTGGATTTAACAAAAATTAATTTCAGATCAATCGCCCTTAACAAGAAACAGTTTCTTGAAAAAAAAGAAAACAATCTGCGCAAAACTTGAAAGAACACCTTCTATCCATCTGCGCAGGGTCAGATCTGATTTTCTTTTGTTTCAAGATTCGAACCTGTGGCTCTGATACCACTGAAAGAATGGTAGGATCCATCTAATGGACGCCATAAAGGTTGCGGAATGGGTGGGTGAATTTCAAAAATTTCCTACCTTCTCCCAACTGGGAATCATATTCCCTAAATTTAGAATACAATATTCAAGGATCCTACTTGAACCATAATCAAACCAGATCTGTACCAAAAGACAAATGGGAGGAATATACCTGATCCGGAGAAGCACTATCTCCCAAAGTTGGTGTTCACGCCCAAAGAATTCTCCAAGATCCGTTCCTGCTGAAGATGACACAGCTGTGAATGGAACAGAACCAGCAGGGTGCGTCCTACACACTGGATCCTTCGCAAGTATCCTCTGGAAGCACTAAACACTGAATCTTTTTCAGCCTTTCTTGCAAGACTGATGTCAAGAACAGATTTCTTGACTTTCTTTTTCTGCAAAGATCTAATCTTGCAAAATCAAATGGCGGCAGCAGGAGGAGAGCTCCAAAAGTGAAAAAGCTGAACTGCTTCTTCTTTCTTTTTCTGGAGTATGAGATCTGATCTCAATTCGCAGGGACCTTTCTTGCGATTTTTCTTGATTCGAAATCTGTTGTATTTCTCTCTTTCTTTTTTTTTCGTTAGGGTTTCTCCTCCTTTCTTCTTGATTAAGAAACCTCCTAATTAGGAGTTATCCCAATCCAAATCAGTATTTGGATAGGGGATAATCTTAATCCTATCTGCAGATAAAGTTAGTTTACTCCTGATCTTATCAGGAGGTTACCAGATTCAAATCTAATTTGAATTTGGTCTCCAAGAGTGGATAAGGCTAAAGGCCCAATCCTTTTACTAACATTAATCTCAGATTCGCCCCAAGGATGGGTGATCATATCAGCCCACCTCGAAATGGGCTTCTGGCCCATTAAGTGTTCAGTGTCTAATTACTTTCCAATCTACTGCCCAGTTGGGCTTCTTTGTATGGCGTGGGACCCAAGCATTGATCTACACACCAGCCACATGGGTTCGGCCCAGCCTTTAATACAAGGCCCAGCCGAATTCATTGAAAAACTCAATGAACCCCTTGAGTCCATCATATGGACCCTATGGGCCCAACACTTACATTAAGTGGTCCCTGGGCCAAGCCATCTTATAAAAACCCAGGGACTGTGGGCAGGTGCAAGATTAGCCCATCAGGTATTATCCTCAATGGTCTTACACTTGGCAGGATAAATCTCCCCAGACTTATCCAACGGCTGTGAACACTTAAAACTAACACGAGTCTCTATAAATGTCCAATTTTAGGGTTTTACACAAAATTAAACCAAACAACATGAATCAAACATGCACTTTATTTATTTCCACTAAATAACAAAAGTACATCAAATCAGATTGAAGCTAAGGGCATACAAAAACTGTCTAACATCTTCATCATCAGAAGGCACTTCAACAACACCCGAAGGCCCCACCTCGCCCTCAGAGTCTAGCTCGACGTCAACATCATTAGCCATCTCTTGAGTTATGCGCGAAGTGGATATGGCGCTAACATTGAGCTCGGGGTACGTATTCTGGATCATCCACCGGCTTAGTTTAAAACCCCTCCTATATGAATCCACCATCAGATCATCAAAGCTCGACGAAGCAATGTACTCATCGACGGCCTTCTTCTTGGCATCTTTGATACCTTGGGAAAAGATCTGCATCCTCTCCCTGATGTCCTCCTGAAGATACTCGACCTGATGCTGCAGATCCAGCCTCAAGTTCGCCATGTGCTTCACCACCACTCCCATGGCCTCGACATCTCTCTGAGACCTCGCCTCCTTGATTCATGAAAAATGAGCACTCTCTTCGGCAGCACGAGCAGCCTCCTCGGCAGCGCGACGAGCCTCTTCAGCAACTTGTGCCTGCCTCGAGCTCATCTCCACCTGAGCCGACAAGGCGTGAATAGAAGAATTCACCTACCAAAAGAGACTGAATGATCAAAAGAACCAACAAAACAAAAGCCAAAGAGCTCTAAAAAAGGAAAACACTTACCACCATGGCATGGGTAACAGAATGGCAGGCCACTTGATGCAGAGGGAGATCAGTCCATGCCACGACCTCCTCGGGGAAGATAGCCTCTTTACTCTTTTGAAGAGCATGGGTTGGCGTCAATACACTCCTGAAATCCCCCGGGGCCCCCGAGCCCGAGGGCCCAGCTCGCGTAGAAGTAGACCCGGAGTAAGCAGGAGCCCCGGAGTATGTAGGAGCCCCTGTGTATGTAGTCTTAGCATAAGGGCCCCCTGTCGGCTCCTGCATCGGAGGGACCATCTCGGGCTCCCTGGGCCGATCTTCTGGCTGATAGCCTGGCACCTCGGGCTCTGCATCCTGAGGCATCTTGGCGCGAATTCGCTTGGCAACCCACTTTCTCCTCTTCATACCTTGAAACAAGTGCCCACCTCGGGTCCCTCGCGAATCATCACACCTGCGAAAAGAAGTTGGCCATTAGTAAAAAGCAAAAAAGACAGCAAGATAAGAGTCTCTAAGTGAAGAACCTACCCGAGCTCAGGCCGGCCGCAATAAGCTTGGCTTTCGTCAGATACTGTTGACACTTCAGCCCAAGCCGCGCCCATTGCCGGAGGCCCTTCGCCGTCTCCTTGTCAAGCGTGACCCCGGAGTCAGGAGCGGCCATCCCCTACCCAGTCTGAAAAGGCCACCCCAGCACACTTCGCACCCCGAAATAGTCCCGCTTCCATGCTGGGACCTTGTTGGGGAACTCGTGTAAAAGCTTAAAGCCCGGGTGAGGAGACAGGTAGTAAGCCCGCTTGCGCCCAGGGAGGGGACCCGCTTGCTTCTTAAGCATCAAGATTGAAGAAAAAATCTCCAAGTCCAACGGAAAGCTCTCGTCGCAGAATAAGGAGATTGTCCCCACCAAGTTTCGAATGGAATTCGGGTGAAGCTGACCGACCGTCACGCCGAAGTGGTTCAAGACTTCGACAAAGAGAGGATGGAAAGGCAATCGCAGCCCCGCGGCGACCTGCTCCCGGAATATCACGATCTCATCAGGACCGTGTTCCCAAGGAAAGCTACCCGAAGGTATGAAATAAGCATACTCCCCGGGCAAGTTATAGTAAGTAATGAGGGATTGGAGCCCCTAGGGCGTCATGGTCAAAGGGCCGAACTTGTCTAACATCCGACCCCAACGAGAGGTGGACGCCAAACTACCCGAAGCGCCACGGCCTACGAGCTCGAACTCTTCCTCAAGCTCTACCTCCGGCTCGCTAGGGCTATCGGGGGATGCAACTTGGTTTGTAGAACCTGCATAAGGATTATCTGAGCCATCCGAGCTAGACATCGGGAGTGATGAGATCCAGGAAAGTACTCACCCGGACAGAAGCTGTAGACCACAGGAGCTCGGACGAGCAGAAGACCTTGAGCGCGAACTGAAAAACCTGGACGCGAACTGGATGCAAGCTTAAACTCAGACGCGAGCTCGAGAGAAAAGTGACAACAACTGGGGTCCCCCCCCCCTCGCTATTTATGCTCACAGTGACAGAAAGGCAACGGCTTAGATCAAAGCCAGTCCGATGGCCTACAGCCGCACTGATCGCACGTCCCGCGAGACCGAGACGTGATTGGCGCACGTCTTTCTGAAACTGACAGCGTCAGCACACATCTTTTCAAAACTGACGGAACGCTAGTGCACGTCTTCTCAGAAAAAATGGCAGCGGCACGTCTTTTTCAAATTTGAAAAGACGCCTGCTATCGCCCCCCCAAGTGGCGCACTTTTTTGAAATTTCGAAATAACGCGCTCGCCGCCACATCTATCAGCGTTAGACAGGCTGGCGCGCTTCCCGCCTAAATGGACGCTCGAAGAAGCTCAAGAAACCCTGACAACGCACCTCGCGCCAGTAGAACCAAGATTCAAAGTGTAGTACAAATCTACCTGATACCTTGCGAACTCCCCGCGCCAGGGCAAGACCCTTAGCACGAGGAGTGGGGGGCAATTGATGAAGGAAGATTTGGCCCGACCTCACAAATCATGCCACGTGGAAAAAAACAAGTAGCTCGGCACTTAAAACAGTGTACTGAGAGTACAAACACCAAAGGGAAGAGACTAGCGGTCCGAACTCCCTACAAGGTGCCCGAACTCCCTACTTAGAGTTTGAACTCCCTACAAGGTGCCCGAACTCCCTACTTAGAGCTCGAACTCCCTACGAGGAGCCCGAACTCCCTGCAAGGTGCCCGAACTCCCTACTTAGAGTTTGAACTCCCTATGAGGAGCCCGAACTCTCCCTTCGGCCCCGAGTCACACAAAGCAGAGACCCGAACTGGCCCGTCTTATGACAGTTCGGAACCTCCCCCCTTATCCGAACTCAAGACCGCCTCACGCACCGCTCCAGGCACTTCGCTTCCAGAGCATTGAACTGGATGAACCACACCGTACCTGACACCGAAGGAGTCCGTATCCAGGGGCGGTGCACCTGACTGACTTAGGATCTGACGCTTGACGGCCGCACTACAAATGGCCACCTGCCACCGTCACCTGTCACCGCTACCTCCAGTTACAGAGACAACTCCGACAAAAAGAGCAGTGACGGTTCTGCCCCAGCAGAGGCAAGGACACCCGAACTGGCAGAAGCACGAAAGTACTCATTCCCGACCTGATAGGAGTCTAGGAGTGATTGCGCGAGGTGGTTATAAAAGGCTTTCCACTCCCCCAAAGAGGAGGTATGCAAACTTTGCTCTATCTGGTTTTATCTTGCCTTTGAAGGATTCTAACTTAAGCTTTGGAGCCTTTACGCCAGGTTCCCCCCGGAGCTTTCTCATCTCCTCCGTTTTAGGTTCCCTGCTACTCAGTTCAGAAGCAAGGTCGTTGACAGCTAAGACCGGCCGGATCGCACATCATCACTATGTATTATAGGACCAACACTTGAAGACGATTGGCAAGGGACATCTGCTTGATGGAGTCTACTGCTTAGAATATGGTGCTTCAATTGCAGCTTCTACTACATCACATATAGACAGAGATGGATATACTTCACAGCACAATGGGCTCGGGCATACTCCTCCTCGTCAGTTGTCTTTACTATTAAACAAGCATATCACAGATGATAGTAATGGGGCTTGTGATGCTTGCAAATGAGCAAAACATACTAGAGTTCCGTTTCCAATAAGCTCGTCAAGAGCAACTTCATCCTTTACTTTGATACATGTTAACATATGGGGTCCTTATCACATTACTTCTCATTCAGGCATAAGATATTTTTTAACCATCGTAGATGATTACAGTAGATGCCCTTGGCTGTAATTGATGAAATTTAAGTCAGAAATATTTTTTGTACTTGTCTCATTCTATAAAATGGTGATAACTTAGTTGAAATGTAGTGTTCAACAAGTCAAATATGATAATGGGAAAGAGTTTCTCTCTAATCCTATTCGATCATTCTTTACTCAAAATGGGATTGTGCATTAAAGAACCTGTGTCGATTCCCCACAACAAAATGGGAGAGTTGAGAGAAAACACAAGCACTTGTTAGAGGTTGCCCGTGCTTTGCGATTTCAAGCTTCACTACTAGTTAGCTTTTGGGGTGAATGTGTGTTTACTTCAACATACATAATCAACTATTTGCCAGCCATTCCCCTTCAAAGTAAGTCCTCATTTGAGTTACTTTTTGGAAGGCCTCTCATGCTCAATCACTTGTGCATCTTTGGGTGCTTATGCTATGCCCATGAGCAACCATTAGACATAGACAAATTTGTACCTCGGGCAACCCAGTGTATATATTTTGGTTATTCATACAGACAAAAGGGATATTGAGTATATAGCCTCGAGACTCATTGAATATTCACCTCAAGAGATGTAACCTTATATGAAAATATTTTCCCATATGCTAGTGATTCTTCTAACCAACACCACAGTCCAAACGTTGTGTTCCCACTCCCTCAAACTGAACAACGGGCAAAACCCTTTGTGATTAACCATTCAGATCAATCCACTGAACCTTTGACATCTCAAGATAACGCCAAGACTGACTTACATCCATTTTCCAAGCCTATTGAACTGTCTCAGCCTCAACGTGCTAGAAGACTACTCAACCACCTCAAAGACTTCATTTATAACCTGCCACATTCCACATCCACCTCAGCTTTAGCCTCATCTGAACCCATTAATTAAGCCCAAATCATAAGCTCAAGCAGCCCATGATCCAAATTGTAAACATGCCATGAATGGAGAAATACAAGCGCTCAAGAGAAATAAAATATGGTCCACAGTTGACCTTCCTCCAGGGAAGAAACCCATTGAAGCAAAGTGGGTATACAAATTAAAATACCATGCCGATGGTATGATAGAGCGCTACAAAGCCTGCTTAGTGGCAAAGGGATACAACCAAGTAGAGGGATATGATTACCATGATACATATGCCCCTGTGGAAAAGCTAGTCACACTCTGTTGTTTATTGGCTATAGCGGCATCAAAGGGTTGGGAACTTCACTAGTTAGACGTGAACAACGCTTTCTTGAATGGGGATTTGGTAGAAGATGTGTATATACCTCTCGGTTTTCCCAAGCAGCCACTAAATAAAGTTCGCAAATTACACTAGTCTTTATATGGGTTTAAACAAGCCTCATGTTGCCGGTATGAGAAGTTTGCAACTGTATTGACAAACATCAGATTCAAACAGTCCATAACAGATTACTCCCTCTTTACACTAAAGCAAGATGAATCATCCATTGCGGTTTTGGTGTATGTTGATGAATTGGTCATAATCGGAAATGATCCATCCCACATACATGATCTCAAGCAACATCTCCATGATTGTTTTTTGTTGAAAGACCTAGGCCCACTCAAGTATTTCTTGGGCTTGGAAATTGCACGCAGCAGTTCTGGAATTTATTTATGTAAGAACAAATATGCTTAGGCCCACTCAAGTATTTCTTGGGCTTGGAAATTGCACGCAACAGTTCTGGAATTTATTTATGTAAGAACAAATATGCTTTCGACATCATCTCTGATACAAGTATGGAGAATTGTAAACCTGCATCACATCCCATGGAGCAACAAAAATACTTCATTGATGACAATAGCCCACTGTTAGATAATCCAAGTTAGTATAGGTGATTGGTGGGTCGGTTAGTCTACTTAACTGTCACTAGGCCAGAACTCAGTTTTCCAATACATATACTAACACAATTCTTGAGCAAGCCATGGACAGAGCATATGAAGGCTGCTAAAAGAGTGGTTAGATTCATCAAAACCAATCCCAGTCATGGAACATTTTTTAGCAAACAATGAGATGCTACTCCGAATCTATTGTGGTTCTGATTGGACCTCTTGCCCATTAACTCGGATGCACACTACAGGTTATGTTGCGTTACTTGGAAGCTCCATCATTTCATGGAAAATTAAGTAATCAATTGTGTCACACTCATCTGTGGAAGCTGAATATCAGGCCATGGTTGTTGCCACTAATGAGCTACTATGGCTTAGACGCCTACTCTACGGCTTAAACGTTCCCATTTCTGAGCCTATGGAAGTTTTCTGTGGCATTCAATCAACCATACACATTGCTACAAACCCCGTCTTCCATGTGCATACAAAACATATCGATATTAATTGTCATTTTGTGTGTGAACACGTTCAAGGTAAGACCATCAAGCTCCGGCATATTGTTACCAAGTGCCAGTCAGCCAACCTTTTCACTAAAGCATTGGGCGCAGGACAATCCTCTCATCTCATGTCCAAGTTGGGCATGACAGATGCTCCAACTTGAGGGGGCATATTGGAGAAGAAAATCGGTTAGTTGGTTACCCTCCAGCTGTAGTTTGTTAGACAGCTATCAAGTTAGTTGTTAGTCAAACATCTGCCAAGACTATATATATATATATATATACCCATCACCCCGAATCAATGAACATATAGGGTTCCTTTTTTCTCTGCTCTTTGTTTTGATAGGGTTTGTACCCAATTAATGGCAAATGGTAACAACAGATTTTCAGGGTTTCCCAGTCCCACTGGTTCGATAGTAAGTACAACAGCAGTATGCATCTCGGTAAAAGTCAATTAATCAATATTGGTTATGACCATGAACAAAGAAAATAATACAGAGAAAAACATACTACATGAAATGTGGATTGCTGAAAAAGGAGAGGATTTCATGAGTGACTTCTTCAGCTTTCTCTTGTTGGATATAATGGTGGCCATCAATGATAACAACTTCAACGTTTGGTACCAAAGCTTTGAATTCTCCTCCCTCCACATACTCCTTCATACCGAGTGTGTTAAATCCGATATCCTTGTCCCCAATTATCACCTTTGCCGGGACTTTGATCTTCGCCCCTCGCCAAGGAGCAAGAAGCTCCCAGCTCCTACAATCATCAACAGTATCAGATTTACATTAATTACATCCATTAATGCAGATGGAGATATGGTTAATAGCAACTGGGGGGGGGGGGGGGTTAATATATATAACTTTCCTCATTTATTCTTACTTGTCCATTGCTCTGAAGTAGTTCAAAGGGCCGGTAAATCCAGACTTGCGGAACTTGGTAGCAGAAAATTGGAGCTCTTCCTCAGTAATCCATGCTGGGAGCGACGCTGGAGTGTTCAGAAAATCAATAATCTCAACATCGGGAGGAGCACTCAGAAGATCAGGTGCGCCGACCAGGAGAAATCTCTTCATAACAGTAAAACAGTCATAACGGGCAAAGGCCTTTTCTGCTCTCCCTGGCTCCTTCAATAACATGTATAATCAGAGTTTCTGTATCTGTTCCTTTTAATTTTCTAGAGTGAATTAATGAATGAATGAAGCAAACGGATTGGGAGATGGAGGACGCTTACTTGGAATTGACAAATGAAGTAGCCTTGGCCATACAGTCTGGTCATCTTCTGTACTGGCTTCTCTGTAGGAGAGGGTGGCCGGAAAGGGAGGCCCAAGCTGACCACTGCTTTAACTCTATCTGGCCTGAAGAGACACAGGTACCACGCTACCTGAGCACCCCAATCATGTCCAACCACAAAAGCCTGTTACAAGATTAACCCAACAACAGTTCATATATAGTAATAGCTTCTTTCATGGCGGACTGAGAATATTGAGAGAAGGGAGAGAGAAGTATGTATATAACCCGTTCTTCGCCAAGCTCGTCCAGCAGGCCGATGAGGTCGCCCACAAGGTGGAGCGTTGTGTATGAAGCAGGATCAGATGGAGAATCCGTATCTCCATACCCTCGCATATCTGGTGCAACCACACGATAGCCATGTCTAGCCAATTGGTTAATCTGGTAATTCCAGGAGAACCAAAGTTGAGGAAAGCCATGGATGAGAAGAACCAGTGGCCCCCTCCCTTTCTCTGCTATGTTCATCCATATTCCGTTGGTTCGGACCCTTCTCTGCCTTAGGTCGCTCATGTCTTCTTCTGCTATATAGTTCTTCTTCTTCTTCTTCTTCTTCTTCTTCTATATAGTTCTTTTCTCTGGCTGATAGCTAGCATCTGAAAAGAAAGTGCTTGCAATAAGACGATTAGAGTCGATTTTTTTTTTCAATGGTGGCGGCTTAACTCAGGTTGAAAATTTTGGAATGCTTAGTTCATCTGTGGAAAAGATCTGGACTTTGAAAGTTCAGGCATATCTGATATGTGCAAGGAACCCTCGTTTCCATTGCTTGTCAACCTAAATGGACCCCGTTAAAAATTAGACCAAGAGATTTCTTATTTGCAACTCAAATTTATTGTTAAGGACCTCACTTAATAACTTAATGTTTTAGGTTGGGTGGTTCTTAGCTTTGAAATGGTATCAGAGCCGACCATTATAATTTATTAAGTTTCATCACAAGGTATGGGTGGACTTGTATTATCCACACAGACCCTATGTGAGGAAAAAATATTAAAAAACAAAACCTATAAGGACCTCACTTTAGGTTGAAAATTCTTTGAGATTTATAATTTAAAACTTTTTTTTTAACCTTTTATTGGGTTTGGGACCATTCAATAACCTGCCGTCATTAATAATTTTGGGCGTAGACATACTAATAGGCCATCAAGATCCATGTCTTTTCCAGAAAATTTTATTTTTTATATCAACTTGATTCATAAAATCTTATCTCTATACCTACCTAGAGTTGTCTTTGGTAACATTGTGAAATATTTGGAGGTGATCAATATAAAATTATAAATTGGTGTGAAATATATATAGATTGTCAATGCCACATGATCATAGACGTTTTGGGTTGATTAATCTAAATTGATATTCAAGTCTAAATGGCAATCATATCCGTCCCCCACATCTACATGTACGCTTTCAGTTGAAGTGACTCTCTTATGTGATATGTCAACTAATATTTTACACCCATTTCTATTGATCAACCCCAAACAATTTCTGAAAAGACCACAGTGATGCCAAACACAACCTAATAAGGTTAAAAATTTAATGCATTGAGCATCGGTGACAGCTGTTAGGATTGACTTAGGTCGTGTTAGTTTGTTATCATACATGTTTCCACTTCAAACCTTCTGGAGATTGATCATTAATAAAACTTGGTGAGAAATATGTGATGTCACATGACATATGAGTCACTGCCAATCTTCCATGAGAAAAATGCATATATGTGACGGATCATTGACATTTATGGTTAATTTGACATAAAAACACAGTACTTTATATCAAATCCAAAATGTTTCGGTGTCACAAATTTGCATTGATAAACCTAAAAAGGTTTTAGATAAAAATACAATGGCACCAAACACAACTTTAATTAATTTCTATTTCCGGTCTCCCTAAAGTTTTTAGCCAGGTTGCCAACCAAAAAAAAAAAAAAGAGCTTTGTATTAGTTCTATGACGTAAAATCTAGTAGGCTATGACAGAGAAGTTTAAACTAAAATACAAGGAACAATAGAGAATTTGATTACGTGAAAGATAGATTATTGAAAAAGGAAAAAATTTCACGAGTTACTTCTTCAGCTTTTTCTTGATGGATATAATGGTGGCCATCAATGGCAACAACTTCAATATTCGGTATAAAAGTTTTGAAAGCTCCTCCCTCTACATACTCCTTTGTGCCATATGCGTGAAGTACAACATCTTTGCTACCATTTATCAATTTTGCTGGAACTGTAATTTTCGCCCCTTGCCATGGTTTCAGAAGCTCCCAGTTCCTATATCAACACCACCAAATTGAAAATTAGATATGGAGAGAGAGATAATGCCTCTACACTTAGGTTAGGGAAGACCCTACTTTTTCCTTCCTTTTCCTACTTTTTCCTTCAAAGGCCAAAGCAATCACAGCCTTATTGAACTGCTGGCTAAACTGGGTAAACCGTGACCCAATGAGCTTTATGCCCAGTCTGGTTATGGTAATTGGCTGAGTAATAACACCGGTCTGATCGGATGCTTGAAACCAAAACCAGAGAGAAGAAGCTGTCCTGTATGTTCAAAGATAAGGGACTGCTGCTTGCTTTTGGGGCTTTATATGCTACATTACCATTTTAAAATTCCAGATATGGTTGGAAGAATATACTCTTTATCTGATTGAGTTTCTTCTTTTTATTGGGTTATGCTTTAAAAAAATTAGACTAGAAGAATATTTTGGTAGTATGTTGGCATTAAGGGGGGTTTTGTCAATACGTATGATTTTGTAAACAACTACCACATCATAAAAAACAAAATAATTTTGATGATGTGGAAGTTGTTTAGCATGGATTTTAAAACCGACCCGAAGACTGAACTGGTCAGGGTCCGGTTATCGGGTCAAACGATCGGCCCATTCTGACAAAAAAATTAGAAAAAAAAAATGAAAACTGGTCAAAACCATTCGAATGATTAACCGCCCGGGTCAGCAGTTTGCTGACCAAAATCAACGATTTTTATGGAAAATCTGGTTTTGGGGAAAACCGGACCGGTTCCTAGTTTTTTCGGTCAGATTATCCGGTCTGGTCTGATTTTAAAAAACATGTTGTTTAGTGCAACTTAATTGTCAGGGTCAACCTAAAACCTGACTAACCCTACCTGATTTTGGGTCCAATGAGGTTGGCGTTGTTTAAAATCAGGTTCAACCCAACCTTATTTTGAATGTGGTTAAATATATGAATATTATTAATTAGACCTGTTGACAAGCGGGAACAGGCTTTGCCTCTTTATTAACAGAAAATGTCTAGGTCTATACCTGCAGCCTAAACACTGAACTTACATCTTGAGACCGAACTCCCCTTACACAAAGTCTGAAACTCAATCTATAGGACAGGAAACATCCTACCTTTGGTGGAGGTATATTAATGATATACTATTTATTATATTTATTATATATTTATTTATATAATGTTATCACACCAGGTTTATTTGAGAAATTCAGAGTCTGGCCTGAAAAATAGTCCGACCTGGTGCTTAGAACCTGAGCTTAAGTCTGAGCTCATAGGTCTAAAACAATGTCCAAGCCCAATAAAGACCAATGAGAACAAGCTAGGCTGGGCCAGCCTACTAGGCTACCTGGTCCATGAAAATGTTTATATATGTGTATATGTACCATGTACAAAATCTCTCTAATAAAATAAAACAAAAAGCAAGTATTATGTATAGGGTTTTATATCTGTCAATATTTTAAGTATTATATTAGATGTCTGGGGTTCTTTTTTATTCCTCTGTTGAAATTTTTTATAAATTTGTATAGTTAGGAACAATAACAGGTGGGAAAATCTAACTCAACTCAGGGGGCTAATGTAGTATAGGTGGGAATTTGGGATAATATATTCATAAAACCAATAAAAATTTTGTGGAAGAACAAACTATAAATTTTAATTTTAAAGATATTTAAAAATTATTGCAAAAAATATTAAATTTTGTATCATGCATTCATTAGGCTAACATCATCCAACTCAAGCTGATTATGATCAAATTGAGTGGTTAGTGGAGTTGGGTAAGGGTTACATGCTCTAAGTCTGAGGCCTTGTTCGTTTGTAATAAGTAACATTTACCTGAGTAAATGCACTTACCCATGTTCTTTTGATTTTCAGATTCCCAAGTAAATAATAAAATGACATTTTAACCACATAAATTAATTATTAAAATGGGTAAAATGGTCCCATCATGTTTTGTAAAAAATTCTCAGTAGGTGGGAAAGTTACTTATCCACCTGGGAGATGGGTAAGTTTTACCTTGGAAAGTAAGGATAACTTTATTGTGGGATCCATTGCTTAATGAAAAAAAGAACATGGGGAAGTTGACCAATGGGAAAGAGTTAACCTTTGACCAACTTTCCCATGTATATTTACCTACAAACGGGAACTGAGGGTCAGTTAGTTGGTGCATCATGATTGGGCTAGGTAGACATCAAAATCAGTCTTGTCTCCCGTCTCCCTTTCTTCATGATGTATGTCATCAGTGTAGTTAAGAGGGTCTAAAACATGCAACCAAACAGGGCAATAAACAAGTTAGTTGTTGGCCGTGAACATGAGTTCAAAGGACCAGTGAAGCCAAACCTTCTGAACTTGTTGGCCGTGAACATGAGTTCTTCCTCAGTGATCCATGAGGGGAGTGATGCTGGTGTCTCTAGAAAATCAATGAACTCAACATCGGGAGGAGCTGTTACCAAATCAAGTGCGCCCCCAAATAGGAACTTTTTCACAACTCTAACACCATCATAACTAGCGAAGGCCTTTTCTGCTCTTCCTGGTTCCTGCATGGAGAATCCAATGGGGTTGTATTGATTAATTACATGAAAATACACCTGCACATATATCTTGAAAATAGTTTTTGAGTCTCACAATAAAACGAGTTTTTAATTTGTCCCACATTGGAAAATTACTAAACATGTTTTGAGTTTTTAAACAGGAGTTTGCTTACACTCCTTAGAATTATAAGAGGATAGTGTGGAGGTTTTCTACCACGCAATACGTGTGTGTGCCATGCAATTTTAGGTGCTTTAGAGAATGCACTTTGCTCACACCTATGTGGTTCATAAGATGACATTGATTTTTTTGTGCAAGGCTTAATCATGACCATTGATGTTTTAAGAAGGCCCAACGGTCATGATTTGATCGCGTGTGATCAAGAGGCATTATTCAAAAGTTAAAAATCATTAATTGTGTTAATTAACTTTTAGCAATCACAAAGTTTGAAATTATGATTGTACAAAGAGACTTTTCTGGATCAACACCTTCTTCATGATGACTCTTCAAAAATTATATAAGGAGCCTGAATCAAGAAAATGAACACAAGTTTCCAAAAAAACACTCTAGCCTCTTTCAGTTCGATCTGTTACTATTTCACAGATGGTTTTTTTAGAGACTCTTCAACTTTGCTAGTTACAAATTCTCGTTCAAGGCTCTGTTGTATCGTAGGAACGAACTTGCTTGTAGCCTAACAACAAATTTTAAAATATAGTAATTATTATTACTACTCCCACTCTCCTTCCCCCACTACTCTCTCTTAAATGCCTTTTTTAAATGTAATAATAACATTCATTAAAATAAGAGGCATTGGAAAACCTAAAGGTCTCTCTCTGTAATAGTATGCGGCTTTATTAGTCTAATCAAGATAAGCAATGATTACTTTTTTATATTTTTAAAACAAATAAATAGGAAAAATGCAAAAATTTGAGAAAATAGATAAATAGATTATCTCAAAAAGAAATTTTATTGGTTATATTTTTTCAAATTTTCATAATTTATCATATTTATTGGAAATCATCTTAATCCATTTTTGGTAATTTCTTGGATAATTTTTGGTAATTATGACAAAATTATTGGTACTTTATTTTTAGTTATTTTCTTGGCTAATTTCTATTCATTAAGTGTAAGTTTCTCTATTTATAACTTAAATTATATTACTTTTGATTATAGTTTAAAATTTAATTATATTACTTATTGTTGAAAATATAATCTAAATAATATTTAAAATTTAAATTGTTCATTAATGAATTAATAAAAAATATTAATATTTTTTAATAATTAGAGTATTTTAATAAACACTGTTAATTATTAAATACTTTAATCAATAATTCTGAAATTATTGAAAACACTGTAAAATATGGTTACTTATTATTACTGTAATTATTAAAAATACTTTTAATAAAAGTACATCATTTTTAATAGATAATGTTAATTAATTTAAACATTATAATTATTAAAAGTTATATATTAATTAAAAATAATATTAATTAATAAATTCTGTATTTTAATAAATATTTTTAATGAATTAATAATTCTGTATATATTAAAAATACTATATTAATTAATAGCACAATTAATGTTGTTGATTAATATAATAATGTATTTATTTAATTATTGTTAATTAATAAATACTATAATTTTTAATATTGTTTCTAATAAATTATAACTTACGTTGTATTAATTAATAAATATATTATTTAATATTGTTTTTTTAATAAGCAATGATGATTATTTAAGAATACTATAATTATTAAAAGTATTATTAATTAATAACTATATTATTTTTAATAAATACGATTAATACAACTAATTAATAATAACATGCAATAAAATGCAATAAAATAAGAGGCCTTGGAAAATCCAAAGGTGTCTCTCTCACAATAATAGTGTATAACTTTATTGATCTAATCAATATAAGCAATGATTAATTTTTTATATTTTAAAACAAAATAAAATAAAATAGGACAAATGCAAAAAAAATGAGAAAATAGATTAATAGCTTCTCTCAAAGGAGAGACATTATGATGACATGGACCGTCCAATTTTATTATTTAAATTATATAATTTAAGCTATAAATAGCAAAAAAATACATTTAATGAACAAAAATTAGCCAAGAAAATAACCAAAATAAAGTACTAATAATTTTGTCATAAATACCAAAAATTATCTAGGAAATTACCAAAAATGGATTAACATGGTTTCTAATAAATATGATAAAATACAAAAAATTAAAAAATATAACTGATGAAGGAAGATTTGGCCCGACCTCGTAACCACTCAACACGTGGAAAGGCAACAGCTCGTCACAACAGTACGCCCAAGGCGCGAGCTCCGAAAAGAGGAACCTGCGGTCCGAACTCCCCACAAGGAGCCTGAGCTCTCACTTGGACCCCGAGCCTTACGAACACAAAGGGCAACAACCCGAACTGGCCTGCCCCATGGCAGTCTGGGCCACACCTCTATCCGAACTCAAGACCTCACCTCGCACACCACTCTAGCACTTTGCCTCCAGGACGTCAAACTGAACAACTGTACCTTACCTGACACCAAAAGAGTTCGCATCTTGAGGCGGCGCACCTGACTGACTTGGGATCTGACGCTTGACAGTCGCACTTCAATAGCCACCTGCCACCGCCATCTCTAGTTACAGAGACAGATCCGACAAAGAGAGGCAGTTCTACCCCAGCAGAGGTGATGACACCCGAACTGGCAGAAGCACAGAGGTAATCATACCCAACCTAACAGAAGCTTAGGAGTGAGTGCGCGAAGTGGTTATAAAAGGCTCTCTACCCCACAAGAACGAGGTATGTGATAACTTTGCGCCATGTGGTTTTATCTTGCCTTTGAGGAAATACTAACTTGAGCTTCGGAGCATTCTCACCGGGTTCTTCCCTGGAGATTACTCACTTTCTCCCCCGTTTTAGGCACCTTCTGCTCCAACCCGAGGCAAGATCGTTGATAGCTAGGACCGGCCGAATTGCGCACCATCAATAACCATTAAAATTACTTTTTAAAAATATGTACTAATTATCAATAATCTTCAAGAAGTAAGGGTCTGTTTGGTTCATAGTCGGAATAAGAATTGGAGTGGTCCATTCCTATAGTCTGTTTGGTTCAGACAAGAATGGGAATGGGAATTAAAATCAGCAGGAATGGGATGTCATTCCCAGGGGAGGGGCAGGGGAATGGCCATTCCCTCAAATGGGGGAATGTCATTCTAGCAGGAATGGGAATGGGATTCTGATTCTGCCTAACCAAACAATTGGAATTAGAATAGCCCATTCCAATTCCGATTCCAGGCCCCTACCAATTTAAACAGACCCTAAATGTAATTAGTTAGTAGTGTATTTAAAGTATATTTGTTTTTTCGTATAAATATAAATTATATAATTTAAACATTATAATCCTTGCCTATGATGATATTAGTTCATAGTGTTACAATGAAAAATAGAAAAAATGTATTTACTATTATGCATTTTCATTATTTCACTCAAGAAAGTGGGTCCCCACTAGTATATAATTAAAGTGAGAACTTACTTGGAATTGAAAGAGGATGAACCCTAGCCCATACATTTTAGTTAACTCCTCAGTCGGGTTGAGTGTGGGAGAGTATGGACGGAAAGGGACACCCAAGCTAACGACGTCTCCAACTCTATCCAGCCTGAAGAGACAAAGATGCCATCCCATCGCGGCACCCTTATCATCCCCTACCACAAATGCCTGTAATCAAGAGTTCACCAACTCATTAATTGTCTAAGGATGTGTTAGGGAAGTTACATTATAGTAGCAGAAATGAGTGTAAAACCAATCCCAGGACAGCAATAACTTTTCCCCTAAGTTTATGTGTGAAAATGGTGATGTAGCGCGATCTGGTCACTCCTAGTTGGCAAAGGGCCACACTCCAAGCTGGCGACGGACGGTACCTAAGAAGGAGAAGAAGATAAAGGATTCCCGGGGAGCTTGCCCGACGGGAACACTCCAATGCTTAAGTTAGAACGCGATGGAGAGCTTTAGAGAGCAGTAAAGGAAAATACGAGCTAAGAGTGAAGATGCGCAATTTTCGATTACCTTTTTCCTTGAGGGTCGGAGCCCTTATATATTAATGCTCTGTCAAATCGGGTGTAACCGCCTCTAATTCTCTGTTACAGCCATTATTCACCAGGCCAATTTGATTGGTGCAGGTAATCGTCACGCCGCCGCCTGACGTGAGATGTGGACGCAGTCCTCTGAACTGGTAGGTGCTGCCCCATCAAACAAGAGACGTGGGAATGGTCTTGGCAGGCATGGTCTTGTTGGATGAGAAGTTTCCCGAAGACTCCGGGTTACTCAATAGCGAGTTCCTATGTAGTGAGCTCCCTTGTAGCGAACTCCTTTGTTGCAAGCTCCAATAGCGAGCTGCCTTGTAGAAAGTCGTTCTATAGTGGGTTGTAGCGAGGGCTGTAGCGAACTGTCTTGTGGCGAGTTATTCTACTTTGGTTTTAGCAACCTCTTTACGTCGAGTTGTAGCCAAGCTGTTATGCTGAGCTGTCATTTACGTCGAGTCATATCCACATGTCCCCTAGTTAGGAGGTCGGGTCAAATCACCCTCCATCAATTGCCCCCCACTCTTCGGGCTAAGGGTCTTACTCTAGCGCAAGGAGTTCATGAAGTGATGGGTGGATTTTACCCATAATTTATACTAGGTTGATTGACCGCATGAAGTATATGCACGGATGTCAAGTGATTTCTAGATTTTTCGGGCGCCAAAAAATGCGCCAAACTTCCTTTAGTTTCAGAAGACATGCAGCCGGCTTTATTTTAGTCTTGGAAGACGTGTAGCCGATTTGATCATGAGCCGTTGGATTCACTTTGATCGAGACCATTGGTTTTTTGGGCACAACAGTTATAAATAGGAGGGCCCCAGGCCTCATTTTCTTTATGCCAACTTGCCTTGCTTTCAGTTCTGAGGTCTCGTCTTCACCTTGTTTGCTCGAGCTCTCCCCATTCTCGTCGCTTTCTCAGTTCACTTTTCTGGTGAGTCCTCTATTCTGTCCAAACAATGTCTAGGTATCTGTACTACGGTGGCTGTTCCTGAGACGGTAATCAGGGCGAGGTCCCCTCGAGCTCGGAGGGAGCTTGGGGATTCCCCGAAGGGCAGGCTCCGGAGGTCTGAGAGGCCTCCGGTAACTCGGCTTCCACTTCCAAGGGTTGGGAGCCGGATAGCTTCAGCCCTTTCTCCATGTCAACGGAGAGGCTTCGAGCCCTAGCCTTTCAGTATGACCTCCCCAGGGAACTCATCTACAACCTCCCATCCGATAATTATCCCTGGGAGCATGGCCATGACAAGACCGTGATCTTTGAGGAGCAGCTCATGGCTGGTCTCCAGCCCCCTCTACACCCTTTGATAGTGGAGGTTCTTACCCATTTCAATGTCACCATAGACCAACTCCACCCGAACTCAATACGGAATGTGGTTCTTACCCATTTCAATGTCCCTTGATATCTTCGCCACTATCTTGTCAATTAAGAATGCCTCCCCTGGAGCCCCTCTAGAAAGGCGCTCCTATTACTTCTCCCCCCGTCCTGGCTTCAAGCTCCTCCACGAGCTGCCTAACAGGATCCCAGCCTGAAAGCGGGGTTATTTTGTAGTTCGCAACCCTGAGGGATGGCCCTTTCTGACCCACTGGAGGGCCGCCATTCAGGATCCGGGTATTGACTTGGACTAGAAGGTTCGGGAAATACTACAGTCCTTGGCGGGGGTAGGCTTCCTCTGTTCGGACTACTTAGCTGAGGACAAGCTCGTGCAGGCTTGCTTGAGCACCGATAGGTTACCTTTAGGTCGCCCTCTTTTTCTTCTGCGAGCTAGACTAATGCATTGTGATTCTTGAAGGCAACATGTCTAGTGTGGATGCACGTCGCCTATTGTCGAGCAACCAGAAGTGTAAGGCGAAGAGGTTGCACCCCGACCAAGCATCCACCTCTGGGGCACCAAGTTTGAGGTTGTGACCCAGCCTTTGTTCTTCTGTTGGAGGTCCCACCTATGCCGTCGAAGGGAGTAGTCACGGGAGGCGGCAAAGAAGAAGAGGTCCCACCCAGGAGCCATACCCTCTGGTCGCGCGGTTCGGCCCCACCGTCTTCCTGCAGTTTCCTATTGAGGGGAGGGATGAAAGCATCACCAACTTCCTCATGGCCTCGCAGAGGAGGCAGCAGGCGATCAATCATGAGGAGATCACGGACTGGGCTGGGATGCATCCTAGGTGGCTCTTTAAGTTGACCTCGGCTCACTGCATGGTGGTAAGTGCCTACTTCTTCCCCTTTTTTTTTCACTTACCTCGGCTTTCTACTAGCAGTTGAACTCCACCATCCACTCCATGGCCTGTCAGTCTACTATTCACTCCCAAGACGCCACCAACCAGAGGGTGAAAGTGCAGAGTCTCCAATGCGAGCTTGATCGGACCCGGGATGAGTTCCTCCAGGCTTAGAAGGGGAGCGAGGCCTAGGAGCTGCTCGTCAGAGACCAGGAAGCGCGGATCTCCCGATTGTTTGAGGAGAGCACCCGTTACAAGGAGGAGTCTTTAAGGGTGGCGGTGGAGAGGGAGCTTCTTCATCAGCTGGTCTAGAGCTTGGAGTCCACGCTCCATGAGCGGACCTGAAACATCGACACCGGGGTGGAGGAAGAGCGGGCTAAGGCGGTGGAGGACTTTAAAGAGTCCCAGCAATTCCACGACCCCCAGCTTGAGTATGGCTCAAAGTCCTACCGCTCTAGGTTCAAACTTTGCCAATGGCTGGTCCGGAAGAAGTTCTCCGGCCTTAACCTTGAGGGCGTGACAATGAAGGACCTGGCTACAGAGACGGTGGACGCTGCGGAGGAGGAGGAGCCTGACTCCCTGAAGGATAGCGACGAGGATGTAAAGGTGGTGGGACCTTGAGGCTGGCTGTCTTTTTTCTTTTTCTGAAATGAATCGTTTGAAGTGGTTGCTCCCGGGCGGTTGAGCCCGGTTCTCTTTCTTTTCTTTCTGCTTTGATGTACTCTCCTAGGCTGTTAGGCCCGGTTTTTTCTTTTTATAAGAACTAGTAATGAAATGTTCCTCTCTTTTTTTCTAAGTGTTGTGTGATTTACTCTTTTTCCGAAGTGACTATTTCACTTAAACTGTTAGAGCTAAGTGCCCAAATCGGGGTTTCTCGACTATCGTTACCCCGAGTTGTCTCCTAGTACTTGGTAGGGGTGATTTCATAACATACACTGAGGTGACCAACATAGCGAGCATATGCCCAACCTGTATGCACCTGGGTTACTTTAAGTTGAAGTCAGTTGTCCCTAACGGGTCCAACTTGTATACTGGGGTGGGCTATGCATTATAGGATTCACACCCGAGCTTTACACCCGAGCTGCCTGCGCCTTTGGTATTAATACTTAGCCTATGCCGACGAAACGGTTAGGTCTTATACTGTGCCGAGGTCTTCGTTAGCTCGATGTTTTAGCCCTTAGGCTGGGGGAGTGACTTATAGTCCACTCCCCTAGAGTTCGCCCATGCCATAGAGGCGATTGGGTCTTATATTGCCAAACTCTTCATTAGCTCGGCATATTGGCCCTTAGGCTCGGAGAGCGACTATTGTCCACCCCTTTCTAAAGTTCACCCATGCTGAAGAGGTGACTGGGTCTTATAGTGCAGAGGTCTTCGTTAGCTTGGCGTATTGGCCCTTAGGCTCGGGGAGCGACTACGGTCCACCCCCTTCTAGAGTTCGCCCATGCCGAAGAGGCGACTGAGTCTTATAGTGTCGAGGTCTTCATTAGCTTGGCATATTGGCCCTTAGGCACGAAGAGCGACTTGTAGTCCACTAAGCTCGGTGATTACAGGTAATATTGCCTTAAGTTGACAATATTCCATGCCTAAGGTACTTGTTTCCCTTCTAGGGTTTCGAGCTCATACGTTCATTCCTCGAGCACCCGCTTTACTCGATAGGGTCCTTCCCAATTTGGCCTGAGCTTACCAACATGGGGCTCAGGCACCATAACTTTACGGAGAACCAAGTCTCCAACGCGGATGTTCCACTTCTTGACCCTGGCATTATAGTATTGAGCTATTCTCTGCTAGCAAGCCATGATCCTAATGTGAGGTCCCGTACCTCATCAAGTAGGTCGAGGTTGGTGCGTAGCTCATCTTCATTTGCCTTGTCATCATACACTTCCAGACGTAGCGTGGGAACTTTGCTCTCGGCTGGGATGACTGCTTCAGTGCCATAAGTGAGGTTGAAGGGAGTCTCGCCTGTTGTGTTTATTACCATGGTTCGATAAGCCCATAGTACACTGGGTAGCTCGTCTACCTAGAGTCCCTTAGCTCAGTCGAGGTGTGCCTTCAGTCTATGGAGAATGGCTCTGTTTGTGACCTCTGCTTGACTGTTTGCATGAGGATGTGCCACCGAGGTGAAATTTTGTTGAATTCCCATATCTTTGTACCAGTTCTGGAATTTAATATCCTAGAATTGCTTACCATTGTCAGAGATCAGTACTCGGGGTAATTCGAAATGACACACTATGTTATTCCAGAAGAAGTTTTGCACATTCCGCACTATGATCATTGTGAGAGGTTCAACTTCTACCCACTTGGTAAAATAATCAACCGCCACCACTAAGAACCTCCTCTACCCTGTCGCTGGCGGAAATGGTCTGAGTATATCAATCCCCCACTATGCGAAAGGCCATGGGCTGCTAAGATACTTCAGGTCGGCAGCAAGCTGGTGGTGGATGTTGGCGTGCTTCTGACACTTGTCACATCTTCTAATGAGCTCGATTGCATCTGCCATCATCGTTGGCCAATAATATCCCTGTCGTAGTGCTTTCTGGGTGAGAGCCCTGCCTGCCAAGTGTCCACCGCATAGGCCCTCATGAGTGTCGCGGAGCACGAGCTCGGCTTCGAAAGGTCACAAGTAGCGCAGATAGGGGAGCATGTAAGATCTTCGGTACAGCCGTTCGTCTATCATGACGTATTTGGCCGCCTGACGCTCTACCCTTTTGGCGGCATTGCAATCTGCAGGGAGGGTCCCGTGTAGCAGGAAGCTCATGAGCGGATCAATCCAGCTCGGCTCTGCTCGAATGACATGAGCGACCTCCTCTGCCCCCCGGAGAATGCTAGACCAAGGCAAGTTCTCTATATACATGTTTCTCTTGGTATTATCACTAATGCTGGCTAATCGGGATAGGGCGTTGGCCTCAGTGATCTCAGATCTTGGGATTTGCTTGATGAAGTGAGACCGGAAGTTGAGCAGAGCCTCTTTGACTTTGGCTAAGTAGGCGATCATGGTTGGCTCGCGAGTCTCATATTCACTAGTAACTTGGTTGACCATGAGTTGAGAATCATTGCAGATGATGATGTGCTTGGCTTTTACTTTGTTTGTTAGAGCCAGATCGGCTATCAAAGCCTCGTACTCCACTTCATTGTTGGAGTAATGCATACTCTAGTTTCACCCTTGCTGGTTGGACGAGCCATCTACGTGAAGGATCCAGGGCTCCTCATCCCAAGTCGGGTTCGATCTAACTAGGAGAGAAGCCGCACTAGTTGCTACCTCACGGTTCTCGAGCCCAACTGGCCTGGGAACCTCGGGCTCATCCGACCTAGGGGCCTCGGGCTCGATCGGCCAGGGGACTTTGGTGCTAAAAGTGCATTTGCGACAAAGTCAGCTAAGGCTTGGGCCTCAATAGCAGTTCGCAGCTTGTACTGGAAGTCGTATTCGCTGAGCTCGATGGCCCACTTCATCAACCTACCAAAGACCTCAGGCTTGAGCAAGACTTGCCTTAGAGGCTGGTTGGTGAGGACAACGACAGTATGAGCTTGGAAGTACGGATGGAGCTTCCGAGCTGCAATGAGTAACGTGTACGCCAACTTTTCGATCTCTAGATACCTCGTCTTTGCACCCTGCAACACTTTGCTAACATAGTAGATAGGTCGTTGGACCCGATCTACTTCTCTTATCGATACCGAGCTCACCACCTCATCACTTGCATTGAGGTACAACTCCAAAACATCAACTTCCTCGGGTCAGGTTAAGACCGGGATACTGGCGAGGTACCATTTGAGCTCATCAAACGTGAGCCGACATTCTTCGGTCCATTGAAAGCCTTTGCTTTTAATTGCTTTAAAGAAAGGTAGGCAGTGATCTGCCGATTTGGACATGAAGCGGCTCAGGGCGGCTATTCGGCCATTCAACCTCTAAACCTCCTTCAATTTTTGGGGTAGTTTCAGATCTAGGACAGCCTTAATTTTATCCAGGTTAGCCTCTTTGCCACACCGGTTGAAGATGTACCCTAGGAATTTACCCGAGGTGACACCGAATGCACACTTCTTTGGGTTTAGCTTCATGTTAAACTTACGCAGAATTTCAAAAACATAATGCAAATCTTTTATTAAATCATGTGAAAGTTGAGTCTTGATGGCCATGTCATCTACATAGCATTCTACTTTCTTGTCGATCAACGGCTCGAACAACTTATTTAAAAGTCTTTGGAATGTAGCCCCGACATTTTTCAGTCCGAAGGGCATGACCTTGTAACAGTATAGGCCTAGTTCAGTTATAAAAATTTTTTTCTTCGTCGACAGGGTCCATTCTTATCTGGTTATAGCCCAAGTAGGCGTCCAAGAAACTCAGCAACTCGTGCCCTGAGGTCGAGTCCACCAGGCGGTTAATCTTGGGGAGCAGGAAGAAATCCTTTGGGCAAGCTCTATTCAGATCGGTATAATTGACGCACATATGCCATTTACCGTTGGCCTTCTTTACCAGGATTGGGTTGGCTATCCTACTCGGGTAATGGACCTCTCTGGTAAAGTCGGCTGCGAGGAGCTTCCCGACCTCCTCGTCAACTACTCGCTAGCGCTCTGGGGCTAAGTTGCATTTCTTCGGTCTAATGGGCCTAACTACAGGATCAGTATTTAGCCTATGAGTGATGATGCTTGGGTCTATGCCGGGCATCTCTGCCACGGACCATGCAAAAACATCTAAATTTTGAAGTAAAAAACTTACCAGTTGAGATCGCAGGGGCTCCTGGACTGAGGTGCCGATCTGGAGTGTCTGAGCTGGGTCCTCCACCAAAGTGGGCATGAAAATAGTCTCTTCGGTAGGTGCAGCTCGCTCTTCGCATTGCTCCATAGGCCGCTCCAACTCGAGGTCGTCAGCCACCTTGGTTTTCCCTTTGAGGGTGGCGACGTAGCACTTGCGAGACTCGAGTTGATCGCCTCACGCTACCCCAACTCTGAAGTCCGTGGGGAACTTCATTGCCAAATAATAGGTGGAGACCACCGCACAAAGAGCATGGGTGATGGGCTGACCTATTATAGAGTTGTACGGGGAGGGAGTTGCAACCACCAAGAAGTCGTGGTTGATCCTCAATATGCTAGGCCAGGTGCCGACTTCCATAGGTACTGTGATTCTCCCCAGGGGGCCTAACTTCCTCTCCACATAAGCCTACCAAGGATGTACTTGCGGGCTTGAGACCTCTCTCTTGGAGCTGAAGCTTGTCGAATGCTGCCTTGAAAAGAATGTCTATCGAGTTGCCGGAGTCGACGAGGACACGCTTGACTTCAAAGTCATTAATCCTTATCTTTACGATGAGCACATCATCGTGGGGGTAGTGGACCCCACGCGTGTCGTCCTCAGTGAAGAAGATTGGGTCTTCTGTCCTTGGCCGCTTTGGGGGGTTCTGCTCTTCCCTTCCGACCTCTCGAGCTGAAGTCCAAGCTGCAGCCCGTGATGATCGACCCTCCGGCGATCACGTGTATGGTGCTCGGAACTGGTCTCTCTTCGAGGAGCTGCCTCTGTGGCTGCTCAGCTTGCCTGCTGCTGGATTCGGGGGCATCTCTACCTTGCTCCCCCAACCGACCTGCTTTATTATTACTATTTTGTATATAATTTTGTAAGTATTTGCGACGAGTGAGCTCTTCTATCTCTTCGCCGAGGTTCTTACAATTCTCGGTACTATGACCGTGATCTTTATGAAAACTACAATACAAGTTCTTATTTCTTACATTGGGGTCCCCTTTCATCCGGGGTGGCCACTTCACATACGAGGCGTCTCTGACCGCCATAAGGATCTCGGCCCGCTTCGCGTTTAGGGGTGTGTAGTCAGTCCTTTCTGATGGAGGAGCTCGGAAAGGCTGTCCTGGCCTTGCCCCCCGAGCTGGGTCTTTTTTCTTCTTGCTGTCCCCTTGGATCGATGATTCACCTTCCCTTTTCCTCTTCTCAGGCACGCTTTCATTTTTCTGGTTGATCTCCTCCTCCGTCCCTATGAACTGGTCCGCGAGCTTGAGGAACTCGGTTATAGTCTTGGGTCGATTGATCACCACGTGCCACTTGAACTCTTTGTGTGTGATGCCTCTCTTGGCTGTTGTGAGCCGCATTGCAGGGTCTAGGTTAGGTATCTGTAAACAAGCATCATTGAACCTTTTGATGTAACTTCGGATGGGCTATCCTTCCCTCTGGAGTATGCCGAGGAGGTTCTCTTGGGTTCTCGGGCACCGCTTGCTAGTGACAAAATGAGAGGTGAAGACTTGCACGAACTGCGCCCAGCTTTTAATTGACCCAGGTGCAAGGTTCCTATACCATGTGCAGGCTTTGAAAGTGGTGGAGAAGGCCACACACATGTAGGACTCACTGGCCCTAGCCAAGTGCATCTGCGACTAGAAGACGTCAACATGGTCATTTGGATTGAACGATCCGTCATACTTGTCCAAGGGAGGAAGCTTGAAGTCCTTTGGCATAGGGACGACTAAAAGTTCTGGAGACAGGGGGAACGGAACCGAGAGGATTGGAGTGGCTTTTACTTCATCTGAGCTCACCTCTTCCTTACCTTTTAGCTCGGGCAGGTTGTGAATGGCAATTTGGCAAGCTCGGTGGCGTCTTCGCTACTTCGTTGGCTCAACATTAGTACTGCTTGCTTTTGTGTTGTCGAGCTCGATGGGCCCAGGAAGGGGCTCGGATTGTTGTTGATGGTTGTGAAATGAAAGGCCTTGTCTACAATTCGCGGCTAGGACCTCGAATTGGTTCTTGGCGAGTGGAAGCTCGAACTATGAAGGCCGAGGTGATGCGGGTCTGACTAGCTGAGAGGCCCCCGACCTGACCACAGGCTACGAGGTGGGGGGAGTAACTTGTCTTTCCCTCCTGCCATGGGATGAGACCTGTCTTTCGAGAGGGTTCTGGGTTCGGGAGGTCTCTCCTCGGTGGGGGAGACGCTTGCTGTGATGGCGAGGTTGGGCCTTCTGCACAACGGGGTATCGAGGTGGAACTTGCTATTGATGGTGAGGCAGCGGTGGAAACTGCTACTGGTACTGCTGTTGGTAGATGTGGTGAAGCATTTGGTGCTGGTTTAGCTGGAACTGATGGAGCTCGCCCAACGGGAACACTCCAATGCTTAAGATAGAACTCGATGGAGAGCTTTAGAGAGCAGTAAAGGAAAATAAGAGCTAAGAGTGAAGATGCGCAATTTTCGATTATCTTTTTCCTTGAGGGTTGGAGCCCTTATATATTAATGCTCTGTCAAATCAGGTGTAACCGCCTCTGATTCTCTGCTACAGCCATTATTCGCTAGGCCGATTCGATTGGTGCAGGTAATCATCACAGAGTATGGCCCGGTCAGTCGAGAGAAGTCATGTAGAGCCGGTGTGCACGCTACCGCTTGACGTGAGATGTGGGCGCAGTCCTCTGGGCTGGCAGGTGCTGCCCCATCAGACAAGAGACATGGAAGCGATCTTGACAGGCACGGTCTTGTCAGATGAGAAGTTTCCCGAAGACTCAGGGTTACTCAATAGCGAGCTCCTTTGTAGTGAGCTCCCTTGTAGCGAACTCCTTCGTAGCGAGCTCCAATTGTGAGCTACCTTGTAGCAAGCCATTCTGTAGCAGGCTGTAGCGAGCTGTCTTGTGGCGAGTTATTCTATTGTGGTTTCAGAGAGCTCTTTACGTTGAGTTGTGGCCAAGCTGTTATGCTGAGCTGTCATTTACGCTGAGTCATATCCATGTGTCCCCTAGTTAGGAGGTCGGGTCAAATCACCCTCCATCAAATGGGTATGCCAACAACAATGATAATAAGTAAACAATTCAGCCAAGTAACAAAAAAAAAACAGATATCAGTCACCACACAATAGCACACCCGAATTTTTACGTGAAAAACCAAAAAGTCAGGGAAAAACCATGGGACTTATGGTCCGTAAAAGTCTTCCACTAATTCAGAAATTAATGGGTACAATAGTCTTCTCTAGTTGCAACTAGAGTCTTACAAACTCAAGGAAATAATCCTTGGCTCAAAAAAACAACATTAACATCACCAAATGCAAGGTGGATACAACACAAATAGAGGTTTAGGTCTCACCGAGTTGTTGTAAATCTGAACTGAGAAGTAGAGAAAGGAAGAATCACCAAATCTGAACTGGAGTGGAATTCTTAAATTCAGCACTTAATATCATCAAGAACAGGCTTGAAACACCTCCGAGCTTGACCTTGAATGGAGTAGAAAAATTAACTCTCTTCTTCTTTTCTTCACAAACTCAAAAAACCCAGAAACGCTTGGTTCTGTGTTTTCTTTTCTCTCTTGTTTTTCTCAGTTCGGGTGGTTACGAAACATGATGCCCAAAAACAGAAAGGTGGGAGCCTTTGGCTTCCACTACACAACTCCTTTTGGGAGCAAATAAAGGTGGGGTGGGCCCCTCATATGGGCTAGACCCATACCCAACAATTCTCCCCCTCTAGCACATATGGGGGCTTCACCAACCTCGCAGCTTCTTTGCAGAATTCAAATTTGTCTCTAGGCAAGGAATTTGTTGACATGTCTATACCATTCTCATTAGTATGAATCTTCCCAATGTTCAACAACTTCATATCCAATACATCCCCAATCCAGTGGTACCTTACATCAATGTGTTTGGATCTTGAGTGAAAAGTTAGATTTTTAGAGAGTTGGATAGCACTTTGATTGTCACAATAGAAAGCATATCTTTCTTTCTTCATGCCCAATTCTTGTAAGAACTTCTTCAACTATAAGATTTCCTTACAAGCTTCTGTAGCTATAATGTATATAGTCTCTATAGTGGACAATGCAACACATTTTTGAAGTTTGGATTGCCATGAATTTGCTCTACAAAAGTCATTAAGTATCCCGAAGTGGACTTTCGGGAATCAACATCACCAGCCATGTCTGCATCAATGTACCCATCCAACATGACTTTGCCATTCCCGAAGCATAAGCATATATGAGAAGTACCTCTAAGGTACCTGAATATCCATTTTATTGTTGTCCAATGTTCTTTGCTAGGGTTAGAGAGAAACCGACTAACTATGCCAACAACATGAGCAATATCTAGCCTCGTACACACCATAACATACATTAAACTGCCAACTGTTGAAGCATAAGGCACTTTCTTCATTTCAACTTTGTCTTTCTCACTTGTAGGACATTGTTTAGTGTTGATCTTGAAATGACTTGCAAGTGGAGTAGTCACTGGTTTTGCATTGCTCATGTTGAACCTCTCAAGAACCTTTTCAATACATTTTTCTTGAGATAACCATAACTTTCCATTCTGTCTATCTCAAGAGATCTTCATACCAAGAATTTGTCTACCGGTCCCAAGTCCTTCATTGAAAAAGACTTGCTAAGCTCCGTTTTCAACCTGTCAATCTTGTTAGAAGCATGCCCAACTATCAACATATCATCAACATAAAGCAAGAGAATAATGAAATCACCATCAAAAAATTTATTTACAAATACACAATGATCTAAAGTGGTTCTACTGTACCCATGATCAACCATGGAGGAGTCAAATTTGTTATACCGCTGTCTTGGTGCTTATTTCAATCCATACAAGCTTTTCTTTAACCTGCACACCAAATGTTTTTTTTTTCCTTTTTCTTTAAATCCCTCTGGTTGCTCCATATGGATTTCTTCTTCTAAATCATATGAAGGAAGGCAGTCTTCACATCAAGTTGTTCAACTTCCAAATTTAGATTTACAGCTAGTTCAAGCACAACTTGAATAGAAGACATTTTCACCATAGGAGAGAATATTTCTTCAAAGTCGACACCTTTTTTTGACTAAAACCCTTCACAACTAGCATTGCCTTGTATTTTAGTTGTGAGCCACTCTCATCAGATTTCAATTTATAAACCCATTTGTTTTTGAGTGCCCTTTTCCCCTTTGGTATATTCACCAAATCATAGGTGTGATTCTCATGCAAGGATTTTAATTCCTCTTGCATTGCTTTCAGCCACTCATCTTTCTTGTCATGTGACATAGCCTCTTGATAAGTCTCTGGTTCTTCCCCATCTGTCAGTATCATATACTCATGTGGAGGATACCTAGTGGAAGGTCTTCTCTGTAGTTGATCTTCTAGGTTGAACTTGTGGTAAAGGAACTTGAGGTACCTGTTCATTTTGTACTTCCTCTGTATTTTCATTTACAAGAGTTTCATCACTAACTATATCATCTTGTTCATTTGGTACAACTCTCCCGTGATCGCCATCAACTATAGGTGGGAAAACCGGATCCAAGTTAATTGGATCATCAACAGAGTATTTTGTCTTCTCAATTTTCTCTATATCTTTAATTGTTTGATCCTTAAGAAATACAACATCTCTGCTTCTGATCACTTTCTTGTCCACTGGATCCCATAACCTGTACCCAAACTCTTCGTGCCCATAGCCTAAGTAGATGCACTGTTTAGCCTTGTCATCAAGCTTGGATCTTTCATCTCTAGGAATATGAACAAATGTCGTGCAGTCAAATACTTTCAAATGACTATTATATGACTTTCCTTGTCCAAACTCTTTCAGGAGTATCTCCATTCAAAGGAATTGAAGGAGAAAGGTTGATGAGGTCAACTGCAATTCTCATAGCCTTACCCCAAAAGGATTTAGGTAGCTTAGCATGAGAGAGCATGCATTTGATCCTGTTAGTAATTATTTTGTTCATTCTCTCTGCTACTCTATTGTGTTGAGGAGTCTTAGGAACACTTTTCTCAAGCTTGATACCATGGATCCTACAATATTCTTCAAAAGGACCCCTATATTCACCACCATTATCCGCTCGGATGTATTTCAACTTATTCCCTGTTTCTCTCTCAACCTTGGCATGAAAATACTTGAAAACATCCAACATCTGATCCTTAAATTTCAAGGCAACTATCGACACTTTTTTGGAGTGGTCATCAATAAATGTCACAAAATATAATGCACCACCAAGAGATCTATCTTTCATGTAACAAACATCAGTGTGAACTAAATCTAAAACTTGAGGCTTTCTAGATGGAGGAAATTTATGAAATGCAACTCTACTCTGTTTGCCAGCTAAGCAATGTACACATGTTTCAAGAGGCATACCTTTCACATCAAGAAGAAGATTTTCTCTATAAAGCATTTGAAGCCCTTTTTCACTCAAATGTCCAAGCCTCCGGTGTCAAAGCTCAATGGATGAATCATGAATTAAATTCACCTCTCCTTTGCTCAACCTTGCTTGCATCACAAAAAGGGTATTGTGCTTCTTTCCCTTTGCCACAATGAGTGAACCCCGACTGAACTTCCATTTTCCATCGAAGGTGTTTTCATAACCTTCATCATCTAACTTGCTAGTGGAAATTAGATTTAGGCGGATATTAGGAACATGTCTAACATTCTTCAAAATTAATTTGCAACTAGTATTGCTATTTAGACAAATGTCTACCATGCCAATAATCTTGGATGCACCAGCATTCCCCATACGAACATGTCCAAAATCACCTATAGTGTAAGTTGTGAAAATTTCACCAAGGGGAGTAAAATATAAAGAAGCACCCGAGTCTATGACCCAATCACTATCTGGGCATGCAAAGTTGACATAATTATCATCACAAACAATAACGAAATCACCATCGGCTGCAACAACTGTAGTATATTTTTCTTTTTTCTTGCCTTCACCTTTCCCTTTGGCTTGTTCTCTTTTCCAAACTCTGCATTCATTTTTGTAATGTCCTGATTTATTACAATAATGAAAAATGATATTTTTCTTGGACCTGGACCTTCCTCTAGATTTATCATATTTGTTACAGGGACCTCTGCTCATAATTCTTCCCTGTCTTTCTTTCTTTTATGTCACAAGAGTTTGAGATTCTGAGTAAGTCCCTTGTTCTTTCCTCATGGACTCTTCATTCAATAAAGCATCTTTGACTGTGTCAATGGTTACTATACCATTAGGGGCTGAATTACTGACTGAAACCACCAAGGTTTCTCAACTGTCAAGCAAGGAACTAAGTAACAATAAGGCCTGCACTTCATCATCCATATTCAATTTCATAGTAGTCAATTGATTTATCAAAGCTTGAAAATCAATCAAATGTTCAGACATATTAATCTCATCTTTATATCTCAAGTGGATTTCTAATAAAGGCAGCATTGTTTAAGCCGATTTTCCTTTCATACATAGACTAAATTTTTCCATAAAACATCAGCCCTAGTTTCTTGTGCAACATTGTGAAAAATACTGTGGTCGATCCATGTTTGGATTTGGCCTACAATTTTCCTATGCATGATTCCCCATTCATCACTTGACTTGTCACTTGGCTTTGTTTCATCACCTCTTATGGGTGGGTAGGTACAAATCTTTGCAATAAATAATGTCCTTCATTCTGGGTTTCCAAATGGAATAATTCGATGAAGTCAATTTTATCATAACACCTGATGATTCTTCTATTTGTATCAACACAAACAATTAATTTCAACTAACCTGGCTCTGATACCACTGTTGGGGAAGTTACACTATAGTAGCAGAAATGAGTGTAAAACCAATCCTAGGACAACAATAACTTTTCCCCTAAGTATGTGTGTGAAAATGGGTATGCCAACAACAATGGTAACAAGTAAACAATTCAGCCAAGTAACAGAAAAAACAGATAACAATCACTACACAATGCACACCAGAATTTTTACGTGAAAAACCCCAAAATCGGGGAAAAACCATGGGACTTATGGTCCATAAAAGTCTTCCACTAATTCAGAAATTAATTAGTACAATAGTCTTCTCTAGTTGCAACTAGAAGCTTACAAACATTAAAGAAATAATCCTTGGCTCACAAGAACAGCATTAACATCACCAAATGCAAGGTGGATACAACACAAACAGAGGTTTAGATCTCACCAAGTTGCGGTAAGTCTGAACTGAGAAGTAGAGAAAGGAAGAATCACCAAATCTGAACTGGAGTGGGATTCTTAATTCCAGCATTTAATATCATCAAGAACGGGCATGAAACACCTCCGAGCTTGGCCTTGAATGGAGCAGAAAAATCAACTCTTCTCTTCTTCACAAACTCAAAAAACCTAAAAACCCTCGATTATGTGTTTTCTTCTCTCTTGTTTCTTACAGTTCGGGTGGTTAAGAAACATGATGCTCAAAAACAGGAAGGTGGGAGCCTTTAGCTTCCGTTTTGAGAGCGAATAAAGGTGAAGTGGGCCCCTCATATGGGCTGGACCCACACCCAACAGGATGATCGGTTGAGGGAGTGACAAGGACCACCGTGAGAGAAGAAAAAAGGATAACTGTCAACATTCTAACACCCAATAAAGCACGTTACCCAGATATGGTGCAACCACATGATAACCATGCATGTTTAGCCAATTCAGTTATTGGGTAATTCCATGAGAAACACAGCTGTGGAAAGCCATGGATGAGAAGCATAAGAGGCCCTCGTCCTTTCTCTGCTATGTTCATCAATATTCCATTGGTTTGGACCCTTCGCTGCCTAATTAGGACGTCGCTCAAAATGGGAGACCCTTGAACCTTCAGTAGTTTTTATAGGTGTTGTTAATTTGTCGATCCCAAAGTCTGGGTTGGATGTTTTATTTATTAATAATTTTGTAAACTTGTTTCTACTTTCAAGGAAACTTCATTCATTTTGTTTCAGTCAGCGGTCAGCCCAATTGATGGATCTAGCTAGTTAATGGCATGATTTTACCACATTTCTGCTGTATTTTGAATTAAGAAAAAAGGTCATTCATTATTCAGTTCAACGTTGGTCTCAATTCTCAGCTAATCTGGGTAGCGTGCTTTATTGGGTGTTAGAATGTTGACAGTCATCCTTTTTTCTTTTCTCATCGTGGTCTTCTCACTCCCTCAACTCTCAAGAAACCGTTTGACGTAAAAGTTTAAGCTGTTAGAAACGTAGTCTTTCAAATAAGTTTTTATTCTTTAATTAACAAGTCTCCTTTCACACCAAATTAACAAGCACAGCTCCATCCATATCTTATATTGAAATTTAATTATAAGTACATGTGAATGTGATAATTGGGATTTATTAAGAAAATTCGAGGAAGAAGCTTTATGACTTTTTAATTAAGAGGTCCCCATATATAAGTCCAATATAATTATTATTTTTAGGTTATGTATAATTTATTCAATCACAATTAAGTTGTATTTTAGTGAGAGTGGCCAATTTCTTATGCTTTAAATGAATTTGTATTATTTTTTTGTATCTTGATGCTATTTTTATTTTCAGTGGAACTTAAGTTGGTTTTGAATTAGTAGAAACTAGTTATAAACTAATAATTGTTAGATAATTTTATATTAATCTTAAATGAATTTTAATTGGATATTAGTTTTGAATTTATCTTATTATTTTTATTAATAAATTTATTTTTATTATATTATAAAAATATTTATATCAATAATATTAATTATTGACTATTTTATTTCATTTAAGTAATTTACTAAATTATTTTTGCTATTGTTAATTAATTTTTATTATTTTCAAATGGAATATAAATGTATCACAATATTTATGATGTTTTATTCAATATTTTCAAACCATCAATGATTTGGATGGTTGAACCATTCAAATTGTGACTCGACCCTCTTTATAATTCTAGGTTTCTAAAACACACTATTTTATCAAAAACTATTGATTTGGTTAAAACCTGTTTGACCTTGGCAGTTGAATGTAGGGATGGCAACGGGGCGGGTTTGGGAAGGGTTATATAAATTCTAGATCCTACTGGTCTCCCTAAATCTCTCAACCTGTACCCTCCCCAGAACTCGTAGCAAGTTGGATTTTGATAATACAAACCCTCCCTGCACATGAAAATGCAAAACCTTCCCCAACCCTACACTCCCAGAATTCAAGGGTAGGTAGGTGTCGAAACAAATTTTGTGTGTAAAGTTGGAGCACAAAGAAAAATGAAGACAAATTCAAAGATTTATTTATTTATTTATTTTTTGTAAAAAAATGTAAGTGGGATACAAACTCTTTTTCTTCTTTTTTTAGCGAAGAATGCTTTCTAATTCTCTTGTCATGGATACAACCCGAACTTGTTATGGATGTGACCCAAAAACGCTTGATGACTTGTAGTTGTAGAAGAAACTTGCAATGATCAATTGTATGCGAACAAAACTTTTGTTCACAACCAATTGTTGATTTGAACGCGAGCGGTTAAAGGAACTATCTTTGTAATTTGATAAAAGACTTTCTTTTTCTTTTGATTTTAGCAACTTGCTAGAAAGCTTATGGGTTGTACAGAAGACTCAACGGTAATGACAACTTGAGGGCTTCAGATCAAAGGGTGTAGAAATCTGGGGTCTTTAAAGATTTAATATTTGTAAGTGGGATACAAATTCTTTTTTTTTCCTTCTTTTTTTTAGCAAATATCACCTTTTGATTCTCTTGTCATGTACACAATCCGAACTTGTCACGGACACGACCCAAAAAGGCTTGACAACTTGTAGTTGTACAAGGAACTTGCAATGATCAATTGTATGTGAACAAAGTTTTTGTTCACAATCAACTGTTGATTTGAACATGAGCGGTTGAAGGAACTATCTTTGTAATTTGATCAAAAATTTTATTTTCCTTTTGATTTTAGCAACTTGTTAGAAAGCTTATTATGGTTTACAATAGAAGACTCAATGGTAATGGCAACTCGAGGACTTAAAACCTTTTTGTGATATCAAAGGGTGCAAAATTCCAGGGTCTTCAAAGATTTAATATTTTTTTTTTTTGTAAAAAATTGTAAGTGGGATATGAACTCTTTTTTTTTCTTCTTTTCTTTTTTAGTGAATAACACCCTTTGATTCTCTTGTCACGGACACAACTCGAACTTGTCACACACGACCCAAAAAGGCTTGATGACTTGTAATTGTAGTAGGAACTTGTAATGATCAATTGTATGTGAACAAAGCTTTTATTAAGACTTTTTTTTTTTCATTTGCTTTCAGCAACTTGCTAGAAAGCTTATGGGTTACAACAGAATACTCAATGGTAATGGCAACTTGAGGACTTAAACCTTTTTTCTAAAATTTCATATCAAAGGGTGCGGAAATTTGGGGTCTTGAATGATCAACATCACACAACCTTATTCTCCCTTTAACCTGCAAGAGGATAGAGTTGACATGGCCAGTTGAAAAGGAGAGCCGAAGGAGAGAGGAGTTCTATCTTTGATCATTGAATGACTTTAGTTTCAGCAGTTTTGAGATCTGCAACCATAGTTTTGGTGCAACTGTTCCTTCCGTTTTCTTGTCAAAAGAAAGGAAGACAAAGGAGCTTTTTCTTCTTCCTCTATCTATTTATAGTGGGGTCCACGTTATGTGAACTCGTCGGTTCACGGAATCAATGAGAGACGACCATGTTGGCATATATATTTAAAAGTTATTAATGTTAACCGAAAAAATTTGGTCGAACCAGACATAAAAGGATAAAATATATTTAAAAATTTATAAACATTTAATCACATGGGCTTTTCGGTCTTCCTCCCATTTTTTACTCTCCCCTACCAAGCCCTAACCTAGAAGCATCCATCAGCACGGTGTCCGTGAACGTGAAAGCCACCGATGGACAACATCAAGGGCTACAGCTTTGTTTGCCGCTAGATAGCGCGTACTATCTCCGTCATCGTCATCTCTGTCAACTACTGTCTCTCACCGGAACATTGGTACCTGACACTGTACGACGACGGATTCAACACTTTCGTGTTCCTCAACGCAAGAAATTGTGAGGAACACGAGAGTGTTGTTTGTAAATGCTTGTAAAGCTGGCGGCACTGAACCCCTTTTTTTTTGTTGTTTGTAAATGCTTCTAATGGGTTTCATTGGTTAATTCAATGAGAAATTGTACTTGTACATTTAGTTGGAAAATCAAAATTTTTCTTAAAAAAAAAAAAACCCCAGTTTTGAACTTGTCCCACATTAGATAATTATAATGTTTGTTTTCAGTATTTTAATAGGAGCTGATTTACACTCCTTAGAATTAGTAGAGGAGAGTATGGGGATTCGATACCGCACAACGCGCGTGCATGCATGTGCGTGTGTGTGTGTGGCGCAATGAGGCACACTTTGCGAGCACCCACGTGGCTTGCGATAGGTGGCTCTAATTTTGGTGCGTTGATGACCATTGGTGACCGTTGATACGGTCACGATTCGATCGGGTGTGATCAAGAGGCACAATTCAAAGTTAACAGTCACCAATTGTTAACAACTTTTTAAACAGTCACAATGGTTGAAATTGTGACTGTTCAAAGTGCATTCTCTGAACCAACACCTACTTTTTCCTCATACCTCTTCACAAATTATTTAAGGAGCATGAATCAGACTCTAAAACACACAATTTCGAAATTCACTATCTCTCTCTCTCTCAGTCCAGTCTGCTATTCTCACAGAAGGTTTCTTTGGAGACTCTTCAACTTTGCTGGTTGCAGATTCTCACCCTAGGCTCTGTTGTATCCTGGGAATGAATTTGCCTGTAACCCAACAGCAAACTCAATAAAATTGAGTGGGGGCAAATAACGTTCTAAAGACAGTGTCTTCAAACGCGCCTCATTGTATCCTGGGAATGAATTTGCCTGTAACCCAACAGCAAACTCAATAAAATTGAGTGGGGGCAAATAACGTTCTAAAGACAGTGTCTTCAAACGCGCCTCAGAGCTTCTCCTCCTAAGTTATAGTGACCCCATCTTCCCCAACAATTTATCTCACTTCTAAAAAGAGAACTGATGGTGCACGATTTGACGACTCTCATGTGGCAAGTGACTCGGATGCCAAATTGAAAGTTTCCTCTATCGGTAGCTGAGCTAAGGTTGGCCGAACTAAGTCTGACCGAGATATATAATTCTGTAAGAGAGAGAGCTAGAGTGCCTAGGTTGCTTCAACTCGAGGTAGCAGTCTGATGCTTAAGTTAGCGAAGAGTTCTTAGAGATGCTTAGGAGATTAGAGAGTGTGAGAGCTTAATTGTGCGTACCTCTTGAGGTGGAAATGAGGCCTTTATATAGGTGTGAGTGGTGAGAGACCTCCTGTAACGGGTCTCAGACTCTAGCAGAGTTGTTTCCGTTAAGTTGGGAGAGAGTAATGATGTTGGTAATGTAATTTGCACAGAGGGCTAAGGTCCGTACGATTAACTTTGATGCACTTGATGCGGGTAGGTCGGCCTAATGGTTGACTCATTAATATTCTGAAGAACTCGAATTGGCAACGGATCTATGTGACAAGTTAGCGAACACGTCTTGTAGGTCGCCAATAGTACCTTCCTTCGCTTGGTAGGTTCCTGAGATAGGTCGCTCTTAGATCGAAGGTCCTTTAGGTTGGCCCTGGTGAGGTGCTACCAACCGACTTGCCAAGGTGATCGGCTTACTCAGTGTCGAGGTGTCACTTGGAAGCCACGTGTCACGTATAACCTGTCCACCGAATGACAAATTTGAATTTAAGATTTTCTCCTTTTTTATATGAGACCATTGCACCAAAATTTGAAGGTTAAGCCCATTTCTCATTGGACCCACTAGTGCCTTTTTGGGCTAATGGTCCAAATACATTGGGTCCCACCTGAAATCTTTCTTTTTAATGGGCCCAACAGCTTCTTTTGATTTTATATTGGGTCTTATTTACTTTACTTGTTGGGCCAAAAAACAATTAGATACCAACAGGTGGATTGGGTTTAGAACATGTAATTTCCTATTATTTCTTGTCATATATAAGCAATAAATTAGTAAAACAATGCAAATAAACAACAAAATTTCTAATTATTTGATTAAGGCAGGCAAAAAATATACATAAACTATCAATTATCTTTCATGTAAGTTTAAAATATTATTAAATTTAATATCAAGTACATAAAATTTATATGCTTTCCAACAATATGCAGGTCGGGGAGGGTCGAGTTTATCCTAATATTGTACCATACCCGTACCCATGTAGGTTGTAGAATCCCAAAACCCACCCTTACCCCAAAAACCACTCTTCAAGCAAAAGACCTACCCTCTTAGGAAGGGTGGGGGTGGGTACCCATTAGGTAGGGTAGAAATTGCCATCCCTACCATTGACCATTTTTACCCAGCCATTGCATCATGAGGTACAAATTACAATATTATACACTGTATTGAAAACTTCTAGAAGACTTAACTTTGTGTTCAGTTGTTTAATTGGGGTGATTTTTTATTTTGAGTAACTTTTCACAACCTTTACAACCCTGTTATACAAAAAGCCTCAAATTTCAATATATATATATATATATATATATATATATATATATATAAAGAGAGAGAGAGAGAGAAAACGCGTAATAGTTTCACTTGTCCACATAATTGAATTGCTGACTTGTTACCTAGAGGTAAAAGCTATTCAACCTCTAAGCAGTTTTTGAAACATTGATTTTATTTGTTGAGTGAAGTAAATAACATTTATTCCAAAAAGGAAATTACTTAATTAATTAATTTAAAACTTAACTATCTTGTAAACATAAGTAGATTATTCAAGTTAATAATATAATCAACAATTACTATAAATTATCATTGAATATCTTCATTTCAATATAGTTAATTTTTATTAATAATTATAATTTAATATGAATATATCTAATGCATCTAAAATTATAAATTGAAATGGATATAGATATAGATAAAGTTAATGAATTTAATTTAATGGAGTAATGAAGGGAAAAGAGAATTAATGGCATGATTTATTGAAGGAGATAACTAATGGCATAATTAATGATGAGATATAATTAAAGGAGTTAATGAGAAAAAGGAGAGAGAGAGTTAATGGATAGTGAATGAGGAGAGATAAAAGTCTTAAAAATAATTGGCCTCAAATAATAAGATCAGACACAAGACCACTTGATCTGAGGCTCTGTTATCTTAAATCATTTAACCTAAGAACTTGCACTGTTAAGTGAGGTCCTTGATAGGTTTTTATTCTGTAACAAAGTCATTTCACTAATCTAATCGTTTGATTCTATTTGGGGTTTTACTATGGTGTGAAAATTTAATGATAAGTTCCCAAAAGAAAAATTAATGACAAAGGAAAACCTCTGCCTATAAATACAAGGGATCCGAGGCCAAAGTGGGGGACGATGTGGTCATAAAATGGGAAGCATCAACTTTGCATGCCAATTTAAGTTCAATCAGAAAACAAAAAGCATGCCAATTTAAGTTCAATCAAAAAACAAAAACATGCCAATTTAAGAGGGTGGGAGTGTGGGGGATCTACCTAACCATACACTGCATCTATACATTGGGAACATATTTATTTGTACTTCATGCTATCTTTCATGGTGAGATATTCCCAATGTGTGGCTAGTGTCTTGTGAGTAGGATATGGTCATTAGATTGGAACTTGTGTTGTGTTATTCATAATCTATGCCAACCTATATGAGAAAAACATTTTTTCCCAGACACTTTGTTTTTGTGATGCTTGTGGAGAACTATACCTACTTTTCTAGGTTTTATAAAAAAAAATACTAATTGTGTATCTATCAAAAAACTACTAATTAAGGTAAATTTGTTTGATTTTTCTAATATTTGAAGGCACCAAGGATAAAAGTTTCTTCTCCCTTGGTGGGCAAATGAGCTATACAACAAGGTACTCTTCTCCTAACCCCTCAACCCCCCTAATCTTGGTGAAGGCAACACTCAACCCCAAGTCTCCACTACGACCAATTAGAAACTTTACTAGAAAGTTAGTTGGCACTTTCATTAAAGAGCTTGGAAGCCAATTAGTGACTATGCGCTCCAATTTGTTGTGTTAAAAATGATTAAACCTAGTGGCCTTATTAATAACAATTACACAATTTGGAAAGATCTTCATATTTTAGAATGGAAGTGATGTTGTTTAATCTAGAGGACAAGATTAGTAATGGGAACTTGATGGAGACAACTACCTGAGGGAGTACCAATGAATACAGAGAACCACTAGAGATCCCAAAGTAAGATTTCGAGGACATGGAGCCCAAT
Source organism: Nelumbo lutea (assembly GCF_056320005.1). Classification (NCBI taxonomy): domain Eukaryota; kingdom Viridiplantae; phylum Streptophyta; class Magnoliopsida; order Proteales; family Nelumbonaceae; genus Nelumbo; species Nelumbo lutea. The sequence continues at coordinate 102,528,743 of NC_142684.1, forward strand.
GGCAAAGCTAGCGATGTGGGAATCAAAAAGGAGGTTTAAGTAGAACATGGAGTAAGTAGTTTTGATCCTATGTGTTTTGATGACAACAAATTCATTGAGAATACTAATGATGTGTTAAATATGTAGCTAATCCAAGTAAGCTTCCCTAAACTACATTTGTTACAAGCATCTTGGTAAAGAAAAAAGTAGAAGCATTTCTTGATTCAACTGAATGAACTAAATATCATCAACACCATTACCACTCTCTTCAAAGTTGAAGATTGCTCAAAGGAACTCAAAGAATGAATGAACTACAAAGGCTAAGAAAGTTTTAGAGCAACTCAAGAAGATTTTTGCTACAACAATTCATCAAGGAGGAAAGAAGCATTAAGCCTTGGTCTAAGTGTCATATCATTTAGGTTATTGATGTAATCATTTGCTTGACATGCACAACACAAGATGCTCAGCAAGACTAAATTCAGTGAAATCAACCTTAGAGACCAATGGCTAGAATGGTTTTAGTTCATAGGATTTTCTAGACTTAAAATAATATTTGAAATGTTAAAAATCATTTTTGAAAGCTAGGGGAAGGATCCCAAAAAATTTGGATTAATTTTTCCAAGGTTTCTAAGCATTAGATTGTAAGTAGTCAATTACCCTTAACAGCCAAGGCCACTGCCAAGTAGTAGTTGACTGCCCTTTATAGACGAGCCATGAAATGTCATCACACTATGCTGTAGTTGACTAACAAAAAAATGCATAGTTGACTATCTCTAACATGCCAGGTTTGAAAACACATATCAATTGATTGATTGATTGGAGCAACCAATCGACTAAAAAGCAAAAAGATTCCTCTCTCCATCTTACAAGTGACTACTATTTAATTGTAGTTAACTACTTTGTCAGATTTCTTCACCATTTGAAGGCATAATGGCTAGTTCTATTTTTTGTATGTCTTCTATCTTGTTAAGGACATTTTGAATCACTTTTGTAAATGGTAAAAGTCCTCTAATAGCTAAAATATAGTCACTTGCTCTCCATCTTCTATAAATAAGAGATTTTGGTTTGAATTAGAAAAAGAAGCAAGAAAACAACCTATGCATATATTGTATATACTATATAGTTGTTTTGTGAGAGCAATTTTTGCAACTTTTTTTTTTTCTTTTTGAAGAGATTTTTGAGCTTTAATAGTTAAAAGTATGAGAGTAGCTAAGAAACATTTTATTTGTATGGTCTCACCAAACTATTGTAAATCTATTAACTAAGCTGAGCATTTGAGTTTGTTTATTTCTTGCATTTGAATAGTTTGAGTTGTATCTTGATATATCTACCTATTAAGAGGCTTTAGAAGTAATGTATTTGTGCTACATTGTAATATCATTTGTGTGTAGGAGGTGTTCTAGGGTTGAGCACCATTAGAAGTTTTATTGGGATTTGTAAGGGCAATCAAGGTTTGATAGAGACCTTAAGGATCTACTAGTTTAAATTTGGTAGCACCCATGAAGTTCTAATTAGTGAGGGTAGCATTAGTAAGTCTATCCAAGGTTGTAAAAGCCTTAAAAAACCTATGGTTGTAAAGGCTTTGTTGATGCCAAGAAGTCTAGTTGTTTGAGTTAGTGAAAGTCTTTGCAAGGGTATTTGAGGTAAAGGACATGGATAAGGTTTTCGGGACCTCTATATAAATCATGTGTATACTTTCTCTTTGCTTTTCTTGCTTTTTATTTTCTATTTTACTTTCATGCTTCTATAGTTACTTAGATTCTAACTATTACTGGCATCTTGCTAAATGCCTAAACTTGAATATATGGTTATCTTGTAGTTTTTGTTCTTTACTTTTACTTGTTTCTTTTCAACTATAAGATATAGAGATCTTGGTGCAGTTACAGAAATACTAACATCTATAACATTCTACTAACTACATTAGCATTTACTTTTAGTAGCTATTGTGCCTCATTGCTCACTAACATTTCTTAATTGCACCTACTCTTTACTTTCAGTAGTTATTGAGCTGTACTATTTATTAACATTCACAAACTCCTAACTTCTAATTAGTAATTGTTTTACATTTACATTATTGAAATTATTTGTTTCCACTGTTTTTATTTATTATTTAACAACATTAATATGTAATTCAGTTCATTTACAAGTAGTTATTTATTTTTTCTTGAGATGCTTAAACTTATAGCTACTACATTAATTTACTTGGCTGCATTTAATTTCAAACTTGAACATACACTTGCAGCTACTACACTTATATTGGTTGTTTATTTACTTTCCAGTTGCAATTTACTTTGAGTAGTTATTTAGATTAATTGTTTATTCTTTTAGTTAACTACTTTTATATTCTCAAAGCCTTTATTCTGCTCCAACATGTTCTATTTATCAAAAAAATTTAGATTCAGTTTTTGGGAGAGGTTTTTAACCAATTCACCCTCCTCTTGGAGTATTGGGTAGAGCCACAAATCCCAACAAGCAGTGTGAGGTGAGGTGCGTCAAAGTGAGGTGAGTTGAGGTGCCTATAAGGTGTGAGTGGTAAGAGTGTCTAGAGGGAAGGAATGAGTGAGGGACTGACCAATTTATAGGAAAGGGGCCCTATTTTGGAAGGAACACATCATCCACATGTAGTCGATGGCTCGACCCACGTATCATGCTTGTAGCTAATATGTTATATTCACTTGATTATCCATGGACCCACTCTAAGTGTGTGGGCATTGACAAACTGACCAACATGGCTAGGTGTGGCATCCAACATGCATTCACATGGATGTCCACACTAAAGATATTTAAATATCAATATGATACATCCCAATGTGGGGCATATCGTTTCAGTAAATCACACGTATCAAACCAATATGGGTGTATATCAGTTCATATCACATTGTATCGGCTATTACACACTGATATTCTATTAAAAAAATTAGGAAAATTTCTCGATTAGTACCCTGTACTTTGTGTCTAATGCCACTTTGGTCCCCGAACTTTAAAATGCGACAATTCAGTATTCAAACTTTCGAAACATGACAATTTAATACCTATCATTAATCAGCAGTTGACCTTTCGTTAAGTGACATTTGAAAAGGACATAGATACCCTTCGAGTGTTATTTAATTTTCTTTATCAACCATCTAAATGTTGACAAAAAATTAACAGTCTCAAATCCTTGCCTCTTCCATTCAAGAAAGTTGGGGTTATGTTTGAGTTGGCATTCTGGTGACCCCAACTTTCTTTAATAGAAGAGGCAAGGATTTGAGACTATTAATTTTTTTTTTTGTCAATGTTTGGATAGTTGATACTAGACACAAAGTAGAGGGTACTGGGAATTTTCCCAAAAATTTAATTGATACTTATAGAGTGATTTGAAGTTTTGAATCCAGATCACCAAATGCCTAACGCTGAATCTCTTAAAATAACTTCAAACCACTAAACCATCTCATGTCTTGTGACATTTAATTAGATAAAATAAATTTTATTCACTTTTGTGTTTGTATGCAATCCAAACAAATAATACATTTTTATGTTTAACAACTACAAATAAAAATTAAAAGAAATAATATTTAAAATTAGCAGTTTATAAATAAATGGAATAAAAATATATCAATTCCACATTTACATCAAAAGATGATTTTAATCTGAAGAAATTTATTCAAATAAAATATTAAAAATAGAATAATTATCTTAGTACTTAAAATTTATAAATTTCCGCATGATAATATTACAACTTTTATGTATTTTTATAATTATTAATATATGATATTAAATTGAATCTATAAAATCCACTCATTTATATTTATATGAAAAATGATTTTTAATTTCAAAAAGATTTATAGAAATAAAATATTAATAATTAAGTAATTATTTTAGTAATTAAAAATTGTGAATTTGCAAATGATGTATATTTTGGAAACTTTAATAGATTTGATATATTTTAAGTTAAAATTATATATTTTTATAAATTATTAAATGATAATTTAAGTTGTATATTTGAGAATATAATATTTGGTTAACTTTTTGTTAATGTTAGAAAATAAAAATACTAAAATATAAAATAATTGATATAATAATTAGGATAAATATAATAGGTCCATATGTTTTGTGTCTTGGACTCTAGATTAATGCATTGTATGATATTAATGCATCTCGCTATGTTAACTGTAATATGCTTTTTAATGTACATCATAATTAATATATACATATATTATATTTATACATTATTTATGGCTATATTATTAATGTATTTATAAAATTTATACGTGTTTCCCTAGTATATCCAAGCATTTCTATATATTTACATCCATATCTATGCATTTCTAAAACGTATCCGTATCCATATCTACATCCAAATTGTCCGATATGATATTTGATATTGATACTTTAACCCTTGATTTCTATTAAAAGAGTTTGTATCCCATTTTTGAAAGTGGTGGTCTAGTTTGTTTTTTAGGCATTTGTTTGGCATCGATGTCATTGTTCTAGAAAACGGTGACACATCAGCGCCATGTTGGAAAAAATTGTTCAACATGATGTGCCTGTTTGTTTGGAACCATTTTTCCATAAAAAATGGTGCTCCAAGCCATGCCTTGGAAATTGGGAAGGCGTGGCTTGGAGCAATGCCGAATTTGGCGTTTCCTAGAGCTGTAGCTTGTTGCTACCAATAGGGACATGATGTGGCATTGGATAATAGGTATTAGTGCTAAAAACATTTCCTGGAGCATTGGTACCAAACAGAAAACGTTGCTGTAACGTCCTACCTGGCAGCAACGTTTCCAAACAAAAAAAGACAGTTTTCTCAGAAAAAAATTGCTTTTAACCCACACATTAGCAGCACCATTTTCTGAAAAAATGGTGTTGTATCTACAACATCTATGCCAAACATATACTAGAGTTCAAGAAAGAATATGTGGAATGAAGAAATTAGAACAGTTTTTTTTTTTCAATAAAGAAAGGGAAACATAGGCTCTCCCCAACCTAATGATGCAACTTGGCATCCAAGAACGACTGATAAAGAATCCAAGATGTTGGGTTGATCAATACAAATTGTTGTTTTTAGTTTAAATGTCTAACTTAATATTTCAACTTAAACGCTAATGATCATTGCCATATATGTAGAGTTTTTGTTGTCAGTCCACCCCCATAAACTTTTATTGGTTTGTAAGGTTGGAAGAGTGATAAATGGGAGAATGAATCAAAATTAAGGGGGTGGTGAATCATTGGTAGAGGTATTAATAAATAAAACCAATAAAAATTTCTAAAGTAGACTGAACCATAAATTTCTCTATACTTTTTTAGTTAAATAAGTGACTCTCGTATGTGATGCAACAAACCATATTCCTCACCAATATTGATTAGCCCAAAGCGTTTCAGGTAAAAACAGTTCAAATACCAAATTCAATCTTGATCTTCTTCACGCTGAATATGATATTATTTTTCTTTCACATCTTGCATTTGTCCAGAGTATATTTGCTCTTCCCTTATTATTTTATTCTCCCTTTTGATAATGGATAGCAACCAGCTTTCCACTAGAAATAAACTTAGGGATTAAAAAAGTATTTGCCTTTAGGAGGTGGTGGATTCTACTTATCCACTCTTTTTTCTTTTGATAGAGGCCAAGCTTAGGTGGCATTACGTAGTGTGTAAATATCATTGACGGGACCACTTTGGTCTTGTTCGTGGTAACTGGTAAAATAGGGTGTTCTACTATGTGTGGACAGTCCCTGTTCACAAAATAGCATGAATAGGGTTGAACCACACCCCAATTTATCGTTCACAGTATTTTTCTCATGAATGGTCCACACTATGGTGTGGACAGTTTGTGGGAAGGTTTTAGTGTAACGCACCTACATTATATTGGTCCAATTACTCTCATCTTATTTAATTTTTTAATAATTTTTAAATTTTAAATTTTTAATATTTTATCAATAAAATAATAATTTTTAATGTTAATTCTAGCACAACTCTGATGGTTCTCCTTCTCAACTCTTTTTTCATTATTTAAATATTAATTTTTAATATTTTTATCAATAATCAATATTTAAAATATTATTTTTTATTTTTTAATATTTAAAATAATACTTTTTAATTATTTAGAAAATGCAATTATTGTCAACATATTGATGCATTTTTTCAATTTATTTACCATATAAAATGCAAAAATTAAACATTTATGTTCAACTGTGTAAATCTCCCATAAAATGTATATATATGAGATACATGGAATCAAAAAGTGTAGTGTGGACTAGTCCACACCATAGCTACAGAACGCCACCATGGGTGTGAATTGGTTTTTCTACACAATCTATCCATAGCTTAGAACAATTGTTGACTGTGGTGTGGTGTGGATTAATACCTATTATAGGGTGTGGTGTGGACCAGTCCACACCCACCAATTTCTCGTCCACATTACAAAACACCCCCTTAATTAGTAATCGAGTCACAAAAATTTATATTATATGCACACACACATATATATATATATATATATTAAAACAATGAGGTCAAGAAATTTTCTCATTTTGTTCTTTTATTCCATGTCATTTTTGAAACAACTAATGGGATGTGATGTAGCGCGATTTGGGCACTCCTAGCTGACTGCTGACTAGCTCCATATTGGCAACGAACGACACCTGAGAAGATGAAAGGAAAGATTCCTGGGGATTTACCCGGTGGGAATACTCCGATGCTTAAGTTAGTACTGTGTATGGGAAGTAAAGGGAAAAACAAAGGCTAAGAGTGGAGGTCGCGCTTTTTTCCTATACTCGAGAGATTGGAGGTCTCAAGAAGCCATTTATCCTCTGCCCTGAGGGCTTTTATAGGGGAGCTCTTTGTGAGATCGGGCATAACCGCCACTGGGCCCCCTGCCATAGCCATTACCTACCAGGGCTGCGCAGGTGGCCGTTGTGACATACTCCTTACCCAGGCAAGTGACACGTCCCCAAAGTGACAGGCATGCCTCTGCTTACTGAGAGACGTGGGCACAGACTGTCGAAAGGACAGGGACTGCGTCATCAGTAAGGGATATGGCACAGTCTGATTGGTATGGCCTGTCAGATAGAAGCTTCCTGTGGAATGCTCGTGCTGCCCACTCGCGAGCTACTTTGCAGCGAGCTCGGAATACTCCAGGAGTACCCTTAGTATAATTAGTTCTCGGGATGATTTGTCTGCTAGGGAGCTCGGGCGAGCTGGTTTTCTTAGCTTGCGAGCTGAAGTTGCCTCAGAATATCCCTTTGGGGGGTAGCTCGGGGAACCCGGAGCTCGCGTCGTGGCGAGCTCCTCCTTTTGTGCGATATGATGTGGCGAGCTGCTTTATGGGCCCGTTACTTAGCTGTACTAGACCGCAATGCTGAGCTGTCACTTACGTCAGGTCAGTGTCCACGTGTTGCCATTTCATAGATTGGCTCAAATCATCCTTCATCAATTGCCCCCCACTCCTCAGGCTAAGAGTATCGCCTTAGCGTGGGGAGTTTATGAAGCGTGATGGACTGATTTGACCGAAATTCGAACTTGATTGACTACCCCCATTAAATGCATTTGCGGGAATCAAGAGATCTTCTAACTTCCCTGACTTTTCGGATTCCGAAAACATGTTGAGGTGGCCTTTAATTCCAAACATCATGCGGTTGCGACTACTTAATTGTGGAAGATGTGTCGCTAATCGCCTTCGGTTTTCAGAAGGCGTGCGGTCAGGATGTCTATGGACCGTTGGATCTGCTTTGATCCAGGCCGTCAGTTTGAAAGGACGGGGCCTCGGGCCCTATCTTCTTCCATGCCATCTTTTGGATTCTGAGGTCGCGTACTTCGCCTAGCCTACTCGAGTTCCTCAGTCTGCTCCGTTCTGTCTACTCTGGTGAGTCCCAATCGCCGTCAGCCATGTCTGGGTACCCACGCCATACCTATCACAGGGGCGATAGCTAGGATGATGACACTCCCTCGAGCTCGAGAGGAGCCTGGGAACATATCCCGGAGGCTCGGGAAGCCTCTGGCAACATGGCGTCTACTTCTAGGGGGAGGGGGCCTGATACCTTTGGCCCTTCCTTAATGACAGCGAAGAGACTCAGGTCTCTGTTCTGCTACTTTTGCCTCCCTGGGGACCTGGTTTACAGTCTCCTTACTGGCAACTTCCCCTGGGAGCATGGTCCCAATGACATAGTGATCTTTCAAGAATAGCTCGAGGCTGGCTTGCGTCTCCCCCTGCACCCCTTGATAGTTGAAGTGCTGAATCATTTCAACGTCACTATTGACCAACTTCATCCCAACACTGTTTGGAACATGGTTGGGACTATATCCTTGTGTCACAAGTACTGCCTTCCTTTGGACCTTGATATTTTTGCCTCTATCCTTTGTATAAAGAATGTTGCTCCTGGGGTTCCTCCGGAGAGGCGCTTTTATTACCTCTCCCCCCGTCGTGGCTATAAGCTCTTATACGAGCTGTCGAATAAGATTCCCACTTGGAAGCGGGACTACTTTGTGGTCCGTAACCCCGAGGGGTGGCCCTTTCCCACTGCTTGGAGGGGCACTATCTAGGACCCCAGGGCCGAGCTGGACCCTGAGACTCGAAAAATGATGTTGTCCTGGGTGTCAGTAGGCTTCCATTGCTTGGACTACTTAGTCAAGGAGAAGCTCGTGCAGGTAGGCTTGAGCCCGGGTAGGTCGGTCTTTTAGATCGCGTAGTGCCTTATGACTATTGTGTACACATGCATTTTGTTTATTGTTAAACGAATACCTTGTGGTCTTGTGGCAGCCATCATGTCTAGTGTCGATTCGTGCCGCCTTCTCTCGGGCAGCCAAAGACGCCACGTGAAGAGGACGCGCCCTGACTGAACCCCGCCTTCCGGAAGCACTGAGTTCAGGTCTGCCGAGTTGGTCCTGCCCTCTCCTTCGCCCAAGGTTCCGATGTCCCTTCCTGAGGGGACTAGTGGGACTAACCTTGGGGGAAGCGAGCTCCCTTAGCCGAGGGAGATATCTTTTAACCCCCTTTAGCCTCGTCCTTATCCCTGAATCCCAGTGGGAAACTGGGAAGGGGTAAATGATTATTTGGTAGCTCACCGAAGGAGTTGGAAGGCAATCAACAATGATGAAATCGCTCGGTGGGGAAACATGAAGCCTGGGGATCTCTCTACGTTCGCCTTTGCTCACTGCATGGTGGTAAGTGACCTTTTTCCCTCTTCCTCTCTTGTTTTGCCCTTTTCCGCTATCTTCTGATCTTTCTTTTTCACCGATAGGTAAATTCTGCCATTCATGTCATGGCTCTCCAGATGCGCATCCATCGCGTCGATGCCCTCGACCAGCGTGCTACCAACCAGAAGCTCTAGGTCAAGCTCGACCGGATCCAGGGTGAGCTCCATCACACCCACAAGGGGAGTGAGTCTTAGGAGCTGCTCGTCCACGACCAGGAGGCTCAAATTGCTCGGCTTACTAAAGGGAACACACGCTATAGGGAGGAATCATCAAGGATGGTGGGGCAGAGAGAGCTTCTCAAGCAACAAGTGCGGGACTTGGAGTCCACTCTTTTGAATCGGAGCCAAAACTTTGATCAGATGGTGGAGGCTGAGCGAGAGAAAGCAGTCTGGGATTTTAAAGACTCCCAGGAATTTCATGACCTCCAGGCGGAGTATGGTTCGGGTTCGTACTGCTCAGGGTTTAAGGTCTGCCGGTGGTTGGTTCGGAAAAAGTTCTCCGGGCTCAACCTCAACGGCATTACTATGAAGGAACTGTCTCCTGAGACAGCGGACCAAGCGGATGAAGAGGAGCCTGATTCTCTAGAGGATGAGGAGGCAGATCCTTGAGGTGGTGTTTCTCTGGGCTTTTGTGGCTTTCGAGTGCCATAAACCCAGTCTTTCACAAGTTTTCAGTTGGGCGGTTGTGCCCTATGATGATCAAACATTTCCCAAGCTATTTAGCTCGGTTACTACACTTGTTATTTTCTTTATTGTTTTCTTTTTTTACAATGAAAGTTTCTTCCTTCTTTTGAGTATGAGGAATTCCCTTTATTTTTACTAAAGCAATCTCATCATTTGAGCTCTTAAAGTTACATACTTGAAGTAGGGCTCTTCGGTAGGCAATATCCCAATTTGTCACGTTTAAGGCCCCTGTGGTATACCACGGAGTGATTACAATGTATGCCCGAGGTAAGCATTGGTTGGCTATTCCTCAGTTCGACCAATGTATCGGGACGAGCTATGCTTCGTAGGGTTTAAACCCGAGCTGCTTACGCTTTTGATATTTCATACCTTGCCTTCACCACTGAAGTGTCTTTCTTCACGTCGAGGCCTTTGTTAACTCGGTGTTTTGGCCCTTGGGCTGAAGGAGTGGCTCGTGGCCCACTCACGGAGTTTGCTCATGCCATAGAGGCGGCTGGGTCCTATTGCACCGAGGTCATATTTGCCTGGTATTCTAGCCCTTAGGCTTTGGGAGGGATCCGTATCCGCTCTTGGATGTCTCCTAGGCCGAAGTGGCAGCTGGGGTCTTCTTGTGCCGAGGTCATGTTAGCTCGGTCTTCTGGCCCTTAGGCTTTGGAAGGGACCCATAGTCCGCTTAATTTTTACAGATAATGTTGCCTCAGGTTGACAATATTCCATGCTCGAGGTGCTTGTTTCCCTTCGAGGGTCTTGAGCTCATATGTTCCTTCCCTGAGCACTTGTTTCACTCAGTAAGGATCTTCCTAGTTAGACCCGAGTTTGCCAGCATTGGGCTCAGGCACCATAACTTTACGAAGGGCCAGGTCGCCAACACGGAGGTTTCGCCTCTTGACATTGGCATTATAGTACCGAGCTACTCTCTGCTGGTAGGCTGCGGTTCTAATGTACATGAGGTCCCTTACTTTGTCGAGTAGGTCGAGGTTGGTACGTAGCTCATCTTCGTTTGTTTGATCATTGTATGCTTCTAGGCGCAACGTAGGTACTTCGATCTCTGTGAGAATCACTGCTTCGATGCCGTAGGTGAGATTGAAAGGTGTTTCTCCCATGGCGGTCTTCTCCATAGTTCGGTAGGCCCATAGGACACTGGGTAGTTCATCTGCCCACAATCCTTTAGCTCGGTCCAGTCGTGCCTTTAGTTCATGGAGGATGGCTCTGTTCGTGACTTCTGCCTAACCGTTTGTTTGAGGGTGCACGACTGAAGTAAAGTTCTATTGGATCCCCATGTCTCGGCACCAATCTTGAAATTTGATGTCCTCGAACTGTTTGCCATTGTCGGAAATCAATACCTGAGGTAGTCCGAAGCAGCATACGGTGTTTTTCCAAAAGAAGTTTTGGACATTTCAGGTTGTGATCGTCACAAGGGGCTCGGCTTCTACCCACTTGGTAAAATAGTCCACTGCCACTACTAAGAACTTTCTTCCACCCGTTGTTGGCGGGAATGGCCCGAGTAAATCGATGCCCCACTGCATAAAGGGCCACGGACTGGTGAGATACTTGAGGTCAGCAGCAGGTTGGTGGTAAATATTGGCATTTCTATGACATTTGTCACATTTTCTAACGAGTTCAATGGCGTCTGCCTTCATTGTTGGCCAATAATACCCATGCCAAAGCGCTTTCTGAGCAAGGGCCCTGCCCCCCAAGTGTCCGCCGCACAGACCCTCATGAGTGTCGCAGAGTACGAGCTCGGCTTTGGTAGGTCGCAAGCAACGTAGGTAAGGGAGCGTGTAGGATCTCCTATATAGTCACTCGTCTATCATAACGTATTTAGCTGCCTAGCGTTGCACTCTTCTAGCTGCATTGCGATCTGCATGGAGGGTCCCGTGTAACAAGAAGCTCATGAGTGGGTCAATCCAGCTTGGCTCTGCTTGAATGACGAGAGCGACCTCCTTTGCCCCCCTCGAGAATGCTAGGCCGAGACAGGTCCTCTATGTACACGGTTATCATGGTGATGTCGCTAGTGCTGGCTAACTTGGATAGGGCATCAACCTCAGTGTTCTCCAACCTAGGGATCCATCTAATGAAGTGTGATTGGAAGTTGAGCAGGGCCTCTCTAACTTTGGCTAAGTAGGCGACCATGGTCGGCTCACGAGCTTCATACTCGCCTATGACCTGGTTGACCACGAGCTGGGAGTCGCTACAGATAACGATGTGCTTGGCTTTTACTTCTCTGGCTAAGGCTAGTCCGACTATCAATGCCTCGCATTCTGCTTCATTGTTAGATGCCTCGAACTCGAAGCGTAGCGCGTACTCCAGTTTCATACCGCTTGGGCCGTGCAGAACTCTTCCGGCACCGCTGCCCTGTTGGTTCGAGGAGCCATCTACGTGAAGGATCCAAGGCTCCTCATCCCAGCTCGCGGTTGGCCGAGCTAGGAGAGGTGCCACATTGGCTACTACTTCACGGGGTTTGGACTCAACCGATCCGGGAGCTTCGGGCTCACTCGAGGTGGGAGCCTCACGCTCAACCGGACTGGGAACTTCGGAGCTGAATGTGCATTCGGCTATGAAATTTGCTAAGGCTTGGGCCTTAATGGCAGTTCACGGCTTGTACTGGAGGTTGTACTCGCTGAGCTCAATGGCCCACTTCGTCAACCGACCGGAGACCTCGGGCTTAAGCAATACTTGCCTTAGAGGTTTGTCGGTAAGGACGATAACAGTATGAGTTTGGAAGTATAGGCAGAGCTTCCGAGCTGCAATTATCAATGCATATGCTAGCTTTTCCATCTCCGGGTATCTCGTTTCTGCTCCTTGCAATACTTTACTAACATAATAGATGGGTCATTGGACCCGATCTACTTTCTTTATTAGTACCGAACTGACCACCTTGTCACTCACCGAGAGGTAGAGTTCTAAAACATCACCCTCATCGGACCGGGTTAAGGTCGGCATGCTAGCAAGGTATTCTTTGAGCTCATCGAATGCAAGCTAGCAATCTTTGGTCCATTCAAACCCTTCGCTCTTTATTGCCTTAAAGAATGGTAGACAGCAGTCCGCCGATTTAGACATGAAACGGCTTAGGGCGGCTATGCGGCCATTCAACCTCTGAACTTTCTTCAGCTTTTGGGGTGGTTTCATGTCCAAGATGGCCTTAACCTTATCTGGGTTGGCTTCAATACCGCGCCGGTTAACGATGTATCCTAGGAACTTACCCGAGGTTACACTGAACACACACTTGTTTGGATTCAATCTCATATTAAACTTACACAAAATTTCAAAAAAAGAATGCAAGTCTTGTATTAATTCATGTGAGAATTTAGTTTTGACGACCATGTCGTCCACATAGCATTCTACTTTTTTGCCAATTAACGGCGCAAATAATTTATTTACAAGCCTCTGAAAAGTTTCCTCTGCATTTTTCAACCTGAAGGGCAGTCTTTTCTTCGTTTGTCGGGTCCATCTTGATATGGTTATAGCCCAAATAGGCATCCAAGAAACTTAGCAACTCATGCCCTGAGGTCGTGCCCACTAGATGGTCAATTCGGGGGAGCAGGAAGCAGTCTTTTGGGCAAGCCCGGTTCAGGTCGGTGTAGTCGACACACATACGCCACTTCCTGTTGGCCTTCTTTACTAGGATAGGGTTGGCTACCCAGCTCGGGTATTGGACTTCTCTTATGAAGTCCGCTGCGAGGAGCTTCTCGACTTCCTCGTCGACCGCTTTCCACCATTCCGGAGCTAGGTTGCGTTTCTTCTGTCTAACGGGCCTAACTATAGGATCAGTGTTCAACTTGTGATTTATGAGTCCGGGGTCTATACCGGGCATTTCTGACGAAGACCATGCAAAAATATCTAAAATTTGAAGTAAAAAACTTACCAGTTCGGATCGTAGGGAATTCTGGATGGAAGTGCCGATCTAGAGCATCCGAGTTGGGTCTGCTGTCGAGGTCAGGACCGCAACTGTTTCTTCCATGGGCACGGCTCGCTCTTCGCCTTGCTCTATGGGTCGCTCCAGTTCAAGGTCCTCGGCTACCTTGGTTTTCCCCTTTAGGGCAGCAACGTAGCACTTGCGGGACTCAACCTGGTCCCCCCGCACTACTCCCACCCCGAAATCTGTTGGGAACTTCATAGCCAAATGGTAAGTGGAGACCACCGCCCGTAGGACATGGGTGATCAGTCGACCTACTATGGCATTGTAGGGCGAGGGAGTCGCTACCGCTAGGAAGTTGTGCTCGAATCTGACCACACAAGGTCATGTGCCAACCTCTACAGGTACTGTTATTTTCCCAAGGGGCCAGACTTCTTCTCTGCAGAAGCCTACCAAAGGAGTGTCTGCGGGCTTCAGGTTGCTTCTCTACAACTGGAGCTGGTCAAACGCAGCTTTGAAAAGTATGTCGGCCGAGCTGCCTGAGTCGATGAGTACGCGCCTGACCTCGAAGTCGTTGATTCTCAGCTTTATCACGAGCGCGTCGTCGTGGGGGGTAATGGATCCCTCGCGCATCGTCTTCTGTGAAGAAAATCGACTCTTTTGTTCTTGGCCGCTTTCGGGGGTTCTGCTCCTCCCAGGTGACCTCACGAACTGACGTCCGAGCTGTCGCTGAAGTGCAACCCGCAACGATTGAACCTCCCACTATCATGTGGATGGTCCTCCGAACTGGCCTCTCCTTTGGAGGCTGCCTCTGCGATTGTTCGGCCGGCCTGCTGTTGGACTCGGGAGCATCTTTACCGTGCTCCCCTTGCCGATCTGTTCTATTACTATTATTATTATTATTATTTTGTACAAAGTTTCCCAAATATCTGCAACGAATGAGCTCCTCTATCTCGTTGCGGAGGTTTTTACAACTCTCGGTACTGTGACCATGGTCTTTGTGAAAGCTGCAATACAGATTCTTATTTCTATCATTGGGATTCCCCCTCATATGGGGTGGCCACTTCACGTACGGGGTGTCCTTGATTTCCATCAAAATTTCGGCCGGCTTCGCGTTCAATGGAGTGTAATCAGCTCAGTCCGGAGTAGGAGCTCGGAACAGCTGACACGGCTTTGCACCCCGAGCTGTTTCCTTTTTTCTTCGGGTGTCCTCTTGACTGGAAGGTTCTCCTTCTCTCTTTCTTTTTTTGGGTGCGCCCTCACCCTTCTAGTTGATCTCCTCTTTGGTGGCTATGAAATTATCTGCAAGTTTCAAAGACTCGGTTATGGTCGCGGGTTGGTTGACGACCATGTGCCACTTGAACTCTTTGTGCTTCACGCCCTTCTTGGCTGCTGCAAGGCGTATAGCAGAATTCAGATGTGGTATCTGCATACAAGTGTCGTTGAATCGCTTGATATAGCTCCTGATGGACTCTCCCTCCCTTTGTGCTACGTTGAAGATGCTTTCTTCAGTTCGCCGGCACCGTTTGCTGGTGACAAAGTGAGACGTGAAGGCTTGTGCGAACTACACCCAACTTCTTATCAGCCCGGGTGCCAAGTTCTGGTACCATGTGCGGGTTGCTCCCCTTAACATAGTGGAGAAGGCCACGCACATGCACGACTCACTAGCTCGCGCCAGGTGCATCTGTGACTGAAAGGCATCTACATGATCACTCGGGTCGAATGACCCATCATACTTGTCAAGAGGGGGGGAGCTTGAAATCCTTGGGCATCGGGACCGCCAGAAGTTTGGAAGACAGGGGGGATGGAACTGAGAGGAGGGGAGCTTTGGCTTCGGCCGAGCCTACCTCTTCTTCGCCCATGAGCTCGGGCAAATCGTGGGTGACAGATTGGCGAGCTCGGCATCGGTGCCTCTACTTCCTGACAGCTTGGCATTCGTGCTGCTCACCTCCGCGCTATCCAAAACTGTTTGCGCCGGGGGTGGCCTGGTCTGCTAGTGATGGCTACGGACAAAAGGGGCCTGCTTGGAGTTTGTTGCCAAGATCTCGAACTGGTTTTCAAGAATTGGAGTTCCAAACTTTGACTGTCGATGCGACGTTGACCTACCGAGCCGGGGTCCTCCCGACTTGTCCGCCCGCGGCGAGATCGGGTTAGCTGGTCTCTCCTGTCTGCCGTGGGAGGAGGCTTATTTTTTGGGAGATTTTGGGGGGCCTCTCCTCGACCAGAGTGTTCGCTCTGGCGGTGAGACTTGGCTTGCTGCGAGGCCAGGTGATGAGGCTGGAACTGAGGCTGTTGAAGATGAGGTTGGGGCAGCTGGGGGAACTGCTGCTGATACTGGTACTGGGAGACCTGGTGCAGCACGTGCTGTTAATAGAGCTGAAGTTGTTGGAACTATTGCATTTGGGCCTGCATGGATCTCATGCACTGCATCAGGTCCTCCAACTAGTTCGGGCTAGCCACTGGGGGCACAACCGAAGGTTCGGTGAATGTCATTCTGGCTATAGTAGGGAGTGGGGCGATGACAGGTGCCATTGTGAGAGGCATGTTCAAGCTGGGGATTCCGTCCACTGAGAGGGCGACAGTGAACTGTCCGATACAGACAGTAGGAAACTGGGGTTGTTCCCTGGAGTATTCCATTTCCGTGCTTCGTTCGACGTTGCTAGAAGAAGCCATGAATGTTGGATTGTTTCAAGGAAGAAGAAGTAACTGAAAGAGTTTAGAGAGAAAGGCCTTTTGAAGCATTTCCCACAGACGGCGCCAAATGATGTAGCGCGATCTGTGCACTCCTAGCTGACTACCGACTGGCTCCTTGTTGGCAACGAATGGCACCTGAGAAGATGAAAGGAAAGATTCTTGGGGATTTACCCGGTGGGAATACTCCGATGCTTAAGTTAGTACTGTGTATGGTAAGTAAAGGAAAAACGAAGGCTAAGAGTGGAGGTTGTGCTTTTTTCCTATACTCGAGAGATTGGAGGTCTCAAGAAGCCATTTCTCCTCTACCCTGAGGGCTTTTATAGGGGAGCTCTTTGTGAGATCGGGCATAACCGCCACTGGGTCCCCTGCCACAGCCGTTACCTGCCAGGGCTGCGTAGGTGGCCATTGTGACGTACTCCTTACCTGGGCTAGTGACACATCACCAAAGTGATAGGCACGCCTCCGCCTACTGAGAGACGTGGGCGTAGACTGTCGAAAGGACAGGGACTACGCCATCAGTAAGGGATATGGCACAGTTTGATTGGTACGGCCTGTCAGATAGAAGCTTCCTGTGGAATGCTCGTGCAGCCCTCTCTCGAGCTACTTTGCAGCGAGCTCGGAATACTCCAGGAGTACCCATAGTAGAATTAGTTCTCGGGATGATTTGTCTGCTGGGGAGCTCGGGCGAGCTGGTTTTCTTAGCTTGCGAGCTGAAGTTACCTCGGAATATCCCTTTGGGGGGAAGCTCGGGGAACCTGGAGCTAGCGTCGTGGTGAGCTCCTCCTTTTGCGCGATATGATGTGGCGAGCTGCTTTATGGGCCCGTTACTTAGCTATATTGGGCCGCAATGCTGAGTTGTCGCTTACATCGGGTCAATGTCCACGTGTTGCCGTTTCATAGATCGAGTCAAATCATCCTTCATCAGGATGCACATTCCCAAAACCTAAATAATCTCTTCTCCTAAAATTTATCCTAAACTAGCTCCCCGACTTTCTCCAGAATTATCCCTAATTCCTATTTATCTTCTAAATTATCTCTAATTCCTATTTATCTCCACAATTATCTCTAATTTAGTAAAGAGCTTCTCTCCTAAATTATCTCTAATTCCTATTTATCCTCTCCCCTACTTTTTATCCATATCTATCTAAAGAAAGTTTGGATTAAAAAATTTAAGAATGATTTAATTCTAACAAAATTATATAATAACTTTAAAATATTTACTAAAACAAAAAACATAATTTTATACTTTTATAAAATATATCACTAAATTATGTACTAAAAATTTAAGTTATGTTTTTCCAAATCATCAATTTAAATGTTTTTCAAACATTTCATAATATGTAATAGCTTTAAATAAATAAAATTCAAATAACAAAGAATTTAAAATATTTTATAGATTCTTTAAATATTTCAATAACTAGATTTTAAATAGTTAAAATAATGAAATTATGTAGTAAACTTAAAAAAAAAACCTTTAAAGCAGAAAAAATAATTATAGCATAATATTGAAATTAATAATAATTTAATATATTACAAAATTAATAATGATATTATGTAATAATAGTATAAATTATGAATTTATGGATAATTAAATTCCATAATAACTAATATGTTAAAATTTAAATATTTTACATATTATTTAAGTATTTAAATAACTGGGTATTTTAAATCACAAAATATTTAACATAAATATATTTTGAATAGTTAAAATAAAAAAAATATGTAATAAATTTAAAAGTTTCTAAAAAGTAGAAAAATAATTATAATATAATATTGAAATTAATAATAATTTAATATTTTTACATAATATTGTAAATAACTAATTTTACTTGTATATACAAAATTAATATTTATTGTATTTCAGTAATTATTTATTGTTTTTGTGATAAATGTATTTTCAATGATATTGCGTAAATTTACTTTTTTTGTTATTTAATAGAAAACTTTCAATAATTATTGGAGATTAAAATACTATTAGTGAAAATTTTAAATTTAATTTATTGTACTTATTGTATTTATTATATTTTTTTATAACTTATTGATTAATATTTATTGGAGATTAAACTATTATTTGAGATTATACTATTTATTGACCAAGTTAATATATTTTTAGTAGTTATTGTATTTTTATAATTATTGTATTTTTTCATTATCAATATATTTTCAATAGTTGTGTATTTTTGCTATAAATTTTTAATAATTATTGGAGATTAAACTATTGTTATTTATCAAAGATGAGACTATTAATTTAGCTGAAATTATGAGTGTTCATGAATTGGTTCGGTTCAGTCATAGGCTATTTGGCCAACCAAATTGACCTGGTTAGGTTGGGGAGTTGGTAAGCTGAAACTAACTAACCTTTTGTGAAAACTGACCCACTCAAGTTGTATTGGTTAGGGTCGATTTTTTTGTTTGGTTAGTTGATTCAAAAGATTTAAACTTAAAAATAAAATTTAATTTTAAAATTTATAGTGCGATTATAAAAAATAATTTAAAAAATAGATTTATGAAATAAAAAAAATTAGACTAAGAAATATAGGAGATTTTCCACTTTTCCATATTAAAAATTATAATTAAAATATAAAATATTAATATATATCCATGGTTAGGTCATTCGATTTTGGTTGGTTTACAAATGGCTAAAGTGAAATTGATCCAAGTTGTGGTTCACCTAAAATACTAGAAAACTGACCAACTCGGGTCTAGTTGATCGGGTTGGCCGGTTTTCATTAGTTTGATGAATAAACGTAAGTGAAATTAATTATTTTTATGTTTGTATTATCGAAGTATTATTAACAGTAGTATATAAAATATGAATAATTATTAATTATTTAAAAGTTGAAAATATAAAACAATTGTATACTCTTATGTGATTCTATTAGGGTCATTTACTAGAACACATCTTACAGTTTTACATATTTACTTAAACCTACCTTATAGTTTTCATTTTATTAAAACATCCCATATATTTTACAACTTATTTACTTAATCAACATTTCATTAAGGAGTGTTTGTTTTGCCATTAGGCCCATGACTTTTTATTCCAAAAATAGCCTTAGCACTTTTTTTTGTATAGAATACAAAATTAACCAAATATAGCCAATAGAGTAGTTTCCGTGTCTTATAAAGGGCAAAAATGGTATTTTTAATTTTTATTTTCTTTTGATTAAATTTATTTAAATAAACATTAGGGTCAACACTATCATTTTTCGCTATCATCTAATGAAAGATTAATTAATCTAATAAAAGATTAATTAAATTCATTATAAATTATAAGTGGTGTTTTAATAAAATGCTAATTATAGGGTATATTTTAGTAAATCCATAAAACTAAAAGAATATTTTAATAAATGACCACTTTCTATGCAAGTAACTTCATTTCCTTTTTGTGTTTTCCCAACCGAAAGAATGTGACATGCAACTTTTTAATTCAAATTTAGTACGCAAACAAATTCATTGGTTCGACCCCATGGTTGACGTTATTTGAATGGATTTAGGTTCATTCACCATCATTAGTAATTAATCTGGGCCCTGGGCCCTGGGCCCAGGATACTAACACACCAACCAACCCATTAAGTATTTTATAGCAAAAACTCTTAAAGTCTTGATTTCCCAGTCCTCTTGGTATTGGTGCAACCCAGCTGACACACACTAATCCTTATCCGAAGTCCCAACCAGTAATCTAGGCGTTCAATGTTATTCCACCTTTTAGCTGGGCTGTTGAGACAGGTCGGCAATACAATAACGGAAGAGAGAATTTTAGGGTTCATTTGGTTCACAGTATCAGAATTAGAATGGTTTATTTCATTTAAGTTCAGATTTTCTACTTGCGTCTACCTACACTTTATTAGTACAATTGGACATTGAGAACATCTCCCATGTTTCTATGCTACCATTCATGGGAAAATGTTCCCAGTACATAGGAGATTTGAATTGGTTTGGTTCAAACAGGAATTAGAATTGGAATCAAAATAAATAGGAATGGAATTCTCATTTCCCAAGGGATGAGGAGAAAATGACTATTCCTTTAAATGGAGGAATGCCATTCTAATCAGATTCTGATTCTGTCTAATCAAACAGTTGGAATTGACCATTCTTATTCCAATTACACATCCTTATTCTTACATGTTAGACAGTTTTGTATGCCTTTAACTTCAATCAGAATGATGTTCTTTATGAGTTTATTGTAAATGAATAAAAGTGCATATTTGATTCATGTTCCCTTGGTATGTTTCTGTGTAATACCCTTAAATTGGACACTTAATGAGACTCGTGTTAGTTTAGAATGTTCACAGCCAGTGGGTCGGTTTGGGGAGACCTATCCTGACAAGACTGACACTGTGGTGCCACCAAGTCGGTTGGGGTGGTCTGTCTCATCTGTCAGGGTGAGACCCTAGGCACATGCAGTGTAGGATTAATTGAATCTATGAATTGGACCAGATTTCCAGTATTGCCCTGGACCTTGGAGATTGATGGGCAAAACTGGAAAGTTACACCCGACCCCTAGAGTCGATTATGATACTGCACTAGGTGTCGGATTGGGCTGTCTTTGATGTACCATTCAGTGAGATACTTAGCGGGGGTCAAAGCTTGGGTATGTTGGGACAGTCTGAGAATTCGTCTGAGTGGGTGATCATAGTGACAGGATCAGCCCCTTTGTCGGAGAAAGGTAATGATCGGGGATGCACTCTCACTGATGGAAACCAAGACTTCTAGCAGCCGATTTCAATCATTGAGATTTGTTTTGCAAAATATATTTTATATGAGATATAAAAGTATATATATTATGGTTTCAAAATGATTTGCAAAAGGTTTTAATTCCCAGGATCCATATAAGCAGAGAGTGCAACACTGTTCTTTGCAGCCGAGGGAGAGGTCCTCTCTTGTCGGGTAGTGTATGATCATTAAGGGCTGAGAGGTTAAGTGTAAGACCATTGAGGATAATACCTGATGGGCTAATATTGCATCTGCCCACAGTCCCTACATGTTACAAGGTGGCTTGGCCCAGGGACCACTTAGGGTAAGTGTTGAGCCCATAGAGCCCATAAGATGGGTTTCAGGGGGTGCACTGTCCATAACAGTGTATTCGGCCAGGCCTTGTAACAAAGGCTGGGCCGAACCCATGTGGCTGATGTGTAGATCAATGTTTGGGTCCCACGCCATACAAGGAAGCCCAACTGGGCAGTAGTTTGGAAGGCTAAGTGAATACATAACTTTAAATGGGCCTTAAGTCCATTTCAAACTGGGCTGATTTGATTAGTCATTTAAAGGGGCGAATTCTGAGATGGATCAGCTGATAGGATTGGTCCTAGACCCTATCCACTTAGAGAGTTCAAGATCTAAATAAGATTTAGATCTGGAAGCCTCCTAATTAGATTAGGAGATTGCTGATCTGATCTGTAGATAAGATAAGGGTTATCCCTTATCACTTAAAGGGACTTTTTATCCAAATATGATTTGGATTAGCAACTCCTAATGGGATTAGGAGCTGATCCCTTTAAGATTGTAAAAGGAGGAGGGGGCGGCAGCCTTTAGACATGCAATATACAACTCCTGTCTTCAGAGCTAAAATCACAAGAAGAGAGAATTCTGCACCCTGCGAATACTCTCTTGCCGCCTCCTTCCTACAGCCGCCGCCTCCAGCAGTTCGATCTCCTCCTCTCTATAGGAGTAATCAAGATTCGATATTGAAAGTAATCTTTTGGAGAAAATATTGGTTGGAGCTGTATTCACAAGCCATCCAGTTGATTCTTGTGAAGGGTCAAGTTCTTTTGAAAGAACACTGTTGATTCTGCTCCACCTTGCACTGTGCCATATTCAGTGGGAGCAGATTTTGGATCCTTCCTTGGGCGTGAACACCTTCATTAGGAGATACAGGTTCTCCGTATCAGGTATAATCCCTTCCTAATCCTTTTGGTTCAGATCTGGTTCAGTTCATGGTTCAAGAATGATCCTTGAAAATATGGTTTTCTAAATAGGAAATTCGATTCCCAGTTGAAGGGAGAGAAAAATTTTTGAAATTCGTCCCCTTATTCCCCAATCTTTGGGCGTCCATGTGATGGATATCCTATCCCTTCAGTGGTATCAGAGCCATGGTTTTCTAAATGGGCAGAAAGCGTTCTACCCAATTTGCGCAGATACGGGTTTTGGGAAATTTGTTCCCAAAATTAATGGGCGAATAATCTGAAATTAATTTTTTATAAATCTGATTATTGTTTAGAATAGTTCTTTATGATTTTCTTGATTTATGGGCTGTTCGTACAAGAGGAGATCGAGTTCTTGGGAAAACTACAAGATTTGCGGTTTCTTCATTTATTTATTACATTTGGTCTGTAAATAATTTTTTTTTATTTTTTTAGACTGAATGTATAGGTATTCGATCTGATGTAACCATTAATAGAAATGGGATTTCTATTTATTTTATTTTTGGATCGAAGATGGCAGCGCAAAAATGGAGATTTCGTAGAGAAGAAGATTTCGCAGATGGGAGAAATACAATCTGTGATTTGCAGTTTATGAAACTGCAAACTGTGATCTAACTTCTGTTTTTCAGGATGGATTGTGCGAACAACCCTGTTAGACTAATACTTGATTTTGCTATATCAGTATTTAATTTTAGATTATTTTCTTGAATTAAAGATTTAATTAAAGATCAAACCCTAGACCCATTCGAACCAAGATTGGTTCAAACTGTTTGGACCAAATCTAGGGTTTAATCAAGGCTGAAAGTCAGCCCTAATTTTCCCACTAATGGGCCTGAGGATTGATATTTAATTAAATGGTTAATTCGGCCCAACCTGTAAAGGCCCAGTTTTAAATAGTTAAAACTGCCAAAAGCCCACTTCAAAGTATAAAGCTATATGGGCCAAACTGGATAACCCTACTTCAGCTCGTATACCTACATAATATTAATGGTTAATATTATGGATTTAAATTGGGCTTCCAATGGGCCTTACAGATGATTAATTGATTTGATCAATTTATCCCTACATGAGATGTTTGGATGTGTGATGTGCCACGTACATGGGCCATAAGTGCTTGGCCCATGCTCAATCGACAGTGGCTCTTGCGCACACCATGGCTGAATGCACATCATTGCCATAGTGTCCCTTTTGGTCATTGGATGACCTCCCTCGGTGGTGGGCCCCACACCTCATCAAGAGGTTACGTGCGGAACCCTAGCTGATTAAGGCCTACCAAAATTTGACTTTATGAAAGTCAGTGGGAGCTACTTTGGTTTGACTTAAATCAAACTAGGGCGTAATAATTGTTCCCTCCAGCTAATATGAGTGCATGTGATAGGGAGATTCATATGATGAACTCTCTAAAGGCCTTCCATCATTAGCATGAGGATGGGTCCTTCAGTAATGAGGAAACGCACTAGAAATTGGGTTATCCATTTGTTGTTGGGCTTGTCTGAGTGTTTCATGAGATGATAGCGGCGTCATAGACCGATGTGGGAGGGGCTTCACCAGAAAATGGGAACTCTCTCACGGTACCTTGGCGTTCACGAATATGATGGGTAAGCACTCACTGGATAGAAAGGTTTACCTGAAAATGGCTCTGAACCTTGTCTGATAGAGGCCAAAGGGAAAACTCATATGATGAGTGGATATGATCCTACACAGAAAGGTGGTGGGATTATGCAGCTGAAATAGTTGGCTCCATGCACCCTATGTGATTTCCCACATTTCCAGAGACAACCCGTAGTCTCCGTCACTGAGAAAGGAGGGAAATCTCAGAGATGAATAAATGGAAATGGAATGTAGATTAAAATCCATATCTATGTAATGAACATGAATCAAATTAGGTTGTGGACTAATGTGTGCTCTTTTATCAGAAAATGGCAAACGGATCTTTTGCAAAACTTCTTGACGACAACAAGCTTAAGGGCCCAAACTATGCCGACTGGTACAGGAACCTTATGTTGGTCTTATCCTCTGAAAAGTTGGATAAGGTAGCCAAGAATCCTGCCTCAGATCGTCCGGGAGATAGGGCTTCTGAGGCCCGTAGAAGAGAATACAAAGAATGGGAAAAGAAAAACTCCCTTGCCCGCTGCTATATCATTGCCTCCTTGGACAATCCAATTCAGAGGCAGTTCAATCATATCGAACTTGCTAAGGACATATTGGATTGTCTCAAAATACAAAGAGCAGAATCGTTCTACTCGGTAGAAGGTCTTGAAACAGTTCATGACCACACAGATGTCCAAGAGCCAACAAGTTCACGACCATTGTCTCCGGATAATGAGTTATATCAATGAACTAGAGGCTCTTGGATCTGGGCTGGATCTGGTAACACAGATCGATGTTATTCTCAACTCTCAGCCTCCGTCCTTTAATCCATTCATCATGAACTACAACATGAACAAATTGAATGTCAACTTGTAGGAACTCAGCAATATGTTGCAGAGGGTCGAAGAATTGATTAAAAAGGATGAGCCCATTGCCATGCTTGTTGAAACTAGCAAATCGGGCAAGAAAATTAAGGCAAAGAGAAAGCCCCAGAAGAAGGCTGCCAAACCTAAGAAGCAGAAGAAAGACAAAGCATCGGATGCATGTCACTTCTGCAAGAAGACCGGCCACTGGAAAAGGAACTGTCCTTCCTACCTGGAATCCAAGAAAGGTAATTTCGAAACTTGTGTTATAGAAACCAATTTATTGGTAGCTTCTGCGTCCTGGTGTATTGACTCCGGGGCTTCAACTCATGCGTGTAACTCACTGCAAGGGTTCAAGGTAAGCAGAAAGCTGAGTGAAGGAGAAGTCACACTCTACTTGGGGACTACTGCAATTGTTGCAGCCACGGCCATAGGAACCGTGGAATTACTTTTTAGAGAATGAACAATTGTATTGAAATATTATCTTTATGTACAAAATTTAAGGAGAATTTTGATTTCTGTCTCAAAACAGTGTGCAGATGGATATTCTGTCTTCTTTAGTAATACGATTACTATTAAAAGAAATAACAGATCCATTGCATATGGGGAACTAGAGAACGGTCTCTATGTTCTACATCCTTCTCTAGAAACTAACATAACCAAAACTACGTCGGCTGAAATCCCCAAGAAGAGAGCCCGTGATACAGTTAATCCCACGTGTTTGTGGAATTACCGACTTGGCCACATCGGTGTTGACCGAATCACAAGGTTGGTAAAGGATGGTCCTTTGGATTTTCTAACTGTAGAAGATCTTCCCACCTGTGAGCCTTGCCTACAAGGTAAGATGACGAAACGGCCATTTAACGGTAAACGTGAAAGATGTACAGGCACACTTGACTTAATACATACTGATGTATGTGGTCCCCTAACTGTTAGGACACGGAATCAACACATGTATTTCATCACCTTCACAGATGATTTTTCACGATATGGTTACATGTACCTAATGAGACACAAGTCTGAATCCTTTGAAAGGTTCAAAGAATTTAGATAAGAGGTCGAGAAACAGTTAGAAAGAGAAATTAAAGCCCTTCAATCAGATCGAGGTGGTGAGTATCTCTCTGACAAATTCAGGGACTACTTAAAGGGCAATGGGATAGTATCACAATTAGCTCCTCCTGCTACACCACAACTTAACGGTGTTTCAGAGAGGAGGAATAGGACCTTATTGGATATGGTCTGGTCGCTTCTTATACACTCAGAGTTATCCACATCCTTTTGGGGTTACGCATTAGAGACTGTGATTTACATGCTGAATCGGGTTCCAACCAAACCGGTTCCGAATACTCCATATGAACTTTGGACCGGAAAGAAATAAAGTGACAGACACTTGAAGATTTGGGGTTGTCCAGCACACGTTAAAAGAACGAGTGCAGACAAGTTGGAATCCAAGACCAGCCATTGCCTATTTGTAGGCTACCCAAAAGGCTCTGTAGGTTACCTATTCTATGACCCAAGTGAACAAAAAGTGTTCTGCAGTCGAAATGCACAATTCTTGGAAACCGATTTCATCCTGGACACCCATTGTCAGGAAGTTGTTCTTGATGAGGAGAGCTCAGGAGCAGTGGGAGATGTCCCACAAGTTCTAGGTAGTGACCAACCTAGAAGATCCACTCGGGTATCCAAGCCGCCAATCCGTTATGGTTATGACCAGGATAGTTACCTGGTGGAAACCTTGACTAGTGAGGATGATCCCGTGACTTACGTGGAAACTATGTTGGACATAGAATCCCAGAAATGGGTGGAGGCCATGAGATCAGAGATAGACTCAACGGAGACCAATGGAGTCTGGACTCTAGTAGATCCACCCCTGGGGTAAAAGCAATCGGTTGCAAATGGATTTACAAGAGGAAGAAGGGCCCCGATGGTAGGGTTGAGACCTTTAAAGCTCGTCTGGTGGAAAAAGGTCACACTCAGAAAGAGGGTATCGATTATGAGGAAACCTTTTCGCCTGTGGCCATGCTTAAATCCATTAGGATCCTGCTAATTGTAGCAGCATACCATGATTATGAGATGTGGCAGATGGATGTCAAAATTGCATTCCTGAATGGAGATCTTACTAAAGATATCTATATGCAGCAGCCGCAAGGCTTCATTGTTGCAGGTCAGGAAAACATGGTATGTAAACTTAATAGATCCATTTATGGACTTAAGCAAGTTTCTAGAAGTTGGAACATCAATTTTGACTCTACCGTCAAATCGTTTGACTTTGAGCAGAATCCGGATGAACCTTGTGTCTACAGGAAGTACAGTGGAGATAAGGCTTCCTTCTTGGTTCTATATGTAGATGACATTCTACTCATTGAGAATGATTTAGGAATGTTAACTACGGTGAAAGTATGGCTTTCACAGCAATTCTCCATGAAAGATCTTGGAGAAGCCTCCTATATACTGGGTCTTCGACTCTATAGAGATAGATCAAAGTGGATAATAGGATTATCCCAATCTGCTTACATTGACAAAATAGTCAAAAGATACAGCATGGATAACTCCAAGAAAAGAAATGTTCCTTTCAGGCACGGAGTCACTCTCTCTAAGAAGATGTCTCCCAAGACTTCTGAGGAGATTGATGGCATGAAAGACGTTCCCTATGCCTCTTCCATAGGGAGCATCATGTATGTCATGCTGTGCACTCGTCCTGGCATTTCTCAGGTAGTGAGTGAAGTAAGCAGATTTCAGGCCAACCCAGGGCAAGAGCACTAGACTGCTGTGAAAAACATACTTAAGTACCTTCGAAGGACAAAAGAGTATTGTCTAGTATTCGGTGGTAACTTACTACAGATCCAAGGGTATACAGATGTCGATTTCCAGTCGGATCCAGATAATAAAAAGTCTACATCTAGAGGATATGTTTTCACGATAGGATCGGGTGCTGTTTGTTGGAAAAGCAGCAAACAGGGGTCCATTACAGACTCCACGACCAAGGCCGAGTACATTGCCATAAGTGAGGCTGCCAAAGAAGCCATGTGGATGAAGAAGTTCATTCACGAGTTGGGAGTAGATCCGTCTAGCACAACACCCATCCCATTGTTGTGTGACAACAATGGAGCTATTGCTCAGGCTAAGGAGCCACGAGCCCACTCGAAGTCGAAGCACATCGAGAAGAAGTACCACGTACTGCGGGAGATTGCTAGTAGAGGGGACGTCCTGATTCAGAAAGTAGTGTCAGCGGAAAATGTAGCAGACCCATTGACGAAGCCACTATCACAGAAAGTGTTTAAGAAACACGTGGAAAGCATGGGACATCGACTTATACCTGATTGGACCTAAGTGCAAGTGAGAGCTGTTAGACAGTTTTGTATGCCCTTAGCTTCAATTAGAATGATGTACTTTATGAGTTTATTGTAAATGAATAAAAGTGCATATTTGATTCATGTTCCCTTGGTATGTTTCTGTGTAATACCCTTAAACTGGACACTTAATGAGACTCGTGTTAGTTTAGAATGTTCACAGCTAGTGGGTCGGTCTGGGGAGACCTATCCTGACAAGGCTTACACTGCGGTGCCACCAAGTCGGTTGGGGTGGCCTGTCTTAGCTGCCAGGGTGAGACCCTAGGCACATACAGTGTAGGATTAATTGAATCTATGAACTGGACCAGATTTCTAGTATTGCCCTGGACCTTGGAGATTGATGGGCAAAACTGTAAAGTTACACCCAACCCCTAGACTCGATTATGATACTGCACTAGGTGTCGGATTGGGTTGTCTTTGATGTACCATTCACTGAGATCCTTAGGGGGGGTCAAAACCTGTGTATTTTGGGACAGTCTAAGAATTCATTTGAGTGGGTGATCATAGCGACAGGATCAGCCCCTTTGTCGGACAAAGGTAATGATCGGGGATGCATTCTCACTGATGGAAACCAAGACTACCAGCAGTCGATTTCAAATGTTGAGATTTGTTTTGCAAAATATATTTTATATGAGATATAAAAGTATA